>NC_084663.1:132291830-132594860 GCF_028389875.1 Rhea pennata | reverse complement strand
TGTGTGTGTGTGAGTGTGTGCATGTATATATATATATATTTTTTTAAAAAAATCTTAATTCCAGGATGAGAGTTTGGGGAATTTAAATATGTGAATATGCAATACACCCACACATGCAACAGATTTCCATCATGAGATGTTAGCATACAGCAGCGCAAATGAGTTCCCATAAGGCAAGCGTGGGTGTGGTGGGTTAATACTGCTAGCTAACCCCAAAAGAGCCCATTCCCGACACCATATTAAATACAGAGGACTCGACTGCTCCTTCCCACCCTGAGGGCTGATGCAGTTTCCTGTAAGAAACTGGGATGTGAGCTGGTCTCCCTAAATCCCCCCTGAGCCTTCAGATCGGACCACTAATTCCCTGTGCCTGGTCAGATGTTCAGCAGCGCTTCCCTGCTTAACCTAGAAGTTTCTTCAGCATTTGTCTGTGGCCACACAGGATGCTCACATGTCTCCTTTTAGGCTGTGGAGGCTTCTCCCTGGCTGGGAGCCTTGCTGAAATGGATTTAGACACCTGGGCTCTGCCTGAGTTCCCCAGGGAAGCCTGAAAAGTGAGACCCATCAAAGGCTCTGCTGGCAGCACCTTTATTCGTACAGGTTTTATGTCTGTTCCCTGGCCGAGGAAGGAGCAGGTCCTACCCATCACACCACGGGTTTCAGACCCCCTCCCTGGCAGCATCAATATAACATCGATATAAGCCAAGGGAAGATGGGCTGAAAATCCTCTGATGCTGCCAACTCTGGAAGTCTGTGCTGGTGGCCGAAGGGACAGACCCCTGGCATTCATCACCCTGGAGGCACTAATCACTGTGGGGAAGAGCAGGCACCCCCGTGAGGGAGCCTGCTTCACATTTCGGAGAGGTACACCTCAACTGAGCAAACTGAAATCTGACCCCTTTCTTAGAGTCAGGCCTGATAACAGGGAAATGAACTTGAATGAACCTTTCCTGAATATAAAGAAAAACTTGTTTACTGTGAGAGTGACAGAGCACTGGACCAAGCTGCCTGGAGAGGTTGTGGAGTCTCCTCTGGAGATATTCAAAACCTACCTGGATGCAACCCTGTCTAACATGCTCTAGGTGACCCTGCTTGAGCAGGAGGGTTGGACTAGATGATCTCCAGAGGTCCCTTCCAACCTCAGCCATTCTGTGATTCTGTGAACCCCGTTGTCCCTACCTAGGAATGGTACCTACACCTATGAAAAGAGTTATATTCAAACCCCTGAAGTTGAAGTCTTTGCTGTTCCCATTCCAATACACAGGAAAGTAATAGTTGTTCAAGGGTGTTGTTAGAAATGACTCAAAAGCAAAACATTAAAGTAGCTTTGAACTCAGGATTGACTGAAAGTGAAAACTGAAAGGTAGGCATTTTTGTTAAGAAACAGTATCCAAGCTTTTAAACAGAGTTGGCTACATATTCCTGGACAATTCAAGTTTCTGTTGCCTCATGAGTAAAAAAGATCTTTTCTACAATACCATGGTGCTCTACAATCATGTTATTAATGTTTGTGAAGTCTGTTGAATTACAGTGAAGCCATAAAAATTTCTAAAGAGAATAAGATAATAAACTCAGTCAGAAGCTATGGTCTGGATCAAATATGTTTTGTGATGCAGAAATGTGATTGGAGCAAGTTAGTCAGAGGCAGCTCTGGGTTCATCTCTCAGTTCTGCTCTTAATTTCATTTATTCCTGGGAAAGTCTCTTAATCCTGACCTTCATTTTACCTAGACAGAAATAAATATAAAAATGACTTGTTTCATAGTTTAGTGATAATAAGTAGACATTGTAATGGACCATCAGGATTTTCTCAAGTAAAAGATGCAGTTTTCGTCAGTGTGCCTTATTTACAGACTCTGTTGTTTTGTCTTTGGACAGTGATATAGTGGGACATGATTAGTAACATTCTAAGGATGTGCGGAAATGACTGCTTTAACATCAGATTAAAATCACATTTATTTAAATGATATGGTTGATATATTTCTTAATGAGAATTACAATATATGCAATCACAGCATTACTATCCTCTCCTCTTTGGAAGAAAGTTGTTATGTAAGCATGGATGTTCATTATCATGTTAGCCAAAGAAACTGGATAAATCCCTCAAAGACTTCTGCTGCTCTCCTGACATTGCTTCTCTTAGTGCATATACAGATACAGCTTTCATCTCTGTGGTTGTCCATGTTGTAACCATCCCTTTGTGGTTTCCTCTCCTAATAATGCTTTCTGGAGGCTGAAGATGTATGGATTATTTTCTAGCATTTTCAGGCATCTACAGCTGGGAGAAGGGGAGGAGATGCTCCTAGCACATTTGTTTCACAAGGATGCCGGCTGGCCATCTTCACTTCTGGTCAGTCTTCATGGAAATCAACCTATTAATTTAACAGCATGATACCAGATAGTTTCTGATTGTATTCTTTCTGACTTGCTTAACAGTGCATCAGGTTTTGTGGACAATAATTTCACGTGCAATTTTGTTTTTTCCTATGCTATTCATTTTTATTTATAAAATGCAAGATGATTGATCGATACATAAGTTGTTAAAAACATCCATTTCTTAATGTGAACATACTTTTCTCCTAGAAATTATACTTTTATTAGTTCAAAACTGAGTAAAAGATAGAAGAAAATTATTGATAAGGCAAAAAGCTCTGGTTGCATTTACAACAAGCAACAGTGAAGAGAATAAGAATTTTGATTATCTCCCTGTTTCAGTAACATTTTAAAATTAAACACTTGAGTGGATTTTGCATATTTGCTTAGCAAGAGAATAGCAGACACCTTTGCAGTTTGTATTTAGCAGGAAAATAGTACTTTCCTTTCGAAAGTGTTAAGATATTACCATTTTTCTCTTTTACAAAGCTGCAAGTCAGGAAAGAATTACCATAACAGTGAGGCAGGGAGGAACAGTTTTCTCTTCTTTGAAGCAGAGAGATCTCATTAACTTTTGCAGGACTCTGGTGACCCTTTGGACAGAAATACTCCTGTAAAACTGTGGACTGTGTTCTATTTATCATTTGACTATAGTTCTGCCCTCTAGATAATATAGTTCCAGTATGTGTTAGACTTGCACATTGCTTTTAAATGATGCAACTGTTTCTACGGTTTCACTGGGATACACGTGCTGGATTTTTCAGACTGCAGGTTATTTAGTGCTGTATCTTGTAGTATCCTAAAAATATTTGATTTGAGTCCATCCAATTGCATTTGAGATGACTGCATGTTAATATTTTACAGAACTCTGTTGTGGCTTATAACATACAGCAGTTCTCCCAGAAATCATGAACAAGCACAGGAGTTTGTGAATTTTATCATGGGTGCGGCTGTGTAAAAGAAAATTGCTCATGGATGAGGGAGAGATGAAGAGGTGGTGAGTTACTGACCAGAAGATAATGCTACACTTTGTTTAGGTTAGGGAGAGGTTCTTCTGGCCTCCAAAAGAGGAGGAAATTGATCCAGTAAGCCATTTTTCCAAGGAAGAGCAGAACAGGTTCAGAAAGTCAATAGGTCTCTGCCCTTGCACTATGGTTTCATTTCCCCACAATACATAGGGAGATTAAAGATTCAGCGAATGGTCAGGCCTTCTTCTGTCTGTCCTTAAGAAAGGCAGAAAAAGAGAGGATTGTTATCATTTTTCCCAGATTGTCATAAAGGAGGGAATCATCTGGTAAAAAGGTCATTGAATGAAGAGCAACTTTTTAATATTTAAAATATTAGCATTCTTGGCAACTTGGAATAGGAATTTAAAATATAAGTGCCTTTTCAGATATGATATAGTATGATCCATCATGACATGATGATCTAGATGTGCTTACTGCAAGCCAAAGAAAAGTTGAGGCTGTGTTAGCTCATGTCTTTTGAAATACAACTTCAATATCTCTGTTGAGGGTCATCTACTTTTCCCATTGGCCCTGGCCACAGACCCGTTGGCTATGGCTATGGAGCTGTTGGCTGTGTGTGTGTGCCTGGCTGGCCCAGGCTGGCTCTGCAGGAGGAACTTAGTGGCTTCAAGCAGCACTGAGCACATTGGTGAGGCTTCCCAGCCCCACTACAGCCTCTGGGGACATAGCTGTGGGAAGAAATGAGAAATTCAGAGGTAGCCTGATGTTGTGGGCACCTCATCTCCTAGGCCCCTGACGCCTCTTCCTCAGCGCAGCAAATCACATTGACTCTTGGGAGGTGGTGCCCCTTGTCTTGTGGTCGGCCTTCGCTGCTATTGATAACAAGCTGTACAGGGAGCTGAGGATCATATAAGGACTAGGGAGCAAAAGCAAATGCTGGGCTCAGACTGCTGCTAAAGAGACCTTTCCTATCTAAGGTTTGTCAATGACACTTGGTTTAACAATGTAAATTTTTATGAAAGTAAACAACAGGAACTTTTGCTTACTATTTAAAAACAGGCACATGGCCTTACCAAGCCATGCACTCATTTAGAAGTTAATTGCTTGGGTTGTTTTAGTTGGGTTGTTTTAGTGCAATTTTTTACAAACTAAACATAACCTGTGAACTTGTACCAGCATTTAAGTAAACATTTTGATTTTTCAAACCAGTAACAAAACTTTGTTATTATGATCCCTTTTTGCAGTACACGGGTAGCTTCTAGGTTGGGATGGGATGAATCACCCTCTGAACTGCTGTCACTAGCGTTTACTCTGAAGCAGTGAGAGTCTAGATGAGTAAACTGGACTAGACACATCTTTTGTATATCAGCAAAGCTGGGTGAAGTGAATGTCATGCAAGAATCAATGCCATATTTTATGCTAGTGAATATTCAGAGGGAAGAGGCACAGAGTTCGTTACAGGAGATGTGAAAATGAACTGGTAAGAAACAAAAAAACATAGTATACGAAGAACAAGACTACTGACAAACCATTTTTTGTAGCACAGATTTTTATTTCTTAAGAACTTTCTTTATTTCTTAATAATAATGGCTCTGGAGGAAAAATGGACTTTTTTGGTTGCTTCGCATTTATTCCTCCAGTGATTTTTCTGGAAGAGCTGGAATGTTATCTTTTATTTAAGGCAGTCAGAGACTTCTAAAAAAGCTTTGGGACCGTCTCCATGCCCTAGAAAGAAGAAATGAAGCACAGAATTACCAAACTGCTTACCATAACTTGCATGGATTTCTGATCTGGTTACCTGTGTGAAGGAGGCATAATGATCTAGTACTGTTGCTCTGAGTTAACCTGGTTGCACATACCTGCATGTGACTGGTACTTTGGTCTCTCTTGTGAATACATGCCAACTGTGAATACTGTAAATACAAGGATCACTTCAGCCTCATTTATGTATAGCAAAAAGGCAAGTACTCAAAATCTAGGCAGAGCTTGCTGGTCTCAAACCAGTCTAGCACAGCAGCAGAACCAGCAAAAATAATTGGTTTAGACAATTAAAACATATTTGGTTATGTTAGCAGAGATGAGGTCTAGTACAAGCCACGTGTTCTTCAATCATTATCTGACTGCCAAAGTGAGTAAAAATAAGATAAAGGATGTGGTAAAAAGTTTAAAAGCTCTGCCCAAAAGCTTGATTATTAGAAGTTGAGAACTGATGACTATAATGGTAATGAGAAAAGGGAGGATCTTGAGGAGAGGCTAGAGAGAATAAATTTAAAACATACTTGGAAGAAAGTTTAGAAGAGGCATCTCTTAAGTGTACTTCTGGAAAACAGTTTTCAGTTCCAGATACTTTGACTGCCTTTTCTTTATCCTAGCCTCTTCAACTATAGTCAATTCTGTTCAGTGCATATTGATATGAATACTGGTGAGATCTAAACTGTGTGATGGGAATTTCAGTGGGAATGGGAAATTATGCCTCCTTCATGGACACCATCAATTCCCTTCAATTTATTATCAACAACCTTTTTCGTGACTTGTTCCTTTCAGGCTCATTTAGGAGGAGCTTTTGATCAAAAGACAAGAAGCAATTCAAGGACTGGCTGAACCAGCCAGAAAGCTCCTATCAAGGAAGCAGTAAAAGCAGAGGATGGACTTCATCTGAAATTTATAGTAAACTCAGAATTGTCCTGTGAAAAATTAAGTAAAATGGTTTCTATTTATAAGCTTCTAAATTATATACTTAAGATCTAGTGTTTTGGAGTGATTTTTCTTTAACGTCCCTAGTTCTCATGACTAGATAATCTTCTGTTTATTTCAAAGTGAGGCATAGTTCAAATACAGGATACAGTTTGTCTCTTCTAAGTTGGAAAGTGCATTTAAAATAATTTTAAAACTACAAGCGTAAGGGAAAAGGAAGAATCTTTTTGTCTGTGTCTCTGCGGCTATTTCTGTGGGGAACAGATGGTCTTGAAGGACAGCTTTGCCATGCAGCATCCTACCAACTTAAGGGGGAAGACTCGTGCAGTGTTAACTCCTTTAACTTGGGTCACATCATGTCCTTCCCAAGGCTCTTTGTGTTGCTTTCTGCAGTAAAAGCATTTCTCTCCCGAAGCCTATTTTTAGTTATTACATAGAGAATTAAGGCGTACAGTAGCTTGCATACGGAGATGTCTTATATGAACTGGATTTTAACTCCTTTCAGGTAGCACAGAGCAAATGAAACCTTTTGTGTGCTCAAGGTAACAGTATGGAGCTATGATTAATATGCTGTCTCAAAGCAGGGATTGAAGGCTCTATGAGATGACAGCATTGTAAATAGCAAGGTATTTTTTATAAAACCGTGATAGTAAGATATAAAGCTTGGACTTACAGAGACTTCTTATAGATGCTGTTGAAATAAAATGGAGACTTCAGTGGGGTATGGGTTTTGAGCTGAAGTTGAGTATGTTCATGTTTAATTTTATTCGAAGTATAGTAGCACAGTCTGTCTATAGCATTAGACTGAAAATGAAAGTTCCAGCCATGCTCAAAAGTCTGCAGTGAAAGCTGGAAAATATTCCATAAAGGGATACATTGTCAACATCATGGTTTTTGTTTACAATAATATTACAGTAGAGGTCCATACTGGATATAATGAAGGTGAGAACTTAGCATTTTGCTCAGTTTGCTGTGGTGAGAAAGGGCAGCTAGGTTCACAGGAACTGAGGAAGGACAGGGAAGTTTGAACCCTGTCTGTGGTTCGGGGTTTTTGATGTAAGCCTTATTGATGACTTTAAATGGCACATACGGCCAGGAGGATCAGTTCTTAAAATATGTGACATTAAACGATCAAAGTGAGTTTTGGAGTAATAGGGAATACGGTAAAAAATAACTAGCAACAAGCTGCTTATGAGTACCTTGCTCAGAAGTAGGTAACAAATACATATTTGTTTCATGTTATATTGGGTTAATTATAAGTAACATCTGCATTCCATTTGTTCACATTGCTTATGTGATTTTTTCAAAAATATTGACATGATATAAAATTTCCTTTTTAAGAGGATGTAACCGCTTCACAGTTCTGGAATTTCTTTCAGTAAGAGTTTCACAACTCAATTTGGCATTTTGGTTTTTAACATCATTCTTGTATAAATTATGAAAATAGGAAAATGTTTGTAATAATGATGCTTTAAATGTCAGGAAAACATACCTATTAATATAGGAAAGAGAGAGGGAAAGAGAGAAACAGAAGGAGAGGAAGAAAAGCTGTCAAATTTACTAATATAATCACTCTCTAAGTATCTAGGCCAAGATTTTCAAAAGACGCATAAACCTGTGTATTGCTACTTTAGGTGCCAAACTTGAAAGTACACAGATATGCTGAAAAGCAAAACTATTAAGGGTGTTTTAAAAAGTGTTGCAGATATCTAAAATCAAGCATTATTTACATTAAAAAATCATTGTCATGAGTTGTACCTTTTTAATATTTGAAGTAAGCTTTTTTTAAAAAAATACAAAACATGATTCAGAAAGCTCTATGTCTAGAAATAAAGGCTTATTGCTTTCTACATTAATCAAATTCTGAATTTCAGAATATTTCAAATGCTTTAACACAATTAGGAAAAATGTAATTTGGGCTATTACTCAAGTAGTGGCTAAACTGTATTTCTGTTATTAATTTGTTGTAATTGTTTCTGAAACCATCATGAAAGGGTGTTACTATTGAAAAACAGTCTCGTGATTCAGATTTTATTTTTTTTTAGTACTGCAAAGAGTAGAAAATTTCCTTTAACTTGTTTGTGCTTGCATCCGCTGCTAGGATTGCTAGAGCAGATGTAGTAAGACTACGTGTGATCAGTAGACTTTATAGTAACCATGGAGTGTAAAATGCTCAATTTTGAATCAAACTATAGGGGGCAGAAGCTAGGGCTTTTTAACTTTGTAGTCTCTAAAGTTTATTATCAGAGCTTATTTTAAAAGCATTTTGAGACTTAAATGTGCATTTACAGTGAAGTAATAGTAGTTTATTAATTCTAAAACCTGAAATGATGCATATCCATCTTAATGCATTATAATAATTATTTTAGTTGACGTGATTTTCATGCAGTAATTTATTTTTGACATTTCAAGAGTTATCGCCTTTAAAATATATTTACAATCTTATTATGTTATTTTACTAATCTTATTTAAAAAGGGAACATTACATATTGAATACTGTACCTCAATTTTATTGTAATGATTTTACTGGTTACCAGGTGGGGTGGCAGTTGAAAAATTTGGTGAATGCACTACGAGAGGATCCGAGTGGTGTTATCTTAACTTTGAAAAAGCGACCTCAGAGCATGCTTACCTCAGCACCAGCTTTACTGAAAAATATGAGATGGAAGCCCCTTGCTCTGCAGGTAATGAAGCTTAATCATAAGTCATACACCATCATTTTAACTACAGGTTATCTCAATGATGCTTTATTGTGCTTCATCTAAGCAGCATATGGATTTACTCTTGTATGCTTTGAAAAATTGTTTCTGAAATGATTTCTCTGCAGTTTGTTCTCATAGGCTCAATTGAAATTAAACCTGTTAGTAGAACTTTTCAAAGTTAAGAAATAATACAAAATTTATGATGCAGAAAAATAGCCCCAACTAAATCTTCGAGCAATGGGGAAGAAGGGACAACCTGCTGCATGACACAGGGTGCTTTAGGGTTCTCATGCACTTTTCCAAGCATATTTAAGAAACTGTCCAATTTTAATTAGACTTTGTGTTAAGCTTTCAGTGCAATATACCTTCAAAGAATGAGGGCAGGAAAAAGTCTTTAGTTCTCCATTTGGTCTATCATGAAATTATAAGAAAATTTGTGAAGTCATTTTCTGTTTCATCAAACACTTGACCATCAAAATTTGCTCACGTGAATAAAGTTGCACTTGTATTGAAGTAAGTTCTTGAGATCGAACCCTTGCACCTAAGGAAGTGTAGTACAGGAGGTCCATCTGGGCCTGTATTTTTATTAGGTATGCAATGTGCTGAAAACTATATAATGGTTTCATTAAAGCTTTCATGTTTCACTCCAGGATAAAATGTCACTGTGATGGATTACTCTAGGAAATAAGAGTTATCACCAGACTGATAAAAGCATGTTACCAACAGATGGAATTGAAGAATAAATCCCTTTTTTCAGTTCAGATAGGACAATATTTAGAATTTTATTTTCATTTCATAAAGAATATATTTTTGAGGACAGTTTTATTATCATAATAAAAAGACTAATTTAGAATTAAGCACATTTGGAAGAGAAAAGATTTTTACATTGTTCAGGCAAAAGGAAAATGAGATATGGAAATGCCACTGCTGGTAGCTGTGGTCTTTGCCATTTAAAAAATTAGCAGGTTCATAAAAAGAACTAATGCCATGAAGAACTTCTTTTAAATATATATATGCATATATTATTTTATAATAGTTAAATACATCATCATCTTTCAAAATGAATAGATTTTAGATGATTAAGATGTCTTGGCCTTTCAGATACAAAGTACTGACTAGAGATGAGATATAAACTTTCAACCAAAAATTCTTTATTACTGTCTGAACATAAAATTGTAAATCTGTATGCATTATATGAGTGCATGAATGTCATACTTGAAAGCTGTGATTTTTATCATAGCTTTAGTGAGAATGTATATTACAAATGAAAACTGCAGATCTTCGCTTTAAATGGTGTCAAGTAGTTTTGGTCTAAATCCTCTTTGTTGAGTTTGATATTTCTCAGTGAGTTGAGTTTATTTTCCTAAATATTCCTTTTGGCTACACTTTATTGTTTGCCATTAGAATAATTCCACTGAAGATCCCAAAGAAGACTTCCTGAGACAGGGCATTCATTATCACAAATGTGCAATTAATTCAGGAGAGGCTGCTCCAAAAGGGTAGGAAGAAACTGGAAAAAAAAATCAATTTCCATCTTTAAACTAAATCCGATAAGAAAATGAGGATTTCTGTGGAATTACAGTTAGTGTATTCATGAGCTAAAGTTTTGAAACTGCACACTCAGTTCCAGAAACAAAAATCCAGTTGTCTTTGAGTGTGTTTTATTTGGCTGTGGTTTATATCTCAGCATACTTCGTTCTATATAGATACTGGGGTATTACTCAGTTTACCTAGCTTTGTACATATCTACATTTGGGCTTGTCATTTTTCCTCCCTTTGTGGACATATATAACAGTTATTAGTTCATTCATCTTGACCTATTTTAAATCCATCTGCCTTAGGATGAGATAAATTGCATCTTCTGCATGTCGCTCTCTCTCCATGTGATGATAAAGGGAGTCTGGCCAACCAGTGTGGATGGGGATTACCTGTAACAGATAAGATGAACCTGACTCAAGACAGAGTTTTTCCATACTGTAGTAGGGCTTGGGGGAAGGTAGGGGAGGAAGAGCGGATCTGTTTCTTTTACCAATAGCACAGAAAATATGACTATTTTTAGGCCACAATGAGTATAAGTGGAGATATTGTTAAAAATCAGAGGTAGAAAAACGATATCATGATGATATTGTTCTCATTTTATCACACATGACATCAGAAAGAGGCCAGAACCTCATTCAACACTTACGTGTGCAGTATGCCTATATGTGTCTGTTGTAATTTATGATTTTAGAGTGAGAAATAACAATTTTCTTAAGTAGAGTGAGTGTGGAAAAAGTTCCATGGCGAAGTGAAGATAAACTTCTGAATCTGTATAATGTGAAGATCTATATTGCTAATTTATGCAGATCAGAGGTGAACAGATGTTAAAGTCCACTAATGTTAAAGTTTAAATGTAGCCTAAGTGTGAAATTGGTACTGTATGTTTGATTTATAGAAACAGCAGCAAAAGCAGTTAGAGTGCAGTATAATTTTATAGGTTTAAAAATATGCAGAAATAATGTCTATTTGTTTTTAAATAGTTCCATTTCTTTTCATATTCCAGCCATTGTCCATTATCAGAGACAGAATTTACTTCAAAAATTTCTGCAATAAATTCTTCAAAAAGCTGTACGTTTGTAACTGAAATTGCCCTATGTCTGTTCTTACATTCTGTATGTTCCACATTCACGTAAGGGTGCTATTCTTCAGCAGCAGCAAGGGAGTTAGTATGAGAGGAGGCTGAGAGAGCGGAAACAAACAGGAAAAAAACGTAAAAGGAAAAGCAATATTTTCGTCAGCTTTGGAAATAGCGGAAATTACAATAACATGTTTTGCTATATCAGAATGTCATGAAATAATTGAGAATGTTATAACTGTGCTGTCATCCCAGACCTAAGTTAATTGGACCATATGTATTATTCAACAGACACAAGCTATAATGAAATTATGACTCAGTAATAATTCTGTTAAAGTACAAAATATGAGCAAAAGACATATCTCTAGAATAAGATATGGGGACAAAATTCTAATAAAATGTGAATTAGGATCTGCAAACTGGCTGCTGCAGGTTTTTTTGGTTCTACAGAGAGAGTGAACAGAGGAAAAGGAAAATGTGGTGTCATGTATTAATCAAATTGTACTGAAGAAGGTGGGAAGGTGGAAAGTTTGCCCCACAGTAACGTGGGTTAACACAAAAGCAGAGACTGAGTTTTTGCGTACATCCTATCAAAGAATATCTTTAATGGCTGCTGCAGCAAATGTAGAGGCTAAATATTTCAGCCAATTAAATTAAGAGAAATTTAAATTAAAGCCTTTAAAATTCAATTCTAGCTGAATGTGAATAGTGTTGAGGTATTATTGGTAAATTGCCTTCTGCTTGTGTAGTTGATAGCTGAACATGAAGTTTGCCATTTGCAGCTACATTAAAACAGATTTAATAGAAACATACTAAGTATGCCTGGAAGCTGGAAAAGTGCTAGATGAGCCCTCCAGTTCCAGCAGTATGCAAGTGCTGTGAGTGGCTCGTAGTAGTATATCAATCAATTTGGTTTGTGAGTTGACAGGGTATCCTACTAATTAAATTATGTGTCCTGATAATGAAATTTTTAAGCATTTGCTGTCCACTCTTAGCGATCAAGATTATGTGTATGCTAGCCACTCTGAATGTGGAAAAGGCTTTTAGACTGCTCAGATATTAGCTAGTTACTAATTGGCATAAATACTGCTTAGGATGTTCAGTAGTTATCCTGGAACAACTTTGCCCTCACATCACAGTCTTCTCATGAATTACATGTTAGGTACCGATTACATAGTAATTTATTCATTCTTTATTTTTTTCTTTTAGCAGAAATTTAATATTTTGATTTTTTTCATATTTTTTTCATAATTGTTTTCATCCTCAAAATAAATCTGAAAGGTTAGGCGGCAAAAAGGAAGAAAAATAAATGTGCACCCTCGGTAGCAATCCAAAAACTGATATCCAATGGCTCGATGTACAGGAAAATATTACAATTTGCCTATGGCTATACTATGCTCCATTGCATAATGAGCTTATATTTACAAGTGCATTAATTCTAGCTGTGAGGTCAATCAGTACAGAAAGAAAAACACCCATTTTTCCTCTTGTGTTCTGATTAAAGCATTTTTTTATTGTTTTCAGTCACTTGATGATTGTCTGTTTTAATATCCATCAGTATCAAACTTCTTTAGATTATCTGAGTTCTCCCTTAGCACATTTTGGAATCTTGTCAGAATTTGTGAAGTCAAGGGATTTTCAGCCTGTGTTTGTTGTTACTGCTTTTATAAAATTTGAATTAGGCAACTGTAGCCTTGGGGAATTTTGTGGTTGCTTTTGCAATTGAAGGTATTCATTAATATGGCATTGTACCACAAATATTAAGATGTTATGCCTGCAAGAGGAATCTTACTAAATTTGGCTCTCGGTTACTTTCCCTGATATTGTCATCCATACAATACAATACAATGATATTTCAGATTACAGTGTTCATATTTCTGACAGTTATTGAACTTGGTGAACATACCGGATAAGCTGTTTCTTTTTTTTTATATGACATCAGGTGATTTAATTAATTCTGTTAGATCTATTCAAACTTCTGTCTGTCCTCAAAACAATGAACTGGTGGTTCAGAACCTAATTTAAATAAACTTCCTTTCTTCTAGATTGTCTGTTTCATTTTTCCTTTCCACTTTGTGTTATTTTGGGGAGACTTCAAAGGAAGGCTCTCCAAAGCACTATTTAAACAAGGGTGGAAGGTTCAATAAATACGATTTTTAGAGCATCTAAAGTTGTAAGTAAGTCACTATCATCATGTTACCAAGAAACCTGCTCTCCTTTGCCTTCTGGAAAACACTTTGCTAATTAGTTACAAGAAACTGGACTTTGACTACAGTGTGGAAGACTCATCCTCCAGATTCTTTAGAATATAGAAAAGACTCAAGGATTGATAGATCAACATGTTATCATGCTTCAGCTAATTTGACCTAAGCCCTGCTGATTACAGTGGAAAGGCTGCTGACCTCAGCGAGTCTGGGGACAGATCCAGCTGCCAGCCAGCATCGGGCGTTGACTTGGACAAAATTTTGGGGCCTCTCTTATACACTCTGTCACACTCTCATCAAGCTTTTTTGGATGCCATCTTCTGTATTTTTAAAACAGTTCACTGTACTGTACTGTATGTAAGTTGTACTGGTGAAGAATTACCAGGAACTTAGTGTTCGTAGTTTTTTAAACAGACTTTATTTTGGATTACATATACATCATATCTCCACTATGCTATATTCAGCTTCTCAGAGTCCTGAGAAGCAGCAGCAGCAATATCAACAGAATTATTGGTTTGAGAGAAAATGATAGTTTTAGTTATTAATATTTTTTATTATTGTTCCTACTTGACTCCTTCATTTATCTGTAGACAATGTTATATTCTGTTTTCATCATTTATGATTGGAATTAACGATCATACACTTTTTAAGCATTAAATTTAAATAAAATACTAATTTGTTGGCTCTTCAGTTGTCTTAGTTGGTTTAGTGGCTTAGTTGTCTTTTAACTATATGGGAACTGGGCATTCTTTACAGCACTGTTAAAATGAGTTCTGACTGGGTTTTCCTACAAAGTCTGAATTAGTTATAATATTTTGTTATCTCTTCATGTCATGGCTGGTCTGATAAAGAGTTAATTTTATTGGAAACATTCTATTGTGATGACCTGGATCCAGTATTTTTTTAAAAAAATACTAAGCTTAAAATCTGTTTACTGATGAAACTGCTGTAAAAAGATATCACCACTTAAAATTTTGTATTGGTTTTGCTCGTATTTTTAAAAGTTGTATGCCTTCTTCTGGAGCAATGTTTCTCAAACTTTATATTGCAACTTCCAAGGGAGTTATTGGAAGGTTCAAAGAGCTTTAAAAAACATTAAAAGAATTTTAGATGGTACATATTAATTATTAATTGCATTCATTGTTGAGAGAAAAAACACTTAAGAAAAAAATTATGCTGACTTACTGTTGGCAGCCTCTCAACTCCTTCAGGATTAGGGGTAGGAAAAGCAGCAATGGCTTGTGGTAGCAAAAGAGAGGTTGCCATGGCAGGGAACAGCTGATGGCAACAGAGCAGCTGCTAGATGAAAGGGGAGTTAAGTATCTACACTGTCTAGCAGTCCATACTTACAGGGACTTCATATTTTCATAGCAGCTCATACTGAAGAGAATGAGCTGCTATAAGTAAAGACTGTTATCTGTTCATTAGTCATAAAGACTAATGAACTTGAAGAAGGATGGTGCATCCAAAATGTTTGAGAAATAGTTCTCCAACACGTACTGAAATATGGATCTTACATTTGTCTTTGCTGGTTCATGTCCGTGCAGGGTCTTCTTTCTTTGGGACATTTTTTGAGGCTATCTCAGTTTTAATATGTAATATCTAAACTTTCTTTATCAGGGTATTCCCATGGGTCAAGTACTTTTTAGGCCAAAAAACTTCTTCATGTTATTGCTGTTTCAGCAATCTGACTTGCCCTGGCCAGCCTAACAAAAGGGACTGCAGCAGGAAAAACTTCTGGTCCTCGGAAGAAAATTAACTGATCTCAGAGGCGTCTAATTCTCCAGTGGAGTACTGTGAATTTCTCTGTTCAGTGTGCCCACCTGACATAATATGGTCCACTGAATGTCTACCATTGAACCAGAGACTTACATGAGCTGATTTACTTGCAGGTGCACAAATCAACTCAAATTGAAAAAGTTGAGCTGTTTCTAAATTGCACTGCAGAGTGCAACGTGGATACACCAGACCTACAGGTCATGTTCTGAAGGCTTTCTTTTAGCCAGGAGGGCCAAAAGACTTTAATTTCTTATGAAAGCTGAACTCTTGCAGCACAAGATGATAGTCACTGCAATGCTCTCAGTGTGTTGAACTACTAACAGAAGAGACCATTTAAATGCTTTTACTGTGTAGCAGTTCTTTTAAAAGAACTCACTGACTTATCTGTTGAAGTGGTGATAAATATCAAGAAAATTAAAGCAGCCTATTTATATTTCTATATTTATTTTTCCTTCAGTTCCCGTCACCTGGCCATTCTGTTTTTGTGGAAATAAGCTGAAGAGTTGAGTTTGGCACTAGGACACAGATACAGAAAAGACCTACTGTCTGACATGGAAACAGTTTGAGGGAAACCTTTTACCTTCAGAGCTCTGGATTACTTTCTTATTTCTCTGGTAGACTGAGTACTATTTTTTCCTGTTGCACTCACCTTTTTAACCATCTTGCCTAGCCAAAAGATGAAGCAAAAAAATGTGTTTCTCAAAGACACTTAAACTTCATTGATTTCCAGAATCTCCTAGCAAACTGTTCTGAAGTGCAAGCCAACATGTACATCTGGACTGTGTGTTATCAGGAAGTCATGAATTTTCTGTGGTGAAGTTAATCAGTAGATTTCTCAGACTTCAGTAGTGTAATTTTCCAGAAATTAAGCCAACCTCATGAACATTAAAGTGTTTAAGACTAGATAATGCAGACTGTAACACAAGACCAAATCTTTAACACAGCCCTGTTAGCAGCCAGTTAGGGCCACTGGCAGCTCACCAACCCATCGTAAGTCCATATGACAATTCTGCTTGAGTCCCAGTTTCTTTATGTGGTGGAAACCTTAAAGTGTTATTGATTGCCGTGAGTCTAGGTCTTACAACCCTTTATCCCCCTTTATATCCTTTCATTCAGACGAACAGATATCTTCCTCCCCAAAATGGAGAATATGAGTGAATAAATCTACTTAACTCATCTTCTATTTACTGTTCCTGCCATTGTAAGCCATGAACAACAGCAGCCTGTGCATAACAAATGTAAATGTGGTCTAGGTTGAAAAAATTGTTTTGGTTTAGAAGGAAAATTAGTTTTACAAGCTATTTGCCAAGTCACAAAGTAAGCTTGTCATAAAAATGCAAGGTATTAGAAAAAAAAAAAAAAAAAAAAAAAAACAGTGTTGCTTTAGTAAGTGGTTCAAGAGCCTCTGTGGTTACAGTGGCACAGATGTGATTTTCACTAAAAGAGTTTCTTAGAGTTTTTTGTTTTGTTTTGTTTTGTTTTTCCAGTTCTGCCACAGACTTCAGTTTTAGTTTTGCAGACCTTAGTCTTCTGCTTGTTTTTAGTGATTGTAAAGTCTTTTATCTGTCTGTTTTTCTGTGTGTGTCTTTCTCCCCCTCTTCCTGCAAATAGTGACTATCTTTTATTGGTCTGAGTTACACAATACTCACATTAACTCCAGTGAGAAAGAAAAGAATTTAACAGTGTTATTGTTTACAGGATATGGATGTCTAGCATGCAGAAAGACAAAAACCATGTGTCCACATAGCTATTGTTATAAATATATACTTGCAAAATTTTAACAAAGAAATTTAAACATTGTGATTTATTATATTGAAGATAAAATCTAGCAGAGTTCTATTCCTAAAGTTACCAAACAAAACATGGCAGTAACTGGTTAAAGGATATCAGGTTTCCTAGAAGGCATGTATTATTCTTACAATACAGATTGAGAAAAAGTAAGGCAAGATTTGGGGTGGGGGCTTTGCTTGGTAAGCATCGTAATTTGTCATCACTAGCTTATGACAGGCCAACTTTTCAAAAAGTTCCTGCTGTTGAGCTCCTGGAGCTTTCTGCAGTCTTGATGTACTGCTACAGTGTCAAGATTAACATCTAGAAAATGAGAACTGATTATGCTGCACAGGAATGCCCCGTTGGTCTGTCATAAGTATTCTTAAGAGCGCTGGCAGAAGAATCTCTTTACATGTCTGTTTAGTTTGTGTTCAGAGCTTCTCAATGTTAAATATTTGTGTCCTCCAGCAGTTTTGGGGGTAGAAAATCCAAATATGGTGAACATTGTATTCCCACCACTTTTTTCTTCAAGGGATTTGTTTCCAAGAAGATGGATGGGAAAGAACTCTTTCAAAGCAAAACTTGCTTAATACAGGATTAATTTTAGCGTGTATGAACATATCATTGTACTTCCTTCTTTGCCCTTTTTCTTTTTCGTCTGCTTGAGTTTAACTATCAGACAAGCCAATAAACACAGGCTTATTATTAGAGAGACTAGAGCAATTCAGGTTTGTTTTTCATTCTGTTTTTCTGCATCTGTATCTGTATAGAGACAGTTTGCAAATCTTGCTATCATTTCCAGCCCTATGGTGAGTTAATAAACTCTGAAAATGTTTGGTCATTATTTAGCTAGCCAAGGTAGTTAAGTTGAGGAAGAAAAAGTGGTGCTTACTTCAAGGAAGAAAGATACGTGATTAAGGAGAAGGATCATATTTGGACTGGAATGGTAGCTAGAATGTGTGTTTGTCCTGCAGGGAAGATACAATTTATTCATCTGTGAGTAAATGTTACTTGTCAGGAGTGTGCCCAAGGGACTGAAGAATAATAAGCATCTCCAGTTTGTTCTGTCCCATAGCACGTGTGCTCTGAGGATGCATCAAATTTTACAGCATCTGCAGACATAAACCGGAGATTTTACAGTTAATTCTTAAGCAGTAGAGCAGATGGGGGGAGATGACATTCTATTTAATGTCTACTTATGCACCTTTTACTGTAAACACTAGACTGTTAGTTTAATTAAGGATTTCACTGGATTTTATATGTTATTTACTCATAAAGATTTCACCAATGGCACTACTGATTACTGTTTCTATAGACATTGGCAATAATCTTGCTTTGCAAAGAGGAAAAGAAAAGATAAATCAGAGTAGTCAATTTTATAAGCACAATACATGTCCATTTGTACATGTGAATATCTATTTAGCATGAGTGTTTTTTTTCAGCATGTTTAAAATTAAAGTCTTTCTTTGAACTACAGATTTTTTTTAGATTTTTTCAGAGAAAAATGGATAATATACAGATAATCATGATTTTCTCTCTTTGTTTCTCTCTCTCTCTCAACCCAGCCTCTTATTCCTAGAAGTCCTACAAGCAGCGTTGCTACACCATCCAGCACTATCAGCACACCTACAAAAAGAGACAGTTCTGCCCTGCAGGATCTCTACATACCCCCTCCTCCAACAGAACCTTATGTTCCCAGGTAAAGAAAGATCATTTCACATACAATTTATGGTCAGAAAATACTTGTAAAGTAACCAAGCATTCTGTTCCTGCCTGGAGCTGCAGAATTAGGTCGATAATGCTTCATTTTGCGAGGGAGCTGGTTATTTAGAGTAGATGTGCTGAATCTGACTCACACTGGTCTGAAGCAGTAGCTTCTCTGCCAAACAGCATCCTTTGCAAAGGAAGGTGCAATACCCTGTTTTCTCAATTATAGGATAATCTGGCTCCTATAACAGTCTCATCCTATTTCCAAAGAGTAAAAATTACCTGAAACCCTGAATCCGTAACTAGGAAAAGAGTTAATATCTGCCCCCTTGGCTAATAACCATGACACAGCAAGGGACAAAAGCAAGAAAATTGGCAGCTTCAACAGGCAGAGCACTATTTTGCTCAGCCGTAGAGATTTCTTTTTTAGATATATTTGACTTGATAGTATCAGAGCCGTTTGCAGGATGAGTTTTAGCGTGACCACCATACATCCTGCAGTGACCCCATGTTCCATAAATGTACTACCTCTCTGAGGTGCCACCTGGAAGGGGCATTTTCTCCTCTCTCCCTGCAAGATTCCCTAGATTCCCGGACTGAGTCAGAAAAACAGCAGATTCCCTGCAGATTCATAGCCATACCTCATTGATTCATACATGACCTCAACTGATTCGTTGAAATTTTGTGGTATATACAGGTGTTGCTTTCCAAACATTCTGAGAGATTTAAGGCATAAGTTACAATAGTAACTGCACAGAGGCACAAGGACATATTTAAGAGGACTCGATATTTCTAAAGGTTCTTCTGTATTACTAGAGCCAGAATGCTGTATGCGCAGTTTATGTATTTTTGAATTACTTCTTGCTTTCCTTTACTTTTAGTTAACTTTTGTGAAAAGATCGTAAGGGCAGCATGTCCTTTCTTGTACCTAAGTTTCTTGTACTCTAGTTTTTCTCAGAGTCACTTATCAGTAACTCTTCTAGCCAATTAATAAGATGTATGGCCTGCTGCTGACAAGCTTTCCCCTGGGGGATGTCTGGGAGTGAGGTATATGGCAAATTAAATTGCCTAGTGGGGAGGAGAAATCGTGTTTCTATGATAAGCTTTTACTCTTCAGAGATATATATGGAAAACCTTCAAGGGGAAAAATAGTGACTTTCCACTTCATGATTTAGGTGATGTTCCAATCCTTTAATGAAGCCATGAACTGAATCCTGTATTCTTTCCTTGTCATCACCTTATCTCTTACCTGGTCTGGTTTTTATTTCTGGGAAAAAGAAAAATCCTTCATATTGTCGTTTATTTCAAGTGTGACACATCTACCCTGTTGGATTTGCTAAAACAATACTTTAGTATCTGTCTTAAACTGAGAAACAATATATAGTCTAGTTCACTAACTAGATTATGTTTTTTTCTTCTAATGATATAAAAACATAGTCAGTCATTGCATGTGAATTGTTTAGAGGGATTAAATATGACTTTCATCTGTCTGCTGATGGGATATTTTCTTATCTCTATGTAAATACAATTTTAAGAACATGGTTTGCAAAAAAAAATACAGAAAAATTCAAGTATTTAATTCAGAAACCATTAGGATAAAAACTCTGGAAAACAAAACAAAACAAAAAGACTCCATAGTCTTCAGGTTTCTTTTTGAATGAAGTAGTTATCTGGTGAAAGCGTTTCACCCTTGAGACTGAGACTGTACTAGCGTGAAAGAAGTTGTGTGTTTGTACTGATACTGATCATAACAAAAATATTCTTGTTATTTAGTAAGAATTGTATGTATGGGGGTGGAGGGGTCAGCCGCTCTCCGTGGGGGACCTGGGGCCCTAACAGCTCCTGCGGCACCCAGAAATTGCCGCCTGCCCGGGGCGTTTCGCAGCAGCCTGCACGCAGCGCCCCGCTTCCCCCAGCGCCGAGAGGGGCTCGGTCGCTGGCTCAGGTCTGGTTTCTCTTGTTCCATCAGCTTTATTTGCATGATTCCATTCACAAGAAGTATAAAACATAAATATGGTTTTGTTTGTATGATTCCTTCCATGAGAAGCCGGTAAGATGGATATGGTCTGTAAAGGAGGTGAATAAGCAGCGACGTGTGGGATAAGCGGCACATGCGTGCGTACGCGATGTGTGATCCCAGCACTGGTCCACGGCACCTGTTTCCTGCTTAGACGAGATATTGGCATTTTCCCATATTTATTGAAATATTAACAATGAAAAATTGTAAATGCTTTGTCACAGTGAGTTAACGACCTCTCCTTTTCACTAAAGGGATGAAAAGGGAAATCTTCCATGCGATGATGTCGGCAGACATATAGTGGGCAAGCCGGTGCACACAGGATCCGAATCTCCAAATTCATTTCTTGACCAGGAATATCGGAAGCGTTTTAATGTGGTTGAAGAAGATGCAGTTTTATACTGCTATGAATACGAGAAAGGAAGAACGAGTGGCCCTGGGAGGAGAGAGAGCACGCCAACATATGGTATGGCATTGATCTGATAAGATTAATCCCTTTCCTTATTTTGAACTTTTTTTCATGCATCTGTTTCTGTATTTAAGCATAAAAATATTCTCAGTGACCACTGATTTTGCTAAGAATTCAGTTTTATTTTAGTCTGATCTCAGCCTAAGAGCTTATTCTGCATATGAAAAAATGCATTACTTATGATAATAGGGAGTCCAGTTTTGTGCTGATGATCTCTCTGGCTGTAAAGTAAAACTTTATTCATCAGCCTCATTTTCTAGCTTATGCTGCAGTATCATTTCGTCAGAAAAACTGGCAGAAACCAATGTATTTATACTAAAAATACAGGATGGAAGTATGCTCCCAGTATAAGGGCAAGCATTGCATAGGTTTAGAACATGCTATATTAGAAAAATTTGCCCTGGCATAATCATTCTAAAGATCAAAAGCAGTTCAGATTTACCGAGTGACGATATACTGCTTTCATGCTGCGGTACTCTTTAAAATTCTTTAATTTTTCTCTAGTCATAGTAATGAAGTAATGACTGATGATACACTTTTTTGATAATATGGTATTAACCTCCTGTAATTTCCTATATATAGCAGTCCCTCTTTTTTGAGGTTATGTGTTGTCCAAGAAAAAATTATGCATATAAACACAAACATGTATTCATACTAGTACTTCCACATCTTGGATTTTGACCTAGATAGAGTAAAAATTTTGAAAAAAATTCTAGTGAGAGTTTGAGTCCTCCGACCTTGAAGTTCTGAGTTTTTTTTTTTCCTTTCAAGCTATTGGAACTCTTCCCTTAGCTAGTATTGTAACTTGTTTCAGCTTTGCACTAGGAGAATTGCTTCCTATTGCTAAATATGAAATTGTGCAATTGTAGAGCTATTAGAATATAGAAGAAAATGAAGAGCTGAGCACATTCCTGAACATATTTTTGCCCCACTTTTCTAGGTTATTTTAATTACTAAACTGAGCGCAAGCAGTATGTTGGAGTAACTGTAGTATTCGTGACATCATACTGCTTTGAGAAGACGTAATTTAGGAGGAAGCGCAGATTTGGTACACTGTGCAGCAAAGCTCCCAAATCACTTGGGAATGTTAATATGAATTGAGCCTGAGCTGCAAAACTTAACCTCAGGACTCTGAGAGGTGTAGTTACGGAATATTAAAGGATATATTTTCATAAAATGCGCCTGTTTTACAGAGTCATACAGTCCTGCTGCAAAATTTTCAGTTTCATTTTGATTCGGAAGCATTTTCAGGTGTTTTCTAACCCTACCTTTACTGTATGGAGTAACTGCTAAGTGTTCAAGGTTGATGTATCAATTTAATTACTCCTCCATTTCAACTGTTAAAATTGGTGGATGCAGTCAGTTCCATTAACAGACGCACTCTCTGTTCCTGACCTTAAATTTTAATCCTAGTGATCTAGAGTGAATAAGAGTACATTTTGTGTTCAAGAATTGCTGAGTCCATTATTTTGCTTGCAGATAGCTTTTTTATCCTTTTTTTCATTAGCAGAAAGAGTTATAAATATGTGGATCAAAGATTGTACTGAGAAATAGTCATTATTTAACACATTTATTATGTGTTAAATGTGCTTTTCACTTTTAATCTCACTTCTTTTTTAATGGATTCAGACCATAGAATCTGTTTGCACTTAAGTTCATTTTCTAAAAATATTACCATTCCAGCATTAAATTATAAACTTTCCCACATGGCATTTGTTAGCATAAGATTTGTGGCTAGGCATGACCTTAAGATTTCACAGAAATCTGGACTATGACAATCCCAGTCTCCTTTTTTTATGGCAACCTATTAAAGAAGGTCAGTGCTAAAAGGGCTAGAAAATACTTGTTCTCAACGTGTACTCATTAATTATGCAGTGACATTATTATTTTTTTAATGCTCCTCAAAATTTCTTCATAAGAGGTTAACAGGGCCCTCCATAATTGCCTTTTTGGAATCTATTGATGTTTTTTTGACAACATCACTAAAGAGATTTCTCTCTCTTGCGCTTACTGGCTTCCAGCTGTTGCATAATTGTTGCTAATTGGCCTCAGTGAGCTTCTGCTCACAACCAGAAGACATTGGCCTGAAGTGCAGCCACCAGGGAAAACAGATTTAGTGGATCCATGTGGGATAACAAGCAGATTAGCAGAGGTGGCAGGCAAATGAAACTTGAGTTCAACAGAAAGAGTGGATTTGGTCATTCCAGTTATACTACCAGATATAAAAAGTATGCACTTCAAACAGCCAGGGATTTTGCAGAGTATCTGTTATTACTATAGCCTTGGATAGTAACCAAGCTTTACTTGATCTTATAGCTTGTGGATCTTGTTACACATGCAAGTTCTTTGTATAATATATTGCAAATTAAGTGTCACATAGAAAAGAAAGTTGTATTTCTAGAAAAAGTAGCCATTGAGAGTTGCTTCTGTTAAAATATACATGAGCTCTTCGCAGGAAATGACTTCTTAACTACATGCTTTAAATCTCACTGACTTCAATCAGACTTACACGTGTCCATAAATAATTAAATTTTAATAAATAAATAAAAAGTTAAATATATAAGCTATATTTTCTGAGCTATGATGTATTTGTGAACTGACCCTGTAGTCCGTATGGAACTTATCTCATACCTTTTTTCTGAGATCACTATATCTTGTCCTTCTTTAAAAAAGTAAAAATAACCTTTTCCTTATATACATTTTGCATGATACTGAGGCACTTCAGTGGATGCCATATTTAAACAGGTAGATAGGCTCATCTGAATATTTGTGTTCAGTATAATCAAGTGTCTTTTTTTCCAGCCTATCATGGATTTACCATCAAAAATGTGGAATGACTAGGACTGATCATCTTTATTGTGGAGGTTTTCCAATAAAATACTTAAAGACCTCTGAAGTTTTTAGTTTGAGCTCTGTTAAGCTTGGAAACAAATTATTTTCCCACTTTTATACACTGTGATTAGTGGACTGATTTAAAAAAAAAGAGCAAAGGCTGACATGGTTTCTGAAAACATTTTGTTTTCAGTCTGCCCTGTGCCACATTACTCTATTTTTTGTTTCAGTATACTGTTTAATTTACTAAAAATTTCAGATCTCTCTAACTAGCTGTACTAAGTTGCATAATTTCACTGAATTTCCATCTGTATTTGTGGAATTTTTAAGCAGGAATCATAGTTCATAGCATTTTAAAAATTGCTTCAGCAGCTTCCAAATTAAAACTTTAAAGATGTAGTACTGCTCAGCTTTTCTGTTTCTTACTGTCTTCTGAGATCAAAGTGAATTTTCCTGTACTAAAATGCTTTGGTTTTTTGTGGGTGACTTGCTACTAAAAGAAATTATATGTAGAGGTTTTCCATTTCCTTTCTCATGCAGTCACTGATGGATCTTTTAAGCCCACCAGCAAAGATGATATTTGTGAAGGTAGTTTAATGATGTAGACATGTTTCTGTTAGAAACAATTCCTTCTTTACGCTTTCAAATAGTTCTCTCCATGTGTATACCAGGGGCTTGCAGAAGAATAAACAGATATCGCTCAGTGAAAACTAATCTGTAATCTCAATACACCTGGAGAAAGCTCAATGTCAAATTTCTGTGTGTTGGTGATTTAGTAGGCACTGGATTTATTTCCTAAGCGTAAAAAAAGAAGAAAAAAAAATCTGAAATAGCTAGTTTTTGTCATGTTAAAGAGAATAAAACTCCTATTTTAACGCCTTGTTCAGAGACTGTACTGGAACTTCTTTCATAAGCAGCCCTGTAGAATAAGCATTTTGGAAATTAATTTGTTCTTTCTTCTAAAGAATGCTAGTTTAACATTGCCATATAAAATGGTGCATGATCTCCTTTTTTCTTCTGTTTCCAGGAAAACTGAGGCCTATTTCTATGCCAGTGGAATATAACTGGGTGGGGGATTATGAAGACCCCAATAAAATAAAAAGAGATAGTAGGAGAGGTAGGTGATTTGAACATACATCTTCTACATGACATTATGTTTTTTTATCACTATTTAAGCCATGATAACGTATGTTTCATTTTGCTACTTGCTTAAATATATATTTCTGTGAACCTGTTTTGCGTTCTTCCGTTATATATCACATTGCACAAGATCACCTCCAATAAGTATTGAATATTTCCAGAGAAGGAGACTCCACAACCACTCTGGGCAATCTGCTTCAGTTCTCTGTCACTGTCACAGTAGGGAATTTTTTTTCTCATATTCAGATGAAACTACTGGTGTTTCAGTTTGTTCCCATTGCCTCTTGTCCTGTTGCTTGGCACCACTGAAAAGAGTCCAGCCTCATCCTCTTGACAACCTCCCTTCAGATATTTGTACACATTGATAAGATCCCCCCTCAGTCTTCTCTTCTCCAGGCAGAACAGGCCCAGCCCTTGCAGCCGTTCCTCATAGGGCAGATGCTCCAGTCCTTGGATCATCTTCGTAGCACTATACTAGACTCTCTCCAGTAGCTCCGTGTCTCTCTTGTACAGAATTGGACACAGTACTCCAGATGTGGCCTCACCAGGGCTGAGAAGAGGGGCAGGATCACCTCCCTCGACCTGCTGGCAACACTCTTCCTAATGCACCCCAGGATACCATTGACCTTCTGGGCCACAAGGGCACACTGCTGGCTCATGGTCAACTTGCTGTCCACCAGGTGCTTCTCCACAGAGCTGCTTTCCAGCATGTCAACTTTCAGCCTACGCTGGTGCGTGGGGTTATTCCTGCCTAGGTGCAGGGCCCTGCACTTGCCTTTGTGGAACTTCATGTGTGAAGTTCCTCTCTGCCAATCTCTCCAGCCTGTCCAGGTCTCTCTGAATGGCAGCACAGCCCTCAGGTGTGTCAATCCTCCCAGCTTGGGATCCTCAGCAAACTTGCTGAGGAGGCACTCTCTAGGTCATTGAACAAGACTACACCCAGTCCTGAGCCCTGGGGGACACTGCTAAGTACAGGCCTCCAATTAGACTCTGCACCACTGATTGCAACCCTCTGAGCTCTGCCTTTCAGCCAGTTCTTAATCCACCTTGCTGTCCACTCTTCTGGCCAGCACTTCCTGAGCTTGCCTAGGAGGATGTTATGGGAGAGAGTGTCAAAAGCCTTGCTGAAGTCAAGGTACACAACGTCCACTGCTCTTCCCTCATCTACTCAGCCAGTCATGCCGTCATAGAAGGCTATCAGATTGGTTAAGCATGATTTCCCCTTGGTGAATCCATCCTGACTACTTCTGATCACCTTCTTGTCCTCCATATGCTTAGAGATGACATGCAGAATGAGCTGCTCCATCACTTTTCCAGGGATGGAGGTGAGGCTGACTGGCCTGTAGTTTTCTGGGTCCTCCTTCTTGCCCTTTTGAAGATTGAAATGACATTGGCTTTCTTCCAATCTTCAGATGCCTTTCCTGTTCTCCATGACCTTTCAAACATGATGGAGAGTGGCCTAGCAATAACATCCACCAGCTCCCTCAGCACTTGTGGGTGCTTCCCATCAGGGCGCATGGACTTGTGGATATCAGTTTGTCTGAATGATCTCTAGCCCAATCCTCCTCAACCAAGGGGATTTTTCCTCTCTGCAGACCTTCTCTCTTGTCTCCAGGGTGTGGGATTCTTGAGGGCTAGCCTTAGCAGTGAAGACTGAAGCAAAGAACTACATTCAGTAATTCGGTCTTCTCTGTGTCCTTCATCACCAGGCACTCACCCCACTCAGCAGCAGGCCCACGTTTCCCCTTGTCTTCCGTTTGGTACTGATGTATTTGAGGAATCCCTTCTTCTTGTCCTTGACTTCCCTTGCCAGACTCAATTCCAAATGGGCCTTAGCCTTCACTGTTACATCCCTGCATATTCTGACAACATTCTTATAACCTTCCCAAGTAGCCTGTTCCCTCTTCTGCATTCTGTGGACTTTCTTCTTCTGTTTGAGTTTTGCCAAGAGCTTCTTGCTCATCTATGCAGGTCTCCTGCCCCCTTTGCTAGACTTCTTACTCATAGTTTTTTAAAAATACATATCAGAATTGGAAAAGGTTCATGGAAGGGCAGCAAAGGTGATCGTATGTGTGGAATGGCTTCCATACAGGAAATGAGTAAGTAGGCTAGACTTCATTTGTTTGGTGGAATGTAGATAGGATATGCTAAAGATTTATAAAAGCTTGTGTAGAATCAAACAAGGGGATAGGATGGCGCTTCCTTTTCAAATACAAAAACTGTGAGGTATCAAATATCTCTGTCAGGTGACAAAGACAAAAATAAAAGGAGCTTGCTCTTCATGCAGTATGAGTTTAGGCTAAGGATCTCCCGCTATAGGAGGTCTGGGTGCGAAAGTTTATATGAATATGAGCAAAGATTAGATAAGTTCATGAAAGACATATATGTTGAGGTTTTCTAAATTCACAGACATTGCATCTAGCTGAGGATATTCCTAGGCTACAAATTGGTAGATACTGGAAGAGTATTCAGAGAAAGCATGGATGTTAAAGAAAACAAGCTCAAGTGAACGTTCAAAGCAAATTACTTGTGAATGTATGGCATCCCAGTCATTTGCATTTATTTAAGATCTTACTTAAAAAAAAGATTTCAAATATGATCATAAATTGTGCTGTCACTCATTTTTTGAAAACTTTCAAGACAGCATTTGTAGTTGTGGGACTTCTTTTATTTTCTGTTCTTATTGTCAGAGAAACCACAAAACTGCAAATGTCTTCAGTCTTTTCCTTACCAAAAGATTCATTTTTTTCTTGACATATTCAGATGAAAGAGGCAAATATGTTTTATTAATAAGATAGCCATGAAGACTTACAATCTAGATCTTAGCAGCTGCAGGAATAGTATGTATTTTGGTAGGGAAGTTATCTTCCATATAACAATTCACAATGCTCTTTTGCATCATTGTGTTTTCTTTCAATAGAAAATTCATTACTTCGTTACATGAGCAATGAGAAAATAGGTCAAGAAGACTACATGTTTCAAAGGAATAGCAAAAAGGATACTGGGAAAAAATCCAAAAAGAAAGGAGACAAGAGTAATAGTCCAAGCCATTATTCGTTGTTGCCTAGCTTACAAATGGACTCATTGAGACAAGAAGTCATGGGCACACCTGGACCAGAAACCACTTTGTATCACGTGAGTAAAATTAATAATAACAGAAGTCGTTGCTCTGTACTTGTAGTGAGAAACTGTCTTGTTTTTGTAGTGCTGCCGAAGCTTTTTTGATTGCTGCTGTTGCACTGATTCCTATTCTTCTGACAATAACTGTATCCCAGAGAAGTATTTTAGAATTCTTGCTCTGATATTACAAATGTGGGATGGACACCTGTAACTGTGCTTTAAATCATGTGACTGAGTGGCTGTTGTGTTTGAAATGGAGCATGGTGTCTCTGTCTTGCTTTCTTGCTTCCACTGGAAACGGGAGAAGCTGCAGTCTGACGGGCCGGAAACCTCTATTCCAACACCTGCTTTATTGCAGTTGCATGTGCCAGCTCTCTTTAAACAGCTCCTGTACTACAGATGCATTTCTACATGACAACCTTCAAAGGCCTAATTGTGGCCAGAAAGCTTGTGGGAGTTTTTTTTGTTTTTGTTTTTGTTTTAAGATAATGAGGGTCTTAATGTTTATAGCTGTTTTTAACACAACACTCAATAACTCAAGTAAATTTGAAGGAAGAGATGCTGCTAAATAGGATGTAAAAGGAAAATGCTAGTAGTATTTAGGAGTGTCAAGAAAAAGAATTTAGAAGGTTGCAACATGTTTTAGATATTGTATCAAGTTATTCTCATAACAGGTGTTTGTATTTTAGACCTCAATGAAAGATGCCATCATAGAAGAATATGCACACAATAACTGTACAGCAAAACAATAAAACTAATTGTAGTTATCTCCATATCTTGACAAACTTAAACTGCCAGTGTCTAAGGGGGATAACAATGTGGCCTTGTCAGGAGCTCTTCTGTGAAAAATGAGTGATCATGGCAGACGGAGCTCTGCTGAGTCCATAGGAGACAGGTAACTCGGTTTCCTGTTGTAAAACATTGCTACGGATTATTGCATTATAAATTGGTGTAGGATAACTGAAACTAGTAGAACTTTTACAACCTTTTGCACCATTTGAATGCTTGGTCCGCTGGCTTCTAAAACTCCCTGAGGCTCTACAGTGTACACGTGAATCTGATAAATTTAAGAGAAGATGTCATATTGTTGTGGTGTCCTTTAGTTAAAGCATGTCCCTGGATGCAATAAATGCTATTCTCTTTCTTTTTCACTTGTAGCAATCTAGGTACAGGGATAAGAGTTTTTTCTTACTCTTATTATCTCCAGCTTCGGTTTCACACTCTTTTTGTAGGTTGGGAATGCAGTAGTGGGGAGGTTTCCATTTGCAAAGGCAAACTGATAAGTAGTGTTTCCCTAATACTATGAAGATAAGCAGTTTGCAAGTGTCCCAAGCCTGTATCCTCTTTCCAATGTCTGCAGTCTTAATTAGCAGGAATACAGTCATTCCAAGAGACCTTGAAGTCAAATATTTAGAGAAGAAAATGGAGAAAGAATTTGTGTAACAGAGGACTTTCTACTCTCTAATCTCTGTAAGGAAAGGTATAATAAATCTGAAACACTTTTCATATGTTAAGAGAGAACTTATCCTTCCCCTTGACTTAAATCATTCCATCACCTTCTCCATCAGCATTCTTTTATTAGTATACATTACATTCCTTAAACTGTGTTTTTGTGCTGAGAAGAGGTGGGTTTTTTAAGGTTCCATCTTTATTCTTCCTCAGTTACTTCTGTTACACATTACCTGGAAAATTCTGTGAAATTCTGATGTGAAAATTACCAAAAAACCTAGAATTAGCCTTTTTCATGCAGCTTCAATACCCATCCACAAAACACACTTTAACTGTTAGCACCACAAATTCCACCAGTATCTGTTAATCATTTTCATGCACCATTACCATTAAAGGACATTTCCATAATGCCATTAATCTTCAGCATCTTTTTATAAGCCAAGTAGGAGTTAATTTATTTATACAAATAAAGACATGTTATTTTTTCTTCAGAATACAAATCATTATTGATCTGCAAGCTGTTCTGAAGTGACATGCATGAAATAAATGGAAAGAGGAAGCTTGATTGCTTGTTTTGTGCCCAGGGAAATGGGAGGAAGCCCTTCACAAAGCATTCACAGCCCTCTAGAGCTGAGCACAGCTGGTCCTATAGCTGGAAACCTCTTGGCTGCCACTATATGGTACAATGCAATTCCCCTTTTAAGGTAGTGGCACATAAGCATTCTGGTTTGGGAAACTCTAATTTGTTTGCAGATAGGGCTGAATGTCGTTGCCGCACAAGAAAGCCTGCTTACACTCTGGTCTGAAATAAGTAAACAGAGAAGAGATTGCTGAATGAACTGCAAAAATGTAGAGCATAATTTGGTTGGCAGAATTTCTATTACTAATGATGCTGAAAAAAATGGAACATAACTGTGTAGAGAGCTGCTGATTAGCACAGATGAGCTGAGAACTGAGAGAGTTTAAGGAGCCCACTGCAGAGAACAGGGGGTTTGTATTAGATGGGGGAGAACTTTGCTTGAAATATCACATTCACAGGGCAAAGAGCAGATAAAGAAGAGAGGAATACAGATAAATCATAAAGAGCTCGTATCTGGCTACATTACAATTTTATGAACAAATAGGAGAAAGAAACAAATGTTTAATTCTTAAACTTAAAATTTTATCTTAAGATCACTGAAAAGTGGCTTTTCTATTACAAAATAGTTTTTTCAGCACCAGCTACCAGGTTCCAACAAATACTTTGAATTATCTGCAGATGGGAGCCTCTGCGTGAACATGATTCAGTGCCAAAAGAATGCTTTCTCAGGCACTACTTTTATCATCTTGCTGTTGATAGTGAAGTATTAATCTGTCCATACACAGATTAATTCAGTGAGCCATATAAGGCAAACCAATGCAACTGTTTTTCTTCTCTGTCGTTGTTTGTGTGTTTTTGCTAGCATAACTGATGGAGAGCCTAATTTATCTTTCACCTGTTAAACTTTTCTATTATTCTCATTTTTACTAGTGTCATTTATTATGAATCAAGATTCCACTTTGAAACAATGAAATTCCTATAAACTGGAAACGGTGATAACTCCAAGCACTGCACTAATAGTTGGTGGAAGAAGTTGGGTTGTTTTGGTTTGTTTCTCTGTTTAAGAAGTAGATATTTTCATCACAGTAGAATTTAAGGTGAGGAGAGAATACTGTGACTGGCTATGCTTCATACTACAAGCCAGTGGACTTTTCCCACTTGAACTGCAGCTCCTGCTCGTGTAGCTGTAGTTGAACTTAGACTTTCTTCTTGGCAGTGCCTCAGTCTTATGTACTAAGGTCCCAATACTAGAGAATATGCCACCATTCTTACTAGGTTGGTCTAGTGCCTAGCTGGTCTTTCTGTTACTTTTTTTTCACCCATTAGCCTGCATTTACATGGTTTCTGTGACCCGTCCTTAGATATAACTGTACCTTTATTCCCTAGGGTTAAAAGCCTTTTGTTGTCAAATTGTTATCTCCCAACATAGGAATTTACAAGTTAAAGTCAAAACACTTTGTAACCTTTCTTGCTTAAAAGAAATAGATTGAGCAGCCTGGGTGTGTCATCAGGGTGTGTTTTCATATTCTTTCATCATTCTCATAATTCTTTCAATTCCTCTAATTCCTAAAGTATGTATGCCAGAAGAGGACATGCAGTTCAAGCAACCAGACAGAAATGTAATAAAACTGTCATGTTCCCATTCACTACTTCTATATTTACATATTTAAAAGATTGTACACCTATTTTAACCATAGACTTGAACTAGGAATGTGTTTATTACCGAGTTTTGGTTTTGATTTTTTTCTACTGTTTCGCTTTTCAGAATCACTGATTTGTTAGATCCAATCATTTATAGTTTGCATTCTTTGTTCTTTAATATATAGCTTTGTTGGCCATGGTTAAACATCTGATTTCTCTATGATCTATGACTCTGAAGCAAAGCATGAAATACCAGAGATTAAGGGCTTTGGGTTCTTAGATGCCCTGCTCTAAGTCCCAAGCCTATAACATGGAGTATGCTGGGGTCTGCTGTGCATTGAACTTCTGAAACCTTTGTTTTGAAATCATTTTTTGTAGTGTGCATGTTCACTGGGATTTTTTTTTTTTTTTTTTAAATACATTTCATTTCTTTCTTTTTTCTCTATATTCTTTTCTCTTTTGTCCAAATACCCTGGAATGGAAACCATGCAGCTCACTCAGCATTCAGTTCTCAATCGCTTCTTCTATTCATTGGTCTTCAATTTAGTTTACCTTTATTCAGTGGTAATTTCTTTTTTTTTTTTTTTTTAGTTCACTAATATAAATCTTAAATAATCTTGGACTAGGAACTTATCCCACCAGCTAGTGATGAATGAACCTTACAGTTCCAGGTGTTCTCCCTTTTCTGTTTTTCAGCCATTTATCACTTTTTTACTGTGATAGTTTCCTGCAGGAAAGCAGCTTGTACAATTATGCTGACTTAGACTGCTTGCTGTTACTGCTTTTATACACAGCACCATAGAAAATATAAATCTGTAATCAAAAACTACACTGATAAATTAAATTACTACAATAGAAATTGTATGTTAGTGTCCTAACAATAGTGCGTGGCATTAAAACAATTCCATGGTAATTCAGAAGTACGTGGTTGTTGGTTATTTTTAAAAGTTGTCATTTGAAAGATGCCATCTGATTCAACATGGGTTTATTGTATTCTGATGTGGTCCCAAGAATATGCTAGTCTAGCATTTCCATGATTGCTGGTGTACTCAATTTGCATAAAATTACCAGTTTTAGGAATTTTGTTATATCGTTGACCTGCCATGGCAATCAAGAGCTGTGTGATGAAGGGAGTAGTTTAGTTACAGCTTTGAAAAGGGAAGAGCTTCACTGTTCACTAGTTATATCGACTGAATGTAACTGAAGTGATAGCTAATGTAAAAGAAATAGAAAAATAGTTTGTGTTATATCTGTGATCATCCCCTGTATCTGCTTACGATATTTTTAAAGCCTCATATATTCCAAGTCTGTCCTCCACTTTTGTTTTGGTTTGTTTCCCGTTCCAGGAAATGGTTCCAGCGTACGTTGATTTCTAGCCAAGTTGTTGTTTCTACATTCTATTTTTCTTCTTCAGCATTGCTGAAGAAATACCAACACAGACTGTTAATGTTTTTATTAAGCCAAGACAAACTTTTCAAGTCATTGCTAATCTTTGTGCAAGCAGATGTTCAAAGTAATCTATTACTGTAGATATAAGTGATACAGTTAAAATTGTCTTAGACCTTTGGGGCACAAGAGATGGAAGCTCTGACATGCAATTATAGTTCTTTAAGTTCATTATTCTATTCTGTATAGGAATTCCCTTGGTGCATAACTCTTTGTTTTTGTTACAGGAAAGTAATGTGGTTATTTAGGAAGCAAATTGTGTCATGAGTCAAAAGAAGTTCTGCATCAGGTTAATAATAATATGCGCCTGTTCAGATCAATAGAACTTTCCATTAGTCTAGGAACACCACCACTTGGGAAAAAAGAGTTGCAGCCTATTTTGCATAGCAGAAAGTTTTACAAGAAAAAGAAGCCTTGCTTACAAACTGTTCTCAAACCTATAGCAAAAAACTTATATTACTGACCTTGTTCCTTCCCTTCCTCCTATACCGATACCATTTACATAGTATGTTCACTTGTTCCTGTGCATTAAACAATACCTAATGACTTGCTCATCTTAGGAAAAATAACTGAAATGTGCTTTCAACTTCTCGCTTTGCTGATAATCAGCCTATTTAAAATTGTTTAGCCCAGGATAACAGTAGTTTTGTTGGTCGTTTTAATTTTATTTGAAGATGAAGTGTAGCAAGATGTAGTCTTTAAAGTTCATACATCTAGTGGTTCAGGAAGGGCTGCAGGAAGCAAGCAAAGTAATCCTAGGGATTATGCTGAAGATGAAGCAGAGGGTAGTTTTTAGGGATGTGTACTTATGTACGCACACACCATTTTTCATGTTTCATTCTTATTTTAAATAAAGGAGGAATAAAATGAAAGCTGGCAAATTGTTTTTTTGCTGTGGTTGCAATGAAGCTTGTGCACATTTGTCACATTTTTCCCTCTTTACTAAGTGTAACTATCCACGTGGTTGGTGCGCAGCTCAGTGATGCTCAGCTCACATAAATAACTTCCAGTGAGCGCTTACAGAGCACCTAGCACTCACCTTTCTGCTTTACCTATGGGGACACATTGAGGTTTTTTCCAGCTATTTCTCCCTTCTCACTACTCTGGAGGAAAATGGAGGAAAATGCTTTTTAAATGTTCAGTTTGAAATGAGTGTATTTAGATGTTCTCAGTACAGAAAACAACTATACCAAAAGCTCCTTATTCTAAAAACTCAAAAAGTGAGCTCTGCATGACTGGTTGTTTATCTCTTACTCTTCCTATTCCTCTCCATAGAAAACCTGAAAGGAAAGAAAAAGAGAAGGTACTTCAGCATGAAGTACCTACATTTTTAATGAAAATTATTGAATTGAGTAGGTGTACATTCGTGAAACCTTATAACTGTAGTACTCAGTAGCTAGCATTTAAGACAGTGTGGAACATATCCACATGAGTTTCCTAATAAATCTGCACACAAGCTACCTACCAATCAATTTGTTGCAGAAATCAACAACAAAAATGCCATCTAATAAGCTATATTCTGTAAAGCTATTTACCAAAAAAAAGCCCTACAAAAACTAGTAGTTTATTGTAATTGTAAGCATTGCAGTACTTAAGGAATTTCTGTTGGGAGACTTTTTATTATGAATATCTGTAATTAAACAAAAACAAGCTCATAGAGAAAAAATTGAAAATGTAATTGCACAGATTTTAAGTAGGTGTCTGAAATCTAGAATGTCATTTTATCATTAGAACAGATGGGGTTGGTACATCTTCTTCAAACTGTTTGAAGTCCAACTATGGCAGTATTTAAATGTCAAGGCTCCCTTTTCCTTTGCCTTATTTCTGTTTTCACAATTGTCTAGAGTTAGACTGGTACTAGAATAAAAAACTAGCTGTTGATATCAAGGTCCAATCTAACCTAAAGGCATAGTGAAAATATTTCCCTCAAGCATTTCCATGATTTTTTTAACATTAAGATTTGAAGCGCTTTTTCTTCATGATCTTTTATCTTCGGTTAAATATTTGTGTTAGCATAATACTAAACCTTGCAGAATTATTACAGAGTTGCAGATCTCAATCATCAGCAAAGGAAATTTTAAACTCCTCTTTGAAAAAGTACTTGTAACAAATATGTGATTAAAAACTGGTACTGGCTGAGTTAAAGTTCAAAAGCATTGGCTTTTTTGTATTTCCAGATAAGAAACTGCACTGGATTTCAAATAACTGTCCAGAAATGAAATGAATTGCATGAAGAGTTTATGAAGTATTTCATAATTGTGAAAATTTTCAGTCTACTGAAATTGCTTCATAAAGTCTAAACATAATTGTGCATGCACTAGCTTTCCCCTAGGAAAAAAACAAATCTCAACTGAAAGTTGAATTCACTCCTGAAATTCCACCATGGGTGAAAAAAATTTTTCTTTGTTACCGTGTCTAGTCATTGCAAAAATAGCCCAAAACCCAGATTGGACTCCAGATAAGTTCTCAGGCACCTCAGTAGAACTAGCCCAATAAGCTGAGCTGCTGAGATGCACTAGAATTTTCTCAAGTATTCACTTTTATGAAGGGCTAGCATAGCTTGACTCTGGTCAAAACTAAACACTGGGATATCCCTCTCTGGAGGTCACTGGAGCGTTTACTACATTTACATCCCTTTTTTCTGTTAAGCAGTGCTGGTTGTATCTCACCTTAGGTTTTGTCACCATCTTATAGGGATTTAGGAGAGCACTTTGGCCTATACTACAACTCCTTATTCATTTTCCCATCAATGAGGATAGAACAAGACAATAAGGGTTTGGACGTTGAACAATATCTAAATCTGCATAGTGAAAATGGAAGGAGTTCAGCTTTCTGCAGTAGAAACACCTGAGTTGCTTATGAAATTATAGCATAATCGCATTTGGAGTTCTTTTAATGGAATCAAAGTTTATTCAGAGGCAAAGATTCTGCTAAAACCTTTCATGTAAAACATGAAAACTTTTCATGTAATGCAATGTAGAGTAGAATACCACCTTTACTGTGGATGCATCATGAGCACTTAGTTTTTATCCTTTTCTTACATCAGCTTCCTGTAGTAGAGTTCAGTTATAGAAGGCCTTTTGCTCTGAGAGACTGCTGGAAAGAATGTCAATTAAAGAATTCACGAAGGAGAAAACTGGTGAGAGAAAGAAGCACAATGGAAAATTCTTGCCTATTGCCTTTATGACTCTGAAACCCAGTCATGTGCCACAGACAAAAATGTCCCATTGGCTGTAGGCAGCTTTGACTGTGTACGTATGTGTAGTTTCTTTTAGTTGCAGGCCCTTTTTTTTTAAAAAAAAAAAAAAAAAAAAAAAAAAGTCTGATTCAGACAGAAGAGCAACATCCCTCAAGTTATCAAGCTAGAATAGTGGCTTGAGCCCTTGGCCAGCTTCTGTACTCCAAAAAGAAAAAGTCTAAATGACACTGTATATATTCTTTTCTTTGAATGCAGAACTCTATTAAAGTAACAAGTACAAAGCAAGTAATAAAAGTGCTCAATGCAGTCTGCACAAAAAGCCTAGACTGTAAATATTAAGCTGTTAAAATTAGTATATAAACTTCATCTAGACCATGAGTGAAATGTGTGCCATGTAAAACAAACAAAATGCTGAAACAGTTAGGCAAGGGCAATAAGCAAAATATGCTTTACTCCATCAGGCACTTGAGACAGTTAGAAGTGCTAGCCATAAAATTGTCATGATGAAAGGTCTGGCAAAAATCTGTTCACGATTAAAAGGCAAGAGAGAAACAGCATATGAATTTTTTGCTAATGGAAGATAGCAATGGTATTATTTTTAGACTAGCACGATCAACATTGTAACACAGAGACCTCCCGAGCCTGGTCCACTGCTATTGCAATTAATCACTTTCACTTAATCCTATTCATAAATGTATTAAACTCCGTCTTCAAACATGGCATGAATTGCTGTTGCTGATGATGGGATCAGTAGAAGGTGGCAAACTGGGTGAATGGATGGCTGGTTGGCATAATTCAAAGAGAAAATGTTGGGCAGAGGAGAGCAAAGAAAACAAAACTATATTTAGAGTACCAGCAAGAAAAAGCCATCATTCACTATGAGTTTGCTAAAGAAAACAATGCAGATGTCTCATAAAACTGTATAAAGTAATATCAAAGGATAATTCAGGCTGGGAGGGCCTCCACCTCCTGCTCCAAGCAGAACCAGCTCTGAGGTCAGACCCAGAGGCTCAGGGCTGTATCCTGCTGGCTTTTGAAAGCCTGCAAGGATGGAGATGGCACAACCTCATGGGGCAACATGTTGCTCTGAGAAACTGTCCTCTTTGGGAAAAGCTGGAGCTGGGCAAGAAAACAGCAATTTCAGAATTTCAGCAATGACTGAAAGAATAGTAAATTGTCTACATTTAAGGTATTTTTTCTGTTACAACATTGCTGTTTAGCTAAAATCATCTTGTGAAATTGCCTCAGTATTACCAGATTTATTATACCTGTTCTAGACTTTCAGACTTTTGCACTCAAGTCTTAAGAAAGCAGTTAATACAATGAGCTTTCTCTCACTGGGGAACTGGTTGCCAAAAGGAAATTTGAAGGCATTGGATGTGAGAGGTTTCACTTCTATTTCTATATACTCTGTAATTTTTATTAAAATCCAGACTAACTATTGCAATAAGCAAAATGCTGTAGAGATGAGGTGAGACTGGTTTATAGATCATCCTGAAGTACAGTTGAGGACTTTTGTGGAAAACTTTTATTTTAAACTTTCCCTGCTACCTTCTTTCCCATCTAACCATGAGGGAAAAAAATGGCCTGTTAGTAATTTCTTGCCATGACGAAGCTAGGGAATTCTTCAAAAATGAGAGAGCTACTGTAAAGGTCATCTAGTCCAACTCTGCCAGTATAGATTTATCTGCTACAATATATGATCTAATGCTCTGAAAGTGTAATTTTACATTGTCAAGAGATGTAGATCTATAGACTAATAAATCTCCTGACTCAGAACATTTTCTAATTTCCTTTCACATCCCTATTCTGTATTTATGTTACCTATTCCAGTTAATCATTCCTGGTTGTATCCTGCTTTTATTACCTGACAGAGTGCTTCTGCTTTTGTAGCTTTTGTAGCAGTGTAGTGGGGTACACTGTTTGTACACCAGCAAGCTGTATTACCTATGGGGTTAGTACAATCGCAATAGCACAGTTTAGAGAGTTTTTTTTTTTTTTGTTTTGTTTTTTGTTTTTTGTTTTTTTTTTTTTTTTTTTTTTGATGTAGAATGATACAGTCCCTCAGTTATTCCCTAAGGAAGAGATTAAGCGTGGCATATTCTATCACAGAAGTGTATGTTAGGCATTGCGCAGAGGGGACTCAGCTTGATTTATCACTGCAATGTGGGGGGGAATGTCCTATCTATGAGAAGTTAGATCCAGACCCTGACTTCCCAGCTGGCTTCTGCTTGGATCCTTTTGCACAAGGAAAATATCAGGATTATGAAAGCAGTGATTCAAGGACATCATTGACTGACCTGCTTTGTGAAATTTGATAGTATACAAAAAGATCTCACCTTGAATGGTGAAAATCTGGGTAATTAACTGGGAGCAGATGCCCATTTCAGAGTACAGTTTGATCAAAATGCTTTGACAAGCAGCACAACTATTTCTGAACAAGAGCTTTTTTCCAAGCAGTAGCTTTGACTCAGCAGGGGTCTCTGCCCCTTCCTCTGCCGCGCTCACTCGTCCATGGCCTGTAAGACCCTCGTGTTGTAACACAACGTGGGAGATCGTGCTGTAACACCTGGGAGGAAAATGGGCTCTTTGCAGCAGTGTGGCTCCTGAGCAGAAGCTGTTTTATTAGGTGTTTCTGTTTTACTAGAAAGAAGTGCCTGTTGCTTAGCACCTGGTCTGTGAGTCAGCCAATCCATTTCTGCCACTGTACTGTGGGGGGAAAAGATCATATTTTCATATAGCAGTAACTGCCTTTTGTCCTCTTTCCAAATATATACCTTTGCTCTCAGATTAACCCTAGCAGATATTTCTAACATTAGAGAACTGTGAGTTTAGAATGAAGTAAAAACTGATTTTGTAAGCCGGTTTGGGGCCCACCAGGTCGCTGCAGCCAGCACAGAATTAAAATCTTTCTCCACCTTCTGAAGTGCTGTTTCATCTTATGCTAGAGGAAATTTCACTAAATTTCAGCAATGTGACTCTTACCCTAGCATGAGCTGTTATTTTTCTACCTTAATTCAAAGGAGCAATGGAAGTTGTTTGGTATGAATTTTAATACAATGTGTAATGGTGGAGATACAATTGCTCTTTCCTTCTTTCCCCATGGAAACATCTCCTGTTATTTCCTTTAGTCAAGAGCTAACTGAATTCAGCACTGATGTGTGCAAATATTACTCCAGCTATTATTGCAGGCTATTCCTGGTAGTGTGGTGCAACAAAAAAGAGTCACAAAGCACTACTTTCTGGAAATGCCATTTTTAGTCCTGAAGGGTACAGATGCAGCAAAATCTCCAAACCTTGGAAATGATGATGATGACATGTCCTTAACGGAAACATAAGCAGTAGATAAGATTTTCTCATGATGAATCATACAGATATTTCACTGCTTAAAAAACAGAAGATTTGTGTTCAAATATTTTGTCTTCTGAATATGAACAAGAGAATATGGAATAAGCAGTCTGCTTATTTCACACATAACTAATTTGTCTGCTAATTTGTGTGCTAATTTCCTGTTTCACTAAAGCCTTTGTAAACTCTGTAGCTCCAGAAAAACATTTGTCTTCCTCAGAAAGGATCACTACTTCAAAGTACAATTTTCGGTTTTATTGATTTTTTTCACTGGAAACTTAATATTTTCGAAAGCCAGAACAAGTTTTCTGTTTCTTTCCATGAAAAAATACTATATCCAAATGCTAACATAGAATATATCTTCCTGATATTTACATCCTTAAAGCAAAAATCTTTTTTCTTCAGTTGTGCCCTCGTTCATTACACAGCACGTAGACCCCCTGCACCTTTCTCTGTCACGCAGGCTGAGCAAAGAGGGATCATGCTGAGGGGACGTGTTCAGAAGTGCTGCCAGCTGCTGCTGCAGAAGGAGCTGTGTGCATACTCTTTTCATGACAAGCATTTAGGCATTGTGGCAGGCAGGAAGCCCGTTCTCTTGGCATGCCTCTAGTCCACATTAATCCTTCAGTTAGAGTGTCTGCATCTTAATAATGCCCATATCTATAGAGTGGGGGTATATCGCTCAAGATTTGTCCAAGTATTGGGAGAAAGGAAAGAACAAGGGATGCAAACTATTCTGATCACAATATTTAGCAGCCGGGTTCTGGGAGTCAAAAAAATGTCCTCTAACTTTGTTGTTGTTGTTAACAAAAAGTTTCCCATTCTTGTAGTTGAGGGAAGAGGTTTTCAAACGTTTGGATCCTCAAGGATCAAAAATCAAAAGGCACATAAAACATAAGTAATTTCATAGTCATAGATATTTTCTTATTTATTTAAATCTCTTGGTTTCTCAGCCAGCTTTATTCTGATGTGATGATTTTTCACATAGGGACATCATGAGCCTGATGCATGTTTTTTTGAATGCCCTGAGGCTGTTATTTCTGGTGTTTTAGACTCATCTAAGTTTTCTTCCTGATAGTCCCGGGATCAGTTCCATCAGGATCAGTTGTACCACAGACCACTTGTGTAATTTAACACAAGTCACTTTGCAAATAAGATTCTCTTAAATCTACTTAGAGAATTTTACTGTTTCACTAGTCAGACTGTAGCTGTAAAGCTAGAGGAAAATCTAGCTTTACTGTGAATAAAACAGAAATATTCTAAGCAAAACTAGATTTTTCCTGAAAGAAACTGCATCTTTTGAAAGAGATTTGTCTGACTGACTGATATCTGCTAAAAGGGTAACTCAGCAGGACATAAGCAATCCATGAGGTTTCTGGAGTGCATTGATGACAGTTTCATGATACTGATGATCAAGAAGCTGACAAAAGGAGACCTCTGCTAATCCTCCTACTTGCAAACAAGGAAGGACTTGCTCAGGGATGTGAAGGGCAGGTGCAACTTTGGCTGCAGTCACCATGAAATGGTGGATTTCAGGATCCTGAGAGGAGGAAGCAAAGCAAAAAGCAGGATCATGACCCTGAACTGGAGGAGAGTATTCTTTGGCCTGTTCAGGGACCTGCTTGGAAGAATCTCATGGTGTACAATCTAGAGAGAAGAGAGGCCCTGGAAAGCTGGTTGATTTTCAAAGATCACATCCTCCAAGCTCAATCCTCCTGGAAGCTATTTCCAAACATATGAGAGACAAGGTGATTGGGAGCAGTCAGCATGGATTTATGAAGGGGAAATTATGCTTAACCTGCCTTCTACATGGAGACGAATGACTTGGTGATGAAGAGAGAGCAAGGGTTGTTATTTATCTTTAGTAAGGTTTTCAGCATGTTTCCCATGACATCATAGACAACCTGATGAAGTACAATCTAGATAAATGGACAGTGAGGTAGACTGAACACTAACTGAATGGCCAGGTTCAAAGCATTGTGATCAGCAGTATAAAGTCCAGCTGTAGACCAGTCACTAGTAGTGTCGCCTGGGGTCATTAATGGGGCCGATACTGTTTAACCTCTTCAGTAATGACCTGGACGATGGGGCAGAGTGTTTGCAGACAACACAAAACTAGGAGGAGTAGTTGAAACGCTGGAGGGTTGTGCTGCCATTCAGAGGCTGAAGAAATTAAATAAGAGGAACCTCAGGAAATTCAACAAAGTGAAATGCCAAGTCCTGCATCTGGAGAGTAACAATCCCAGACACCAGTATATACTGAGAGACAATTGGCTGGAAAGCAGCTTTGCAGAAAAGGCCTTTGAGGGTCCTGGAGGACAAGAGGAACATAAACCAGCAATGCTCCCTCACAGAAAAGATCAACAGCATCGTGATCTGCATTAAGCAAAGCATTGCCAGCAGCACAAGGCAGGGGATCCTTCCCCTCTGTTCAGTACTGGTGAGCCCATATCTGACATGCTGTGTCTAGATCTGGGCTCTCCAGGCCAAGAGAAACATGGATGTACTGAAACAAGTCCAGGAAATGGCCTTGAAGATGACTAAGTGCCTGGAGCATCTCTCATATGAGGAAGGGCTGAGAGAGTTGGTACTCCTCATCTCGGAGAAAGCCTCAGGGGGAATCTGGTCAATGTGTATAAATATCAGATGGAGGAGGAGCGATGAAGGCAGAGTTATGTTTTTTCTCCGTGGTGCCCTGAGAAAGGACAGAAGGCAATGGCACAAACTGAATACAGGACATTCAGTTTAAACATTAAAAAAAAAATTACTGTAAGTGTGGTCAAACATAGGAGGAGATTGCCCAGAGAGGTTGTGGGGGGCTCCATTCTTGGAGATATGCAAAATCCAATGGGACAACCCTGAGCAACCAGCCGTAGCTGACCCTCCTAGCTTTGAGCAAGGGAATTAGACTAGACGATTTCCAGAGATGTCTTTCCACTTAAAATATTCTGCAAGCCTGTGACTTGTCCATTCTCTTCAATAAAAGTACAATCTGGCAATTGCTCCGGGCCAGAATATACCTAAGTCACATCAAAATAAAAGGTTAAATACTGTTCTCTGACAGCTGATGGTTGTTTAGGTTTCTTTTGCTTCTTAGATTAATGCAGTAGAAACATATTCCATGATAGAATGACTGATGTTCCTTGGACTTTTGTCATTAGAGAAGACATACATTTTTCCAACCCCTCCTTTCTCTCTTAGATTACTTACTGTCAATAAAAGCAGTGTGGGAGGTAGCAAAACTACATGTTTCACAGTAGATGCAAAGCAGAAAAATGATCTCAGAAAAAATTATTCTAACGAACAGCACTTGTCTAGTTTAACTTTTTATCCTCATTTGCTTCAGGCAGCTATAACAGTGCTGGAGTCCTTGTTCTGTCAGTAGGAAAGACTGGGGGGGAATATGAGAACGCTAGTTTAAATTTGGTATTACCCAGAAGATTTACTGCTGCTATATTTCAATTAGAGTCCTGTGACTTCATGGATAAGAAGTCTTCCCTGGCAGGGGAGAGTAGGGCCACTGTATGATGTTATTTTTTCAGCATGGCTTGAAGATCTAAAGAAGTTTCTAATTTGCCTAAGTTTTGCATATGCCTGATAAGCCTAACAAACTGCATGTGTTGTGAGGTCCCAAGCATAGTGAAAACCAGTTAGAGCTGTGCCCATGCATGATAGGTGGCATAGCCGTGTGGTTTAGTGCTTCCTAGGAGCCTTGCATAAAGCTACTCTGTGGAAGGGAGAGGCTTAGGAGTAGGAGTAGGAATAGGAGTAGAACCATTGACTGTCAGGTAGAGCTAGAAAATGATCTCAGCTAAAGTGGACTTTATAACTGCTGCTAAAGAAACTAGAGGTTTGCCAGCTTTTGCAAACACATTCATTAAACCTCGGTGTGGAGTAGCCTTGCAGAGGAGTTCTAGCCTTTGTGCAGGTCTGAAAAAAACAAAATTGAGGGAGGAAGAGGGAGAATATAGTATGTAGGGTAAAATACCAAATGGTGAATTCTGGAATCAATTCTTCCAGTAACGGTTAATATGTCTGTGGCTTTCTGAAACCATTTGACAGAACCAGTGATTCATGCATCTCTGTTTAAAGTAACTGTCATTTAAAAGACAGATATCTACAGAATATTTAGGATAAGGATCCTGGCTTCCTAGCTGACACTATTTTGTACTACAAAACCTCACATTTAAAAATGAGTTTATATGGAACATTCACACTGTGTTTTAGTATTACATTTCTTAGGTGGAACCTTAGTGAATGCTGTACTTTTAAAACCAGATGTGGTATTTTATCATACAGTGTGCTCAAGAGCAGAGAGAGCTGTGAAGAGAATGCAGAAGGACTAAAGCACCATAAGGTCAAGATTTGATTTAGTAAATTTTGCTTTCTGGGAAGCAAGACTGAAGGTTTCAGGGCATTGCTAATCAGCTGTGGTATCCTTTGCCTCTAAATCGTATTTGGTTCAAACTCACCATTAATTTATGTGTTATTCAGATATGATGACTGTTTTGTGACCACCCTGTGACTTGAGTTCAGGAAATATTTCTAGATCACCCTTCATAAACTCATTGCTGTTGTTCTGTACTAGATGTTCTCTCTTGTGGGCCATTCCATTTAATGTATTGGGATTTTACCTATCCAGAGTACAGCCCTGCTTTTAGAGGAATTTTGTAAACTAGAGCTCTTGCAGCATATTAAAATTACTTTATTCACAACTTAGTGCCATTTGATACCATTTTTGGCACCAAATCGGTTGTAGCTATGGATAAATTAGGAAATGTAGAATAACAAATATAAATAGAAAATAACACTTACTAAAATAAATAAATAAATGAACAAATATCAGCAAAATATAAGAAGAAAACACCAGATAGTCAGGTTTGGAATCATAGAGTTAGCAATTAGAGGAATAGTAATATTTTCTAAAATGGTCCATGTGACCTGACAAAGCAGGTTTGCCAAGCATAAGGTTTTTTCTTTTTGGCCTCTGAAGTCCAGTCAACACAGAAAACAATTCAAACAAACCAGTGAAACCTTTTCATTAGATTTTGCTTTCCTAAATAGGGTCATAACTTAGAGCATAGTCTTTCCTTGTCTCTCTTTTTAGTAGGTTCCATGTTGAGCATCATTTCACCTTTAGATGCTCCATTTGGTCCTTAGTCTTTGTAACTGATTGGAGTTAGAGCATCAACTCATGTCTCATGTCTTTTCTCCTATGCTAATAAAATCCTGTAAAACACAGTTTCAGCTTTTGTTCCCAAAAATGCCTGTAGATTCTCTATGCTGAACGAGCTAGCTTTAAGACCTAGCTAACCGTAAAGAGTAATCATTTTGCTTATTGTGAGGGACAAGCATAATAACTGAGTCAATACTTGGCCTCGCTGTAAACAAAACAATTATCTCTTGCAAATGAAATTCTGCCACTGAGTAGGGGGAGTTTTCAAACCTTCTGAGCTGCCAGAGGTCTATTCTCATCACACCTTTGTAACACATTCCTTGAAAACTTTATTTTGCACAAGCACCCATGAAAATAATGAATGCTTTTCATCTCTTAATGGTAAACAGAAAGTTTTCGATGAAATACTCTCTTTAACTCTTAAACATGGATTGTTCACACTGAGGCATATCGCGACAACCTAGTATACATGGCATTGACCTTTTTCCCTTTTTCATTCTTTTATCTTCGGAATTTTAGATCTCAACCCATCCCATATGGAGAAACATTTATGTAGAGTATATCAAAGCTGAGGAAATAGAACATTGCCAATGTGCTCAAAATATGGAGTGTAAGAGAGTGATCAGATAAGCAGTAGCAGTTTTCATATTTTTCCAGACACAGGCTTTTCCATCAGCAGCAGAAAGTTCTAGTAATCAGAAATGTAGCTAGCTCCTCTGTTGAAAACTAGCAAAAGTTATCTTACAGCAACAGAGAGGAACTGTCTGACTGTAAATAGTTCCTTAGTGTCTAAACTTGCAGCTTGAGAAAAATTGGATTTGACTTGAGCTTTCAAAAAAACAGTAAAAATACCTGCCAATTTTCTTCCCAGCCTAGATGAGCTCAAATTCACGTAAAAGAGTTACAGAGATTATTATTTCTATAACCTGCTTCCCTCTTCCAGCTTTCCAAAAATGAGTAAGAGGAACATCTCTGAAAAAAAGCGAAGAAACAAATTAGCATTTGGAAGAGGATCGTAGGAGCCATCAAAGTTAGTACTAATCACTATGGCCAATCTTGATCTTCAGGGGAAGCTTCAGTTATGTTTTTCTATAGTAGAACTACAAATTCTGTAACTGTAAATTGGTCTAATAACATGGTTATTAGAATATATATTATATATTGGGACATGGATGTCATGATATGTTGGTCACATAAGGAATTTATATTAGCTCTGAAGTTCAAAGAGCTGATCTTTGCTGGAAGAGGAATAGTCTAAGTTAACAACTCCTTGGACTTCCTCCTCATACATTTGAAATCTGGCAAAGTAACCAGCCTCTCCAAATCAACACTATTGATTAAACAGTTTAGTTATCTTCCACTTTTCCTTTAGGCACCAACTGGATTTTTTTGTTTGTTTGTTTGTTTTTTGACTAAGAATGTTCTAACTGTCATCACAAAGTGAGAGTTTTGTCGAATATTCGTCTCTCCTGATAGCAGTTTCTCTCCAATGTAGTATAGGTTTTGGAAGATTAGTTTATTAAGTTTCCTATTTGACATGAAACAAATGAATTAATTAACACTTTTATTTAAATAAGTTTTTCCAAATATAGAGCAAGCAAATTACTACTTAGTAGTGTATAATAAATAGTCAAATTTTCAGACTTCTGAATGGCAATGACTTGCTATTAATCTTGTTTGCCTTCTGATTAAATATACAAAGGGCTTGGTACCAACCAAGGATTAATTCTTTATCCCTGAAGCTGAAAGCACACAAGAACCTGCATAATTTTAAGCAAGAGAGAAAAATCTAATATCCTCATTTCTTGGAATTTTTATGTTGTACATACTAAAATGCTGATATATGATTGCATACATACAGACATTGTTGAATAAAGCATCAGTGTATGATTATTATCTTGCTAAAGGAGCAAATATGGTTATACGTTGTTGGTGACTTCTGCTGTCAGTGCAAACCTCTACCTGGTAATTTTTTGGTTATGTAGCTACATCATTGTGCTGCATTCCCAAAAGAGAGGAAAGGCATCTCCCAGGGCTGGATACTGTTTACACTGATGCAGTCTTCTGATGGACTTTCAGAATCCTTTCAATCATTTTGGGGAGTGCAAAACTAAATACAACCCACATAACAAGTTTGGTAATGAAGAGCTGCAGGAAGAGGAACTGTTATGGTTGTTCAGTGCGTAGTGAAATTTCCATTGACTGTTGCAGCCAAGTCCTCAGTGCAGGTCAGACTGAAATATTCTTTAGAGGTAGACTAGCACATTAGTTTTGAAAAATAAAAATAATAATAAAAAAACCCTATACAGAGAAAACTCTCTATAATGAATGATATTTTGTTGCTCTTCAAAGATACATTTGTTGGAGGCTGGTGATAGCAAAAGCAGCCATATATACATATACATAAATGTTTCTTTGATGTTCTGTTTAGACATGCATCTGTCAGATGGTGTGGTTTAGGTATATTACTAAATATGACAACCTCAAACATCACATATCACAGGAGAAAATGACTGCATTCAAATAACTGAACCTCAAGGTAATAAAGAGAATTTTTGATATACATTAAATATCAAGTGATGTTGCCCTGCTTTTCATAGAATCATAGAATGGTAAGGACCTCTGGAGGTCATCTAGTCCAACCATCAGCATAGCCCATACGGGGACTGAACCCACGACCTTGGCATTAGCAGCACCATGCTCTAACCAACTGAGCTAAACCTTTTGGAGAGTGAAAAGTTTTGCTAATTGTGTTTTTTGGAACTGGATAACGTACCATTCATAATATGAATAAACAGCTGCAATTTTTCTCAAGGAGTGAAAAATTCTATTTGGGCTAAGATAGTCATCTCTTTTGTTGTGTCACTGCCAGTCTTGTTTCCTTTTTTTTTCATTATTTGAGTTATTAACAACCTTCTTTAATATAGGAATCCTTGCTCAGGATGAGTAGGAGAGAGGAGTTCTTAGAAACTGGGACGAATGATGTATGTGAAAACAGTTGCTCAAAACTCAAGATGTATCAGAATCAAAATGTAGTCAACATATGTTGAAATCCAGCCTCACAGACAGGTGATTAAACAGTATCTTGCAGCAAACCATTGTTTTAGTATAAATAAATTTCTGTGTTTTGATGTGGAGCCATATTTTCAGGGTTCATGACATTAAAAAAATGCATTTCTATTATTTTCATGTTTGCCACATCATGGATTTAAACTGGAAAAGGGGAAACACTGTGTTGGCTAGACATTGAGGCAGGTCACTTAAAAGGCTGTGGAAACTTCTTCCATGGAGGTATTCGGATCTAGGCTGAAGATTACCCTGAGGAACATGATCTAACTTTGGAGTTAGATCCAACTTCAGAGCAAGCCATGCTCTGAGCAGGAGGCAGGACGAGACAACCTCCAGAAATCCCTTCCAAACTACATCACACTGTGATTTTAAACAGCATTGAGAAAATAGGAATATGCAGTATCTGATAAATAGAGAGGGACTGCAGATTGCATAGGCTGTTGCATTGGATGGTTTTCTAAAAGAACAACAGAATGAGCATTTTTAGACTTCATTCTCAGTTGCAGTTTTTATATGTCATGAAAGTTTGAAATTGAGTAGGATTGACTAATGCGTACAGCTTAGATATCTTTTGTATTAAAAAAAAAAAAAAAAAAAAAAAAAAAAAAGATGAGCCAAAGTTGTTTTTTGCACAGAACAAGCCAACTTGAAGCCTAAAATCTATGTGACAAAATCTGAAGTGTGAGCAGAAATCACTGAAGTAAGGTGAATGGTACCCAGGAACTTTATTCAGCTGTAGATTGTGTCCTTAATTATCATCTTATTTAAAGTTCTAATTCAGAACAATAGTTTAATTCTAATAAAACCCTTCTGTTTTACAATATAACTTAATATATGGAAAAATGGCTAGACATCTAAATTACATGCTGTCTTCCTATTAAAAAATGATACTCTTTCATTATACTTTCTTCATCAAAACTGACTCAGAAGTAGAGACATGCAAACTCACTTTTTTGGGCTTAATTTACAGATGAAGCATTTAAAAGAGAAGCATTTTCATATTGTTCTCATATCTTTCCAGTATCACTTATAAGAAAACCAAACAGTTTTCCTTTTCTGTTTTGAGGAATTCTCTGTTAAAATGTTAATGCAGAAAAGTTAAGGAGCAGAATGAAATGGTCTGTTTTTTTGAGCTGAGAGGTGCTACAAATTTGTGCGTGTGCGTGTGCGTTTGTGTTTCAACTACTGTGAACTGGGTTGAGATTTTCAAAGCTTCTAAGAGGAAGAAAGTTATTTACACCCTTCTGCCTAGTAATTCTCTGTTATTTCTCTATGAACCAAAAAGATTTCTTTTAGTCCTATACAAGTAGAAATATTTCATTCGACATGAGCTGGGACAGCAGTCGTGTCTCAGCTTGCTAAGAGCTGCACTCAGCGATTTGACACTAATAGAGGAAAAAAAGGAGCAGAGCCAAAACAAACTGGCTCCGTTTTTCTTTCTAACGAAGATCCATTTTAACCATCTGAGGCTGCATCCTCTACCTAAGACCCTTAATTTCATGATAATACTCTTAATTATTGTTGTATAGTCGGTAATTTATCCCTATGAATATGATGCAAGCATTTGCTGCCTGAAAATATCAAACAAATAATTTCCCTCCTGTCTTTCTTCCAAAGGCAACAAATTGGTTCATGGGGTGGATCAGCTGGAGGTAAACACATTCAGTCAAAACCTGATAAAAAAATACATACATATTTGAGAATCTTTACTTGGGAGATTTTTCCCAGTTGTTATCTGCCTGAATTTTATTGTTGAAGATTTTAGACCAATATAGTAATTTCTGAGCAAAATGTTTGATATCCTAAATGCCATCATAAAAATACCTTCACACCTTCATTAGAGAGTGAACTAAAACAATATACATATTTTTATTAGGATCTATTAGGATTAGGTCTTAATTAATGATCTCTTAAAAATAAAAGAACTGTTTAGATTCTCTATGAGATGAGACATTTCTTATTAACAGAATGAAGAGAAGAGTGAGTATTTTCGAGAGAAACTTCATTTGTCACTAGCAAACTAATTTGTGGTCTATTTTAATATATTTTACTGTGATTTTGCTGTAGAACCTTATGCATGTATGAAATAAAATTACTTTTTTTCTTTGGCCTAGGAATCTGTTTGCTGGTCGTCATACCTGGTGATAACTTCAGTTGTTTGCAAAGTTTCATTGCTATTATGATGAGGGTGCACTTGAATATAAACACTGTATTACCATTCTCTTCTTTTGATTTTGTTGTAGACATTTCAGCAATCTTCTCTACAGCAGAAAAGTAAAAAGAAGAACAAAGGTAAAAATTAAGTTAGTTTTAATTTATTGGTAGGAAGGAAATTGTAAACATTAGTATTTTCAGTATTGCAGTATCTTAGGAATTGGAACTTGTTAGCTGTAACCACGTATATAGCTCTGATGACCATATGAAGAAGCTATTAGGCCATGATTGATGTCTCATAGGTTTTTAATGTTCTCTTGTCTGTATATACCTGCCATTGTCATTTTTTTATATTTATACTGCAGCCTCTTTGCAAGCAGGGATGCGTTTCTCAGCTATGTGCATACAATGCCTTACTGCAACCCTTGCTTATTACTAAAACACCTAGCCTGTCTGGTAATTCATATGATAGTAGACTGTCCTGCTTTGATTTAGAAGTACAAAGGCTTTAAGAACTGTTTAGTTGCAAGAAGAGCCACACACAGAGATTTCTGAATATCTGTCAAATACTTACATAGTTGTATTTGACCAAAATACAAAAAAATAGCAGCCCACTCTGAAAGTGTATAAATTTATATGCTGTATGCTTTAATCTGACATATTAATTTGTTGAAATGATAAATAATCATTTTTCTTATTTTTAAATATCTTGCCTTTCCTTTCTCTCTAACCTCTTCTCTTTCCTTCTTGCTTTTATTTATTTTATTTTGTCTCATCCATAGAATATGAGCTCTGTGAGGTGCTGACCATGGTTTGTTTTGTTTCTTTTTGTTTAACTTATGATGCCTTGCATAGCCTTTGTGGCCCAAGTAAAAGGTTTGTAATAATTTAATAACGGCAAATTGAGGTGAAAATATTTAATTAATATTCTTAATCAAATATATATAGTGCTTTATGGCTAACTGTCTTGTTGATTTAATAGACAAATCAAACTCTTTCACATCAATTCTTTGTCATTTTCAGCTCCTATTCCTGGTAAAAGCAAAAGAAGGATCTCATGTAAAGATCTTGGCCGAGGGGACTGTGAAGGCTGGCTTTGGAAAAAGAAAGACGCCAAGAGTTATTTCTCCCAGAAATGGAAGAAATATTGGTTTGTTCTGAAAGATACATCTCTATATTGGTATATCAATGAAGAAGTAAGCATTTTTGCTCATTGTTTTATCAAAAACCCTGTGTAGTACTGTTGTTATGAGTTAGTGGAAAGCCAGTGGTCTGAGCGCTTATATGCGTGAATGATTTTATTCACCCAAATAATTGTACTGAAATTAATATTAACTGCCTGGCTAAGTTACATAAATATATTTGGTCCTTAAAATTCACTTTTTCCTATAAGGAGAAAAAACACTATTTTCTGTGTCTTGCTCTCACCAGTTTAGGATAAATCTATCATTTTCTCACCGCTCAAGCCCTTGGAAGAGAAAAGGTAGTTATTTAATCCTGTCATTCAAACTAATGTCATGGGAGGGTAAACTTTAATAATGTGCTGACTGGTGTTCTTTGTTTGTCTATTCCAGTGAAATCACCAAAAGCTCTAGTAATTACGGAAGATGCATTTGTTTTTCAGTTGTGTTCTCCTGTCATTCTTTCCAAATAGCTTTTGATATGATTTCAGTGCTCATACATGCTGACCTTAAGAGCACCAGAGCAGCCCAACTGAACTGTGTACAGCTTTGACTGTGCAACATATTTTGCATTAGTGCAGGTTTATTTATGTCAGCTTTGGTAAAACAGGTTTTTGCCAGTGAGGTAGGAAACCTTAATTTTAAATATCACTAATCTCCTTTGTAAATATTCCGAAAGAAAGTCATTGCCAGCATGTGGACATACTCAGTCCTGGATTGTCATTTTTGTTACTTTAACCACTGTGAGCATTTGTACACAACTTATTTATAATATTATGATCCCAGAGTTTTCATTGAGTAGATTGAAAGAAACTTATTCCACAAAGAGATTTACTGAGGCCTGGTTTCCCACAGACTCATACTATTTGCACCTCAAAGACAGTTTTGAATTGATAACCTCAATTCCCCACTCTCCTTCCTCCCTCCCTAGGGTCTGCTCTGAGGTCTTCATTAGGATGGTAATTCGTCGCTACGAGTACGATGACTGGTCACCAGCTGTGGCCAAGGAGAGTGTGGAGTTGCTGAGTTGTACCTTCCTTTCTCTTAGAGAGTGCAATGGTCTGAGCATCTCCCACTTCTCTTCCCTCATCCAGGTTTCCATGAGACTTGCTGGAACTTGGTTATCTTTGAGTCCTCCTTGGGAAAAGTGGCTGCAATAGCCAACAGATTCAAAAGCTGTTGAGGGGGGAGGACTCACTGACAGATGGGCAGACAAGCAAACAATGTATTTGCCATTTTTTTTTAGGCAACCAGGCAAAAAAATTATAGTAAGATTATTCTAAACCTTCTTTTGACTTTAAAATATTTGCTAGTGCAAAACAAGTTACAGCATTGTACTTCACACAAGACAACTCCAGTTCCAGTCTTCTCTGATGTTTTGTGGCAAAATAGCCTTAATAGACTGCATATTTAGCAAATACAGCCATGGAGATTCTGATAAAGAAAGACGTAATTCTGTGGAATTCCTTAACATATATTTGGGTTTTCTGCAGTTTCATGCTCATGATATTGTATTAATTTCTAAGGTAAGGTTATGAACAGTCAAATACGAGAGGCTATAAAACTGATGTGTTAGTAGCTTAAAATAAATAATGCTTTCAAAATGTGAATAGTCTAGCGATATTCAATGTCTGGTAAAATAAACTACGTACAAGTCCTTAGAGGAGAAGGGAGGAAGGGCCAGTGTCTGCTCTGCGAGTGTTGGAGAGATAAAATAACTGAATTGTACTAAAGTATCAAAACTAACTGAATCAACTTTTATGCATCTTCGCTGTGATATCATATAAAGATGGTAAACAGTGCAAATTTAAATTGTTTTTTCTCTATCCCTTATAGTGCTTGGCATAGCTCCTTACTAATTAGTCCATCCTCCTCCAAAATTAACTAATTACACTGACTAATTGCCTGAATACATTTGGTCATTTTGTACATTTGCAAATGCTGTTTCAGCTGTGAAATTGTTTGAGGAAACTGGGTATTTAAAAATTGTGTTTTACACCACGAGATCTGTCTTACTACTTTGGCAAAGGTCCCAGTGGCTTCTGTGGGAGGTTTGCCAGAGCAGAACATACATTAGTGTTCCTTATGTAAGAAGCAGGCAAGTGAAAATATATTTCTTATGCTAACATTTCAGTGACTATTTTGACATCTTAACAACAGTAATATCTAGGACTGTCTTTTTAGGATGAAAAAGCAGAAGGATTCATCAGTCTACCTGAATTTAAAATCGACAGAGCCAGTGAATGCCGCAAGAAATAGTAAGTGTACTCTAAAATAGTGCAATACAATGATACAAGAGGAAAAAGTGGAACAAAGGACAAAATTGTCCTGTACAGCAATGGCATCATGGAGTTTGATACAATGATCGTTGGTTATATCACAGAACAAAGTCATACAGAACAACCAAATTCTGGTGTGGTTTTGGTGTGCCATTTTTCCTAAAGAAGGATCTGTAACTATCATGAAACTATCATACTTGACCACAGCAAAATGCATTAAAAGCAAGACTGCTTAACTGTTTCTGTTCCTGTATTAATTTACTAGTTTTAGGCTTTCCCCTTCTTTTTTTTTTTTTTTTTTTTTTTTTTTTTTGGGGGGGGGGGGGGAGGAGGGGAATATGAGAGGGATATTTTGAGACTTTTAAACTTAACAAACAGCTTGAAGCAAAATACGGGGACAATCCAGAAAGAAAAGAGTTCCTGAGTTCATGGCCAGGTATCAGTCTTTACTGCAACTCCAAATTAGTTAACAGCATCTCAAAACTTGCTGGCACGGGGATTCAGTCCTGAGGTGGAGTTAAATAAGAGAATGATAGTGATTTGCTTCATTTTGGGGGTATGACCTAAAAGCTCTAAAACTTTTCTTCTAAGCTAGGTATGTATGTTGATGTCCAAATGTTCAAATATATGCCCTTGCACAAGCCTGTTTTCTGTTTAGATGCGTGTTGGTAGTAATGTGACAGGTGCATACTCTCTTGGAATTATTTTTAAGAGTCTTATTGTTGAAAATTTTTTGCCATGCCTTCTAATAGTTTTTACTATTCTTTGACTTAAGTTTTTCAAGAACATGTAATCACTGAAAACTATACAGAAAAGTAATTTCAAAAGCAAAATGACTTTTCCTTTTAATTTATAGTACATACAGCTCTAAAGAATACACTGACCTTGTCCCGCTTGGTTTACATATCCCTTTGGGATAAAATCTGCTCTTCATGATGATCTCAAAGGGCAGAAAATGAAAACTACATTTTTTTAAAAAAATGTGATTTATCAACTTCGGCTTATTGTCCTGTGTCCTTGGGCTACACTGCTGAAGTACTTCATTTTTATGTTTTGTTAGGCAGTAACATTGATAAGTCAACTCAATTCCCAGAATTTCACTCTGTTTAATTTTTTTTCTTCATTTGCTATGTACTGGATAGTAGAACATAAAATGTTGCTATTAAAATTCCTTCCTCCAGTGGCTGATAAAGAAAAAAAGACTCTAAGAATCCAGACAACAGATGCTATAACAATTTTAAGAAGTCAAGATTGGGGTCTTAGTAACCTGATGATGTCTTTCTAAACTGAACAGATGTCACTGTACATCTGTTATAACTTGCATAACATTATGTCATACTCTAATGTGTAGATGAGCCATTTGGGTCCCAATTTTACATGTTATCTTCACTAGCAGTACCTTTCCTGGATTACATATATCTGGTTTCTGAAAACCTGTTTTCATGTATATATGTTTATATGTATATATATGTATGTTTATGTATACATACATGTAGATAGATATAGATGTATGTTGCATTAATCAATCCATTGTTTCTCAGAAAAATGGTAATGATGCACTTTATGTGTATCATGCTTTTTCTTATTTTCTTTGGATTGTTAAGCATTTTTGTTCTTATTTTAAGGGAGACCTTCAGGCTATTCTCAAAAATGATTATTCTGTACCATAAATTATTAATTACTTTCAGATTCATTTTCTAAATCTTCAAATACTTCACCATAAATCTTTATCCAATATAGTTAAAAAATTCTTTCAAGCAATTTATTTCTTATTATGTATGAAATGCTTTAATTCTCTCTGCCCAGTCATGTTGATTACTTTGGTGGAAAAGAAAGATGAGTTGTAATTGCCCATTGCTTGGTCTGACCTCAAGAACGCATTGTTGATTTATAACTGCTCTTCAGAAATCAATTAGCGCATCACATTTTTCTGTTTGAAACCCAGTCATTAGAGCTAAGGGTAGTGTCAAGGTCATTGGGATGTGAAAAGTCACCAGACTGAAAGTTTTTCTGTTGTACTGAATACATTGTTCCACCAATTTTCTGTTCAGAAAGAATTTTACATCACTAGATACATCAAAAAATTGCTTGATAAATAAAATATTCCTGAACTGGTTAATTTTATCCAAAAGCAGAATAGTGTAAGTGATTGTTGAATTATCTCTATTTATGCATATATGAATCAAATATTATTTGGAAAGGGGTAGTTGTGGTGCATTTTAGTCAGAGAAATCTTGGCACAATCCTATAAGCTATGTTTATATCCTCTTTAGGAGGTTTTAACAACCCAGGAAATCTGAACTCATCTCATTGGTCACTTCACTATCTTATATTAAAAAAAAAATTGTGCCATTATGTTTTTATAATTATGTTTTTCCTCTACAGTGCATTCAAAGCCTGCCATCCTAAGATCAAAAGTTTTTATTTTGCTGCTGAACATCTAGATGATATGAACAGGTAAGGAAAACTAGCAAAGTTCAAGGACCCCAGAAACATAGTAATAATAAGTTACATGTTTATCTAAATTAAAAGTTAACTTTAATAGCTGAGAAAGTAAATGCAGAGTAGCATTGTTTCTGAGTGGCTGCATACGCTAAGCATTCCATTTATGCCAAAATTGCCTTTTTTGAAATAAAGATTTGAAGATTTTAGAAACAAAATTCCTTCATTCTGGAAAGAAATAAAAAATAGTTTTTGAAAATAAGAGGCAAACAAGATTTTAGAATTCCAGGTTTCTGTAAAGCTGGTCCTGGATATGCAAAACCTACAAAGGTGCAACATCTCTGACTGCTTCCTCGCATACCCCCACAAATACATGACACTTGCTCCAGTGATGCTTCTCTCTATTTCTGGCCCTTGAGGGAGTGAAAAGTTGGAGAAGGCTTTATAACAGTCAGTGATCTTTCTTCTACCAATCCTGACAAAGACACTAGAAATTATAAATAGTGCATTTTCCAGCTTTTCTCTACTGACATGAATTTAACTTACAAATTAAAGTGAAATTTTACTTTTATTGGAGTAAGTAGGAAAAATCTCAGCAACTTGAAAACAGCAAGGAGTTAAGTCTTAGTTCATGGAGACAGAGCTTAACTGTACTCATTTTAGTCTACTTCTGAGATTTAAAGAAAAATACTTGAAAATTCAGCACAAAATAAATACATTTATTCTTAATTCATTTGACTTGGGGAATAGCATGCATTCCATCTCTATTTACATATTTGCTTTTTATTTCATTTTTTTCACAACATAAAAAATTAATTCAAAATAATATGTGATCTCCATCATATGATGGAGGACCCAAACAGAAATCTGATAGTAAACTGAGACTCACACTCTCTTAGATTATATTTGCAGAAATCCCAACTGAGGAAGATTGTGTGCCTTTAATAAAAGGAAAAAAGGAGATAAAAGTCTTAACAAAAAAAATAGTAAAATTAATTAGTAAATGCTATGATAATTCAATCTCTACTATGTGTGCTAGATCAGCTACCTTTAGGCTGAGCACTTTCAGGGGAACTACCAATTCTCTACCAATAATTGACTGAACACACATACCAATGCCATATACCCTGCTTGCTTTTATTTAGAAATAGTTGTCTTTTTACATTTTCAAAAGCTCAGGCATGACTAAGGATCATTTTCAAAAGTCTCTCGCCAGTTAGAAACTTCAGATCTTTTTATTTGTTTTTAAAATTTTAGGCTTGCCTTTACTGGATAATTCTGTCGAGACAATCACTCAAAATTCAGTTTGCTGCACACTAAACATAATAATGGTATGGTCTAGTCAGCATATCCTGAACAACAGCAGTAGATAAATCACTGCTGTCGGTAGGTCCTCAGTCAGTACGCCTCATTTCTGAGGATAAAAATATATAACTTTTCAACAATTAGAAAGCAGTAGCAAATACGCATCAATACATTAAAAGCTATATTACATAGCCTAAAACTAACTCAGGAACTAGAATATTTTAACCTCCTGGCATGAGTAATCTTTTTATCACATTTTGGAATAAGTGCTTATTAGTTCATTGAATGGGCTTGACCTAGTTTTGAGTTGAGTTCAATACATGTAAATTTGAAGCAGATCCATCAAGATCTATGAAATTCCTTGAAATTCTTACCAGTCTTCTAAGCTGTCAGAGTCTCACCAAAACATTTGATTTTTTTCTTGTTGTTTAATGTATGGGAAAAATACTTCACTTTCACAAACCTTGAATTAACTTGGTAAAGAAAGCATGGATTACTGAAAAATAATCTTTTAAATGCAGAGCGTGGAAGTAAAATAATATAATAATAATAGAATAAAACACTTCTTGTCTAAAAGCATGTTCCAGCCTAGCCAACCTAGGCCAAAACATTCTAAGTCAATGTATCAAAAATCAAACTAAGACTGATTTGATCACTTTCTGTACTTTTTTCCAGGTTTCTGATGTACCCTTTAATTGTGTATCATGCAGTCATTTCAGTGCTGTTTATACTTGACACAGAAGAAAAGAAAGTAGAAAACTGCTAAAACAGCTTTACTGAAAGTTAGAAATAGTTCATTTCCTCACAATTTGCACATGACTGTGCAAAGTATCGCTGTGGCATCTGAGATTCATTTCATCTACATTGCTACACCAGCAAAAGTGTTCTTTCTATCCATATAGCATGTTTTGTTTGGGTGAGAAGAATGGAATATACTTTATTGGTACGAAGTCCAGTTTATATTCATAGAAGCACATTGCTTGGAAGCTCATTGTTAGTCCTGTTCCAGGAAAATATTTTTGATGTCAAGTACAGATCTTGTATTTCTACTTAACGGTACTACATGTAATTCTATTTTGATTTTCCATGGTAATCATGTCTGCTGCTTTACGGATTCAATATATGTTCTTTACTCAGAGATCCTGATCTTCTACTTAGAGGCAAATACAGCTTCTTCAGGGCTGGCTAGCTGAAATACTTAGCATACCCTTATCCAGAGAGGTTGTGGAGTCTCCTTCTCTGGAGAAATTCAAGGCCCGCCTGGATGCAACCCTGTCTAACGTGCTCTAGGTGACCCTGCTGAGCAGGGAGGTTGGACTAGATGATCTCCAGAGGTCCCTTCCAACCTTACCGATTCTGTGATTTTATGATAGTTCCTTTTTATTCAAGCAGTTCCTTTTTAAAGTGATGACATACCTGGCTGCCAAAATTGTGTCTTCTGGGCAGGGGAATACAACTTTACGTCGAATAGTGGTATGAGAACTTCCTTGAACCTGCTGTAACTGATTGGTATTTCTGTTTTTGTGAATAGACAGAGTACTGAAATTTGTATGAGCTTTCTTTCCTCAGTGTAACTCTATGATCAAAAGCAAAGATAACAAATGGACTAACAAAAATATTAATGCATGAGAATGTCTGGAAGATTTCAGTGAAGATGAACTCCAGAAAATTTCCAACATCATTTACAGGTTTCTTCATTTTATTTAAACTGCAGCTGATTACCTATAGACTCTGTAAGACAGTCGTGCTCCCATACAGCAAGATCATCCTGTGTCCTTGAGCCTTATGATTAAGGATGAGTGTGTGAGACAAGACAGAAGAATGCTTCCTACTATTCTATGTGAAAATAAGTGCTGTGCATTCCTCTTTATAGAAGTTATAGGTCTAGAAAGTATTTTTTCATATGAATCCATGTGAGTCATAAAATTGTATTAATTAAATCCTGACAAGGAATGTATGTGCTATTATTAAAAAGAAAAAGCCTAGATGACTGCTGCAGCTACTACTGTGTTTATATTTATTGCCATAGCTAACAAATACATTTTATAATTCTCACAAGAAAATTAGAGCTGCATTTGCAGTAAGGAAGGAATTTTTTATTGGCATCTTGCCCTCTAAAAGTTACACTCGTTACCAAGACACAGTACATCATCGGTGAGAATAAGTCTTTCCATGTGCTAGCAGCTTGCAGATTACTTTCAAGAAGGATTATATTATATTCTTTAATATTCATGATAGGGAACTTCTGTATAACTGCACACTTGGAACTCTTGTCATAAATATTTGGTAAAGAAGAAATATTCTACACCTCTTCCATTCTTCTACAGATCTTTATATTTCCCTGTGATAGAAACCCATTGTGATGGATTTCTGATATGATTCTAACTGGAACGAACCATAGCTCTAGCTGTGCTTTATTAAAATTATCTAACCCTCTACCTACGTATGTCCTAACCATACTTACAGAAGCTTTGCTCTGTAGTTGCATATCAGCAAATACGCATAAGGAGTCAGTATCATTCTTTTTGTTTCTGAACTTAAAAACCATTCAAAAGCCATGGTCCTTAATTGTTCACAACCATACCAGCACCCTATCTTTCATCTCACAGGCTTTGCAGCTGATATTTCAAACCCTGACACAAATCATGAACTGTAGAAAATCATTAAATGTGAAGTCAGTATGCCGTATCTCTCTTAGATTGCTATACATCTCCTGAGTTATCATTAGATTATGCATCTCAGGAAATAACTTCTTTCTGGAAACAATTGTCTGCTATAGATATAACCAGTATCAACTGACTGTCAGTTAGCTGTTTTCTAATCTAATAGGTTACTTCACTCACTGTTACGCACACAAAATAATCTCTCTTATATTTAGGATGGAATTAAATTTTCCAGCCAAAGCACTTTTGTAGGGCTATCATCTCATGGTTTGTGGTCTACACAAAGTCATTCAGTAACTGACTGTCTTGTGTTGGCTCTATTGGGTAGTAATAACCTGTGACCTGAGGATGCAAAACCCCGAAATGGGCAAGAGGCAAGGAAGGCTCCAGCTCTGTTGTCTACCACGGTGTTTGACAGAGCAGGTGCTTTACTTTTTCCTTTTTTTTTTCTTGGTGCTGCTTTATCCTTTGCACAAGGACAAGTGTTTGGGCTGTTGCTCATGTCCCCATGGTGTGACACTGCCGTTCTTTGTGTGTGGCTCCTGCTTTTCGGCCGGTCTGGTTTGGGATGGAGTGAAAGCTCTGGTAGAGCTGTTGAGACAACTGAGCCCTCAATGCACTGACATTTATTCCTCAGAGGAAACCTTCAAGTTTCAGGAATGCAGACCTAAAAGATAGCTTTGGAGGGGGTCACTTTATCTGCTGTGAAGATGTAATAGTTATCTGAGGCACAATTTGTTGGATTTCTGTTCCAATGTGTCAGTCATTTTTGTATGTATGTGGCAGTTTCTAACAATTGCAACTGAAATTTTAAGTCTCTTCTTTGGCTTCTCCATTTTCCTATTTTTTCTGGCAGTAATTTTGATTGTATTCTAATATGAAGTATCCTATAATCACTTCAGTAGATCTCTGGCATTATTCCAAATGTGCAATGATTTATTGACCATTAATGTTAGTCATAGACCATCCATGTGGTCACAATCTGTGGAAGGACAGTGATGGAAGTTTATTTCAGAGAGAGCAACTATACACTATGATCTAATGTCTGTATACCCGGCACTGAAATGTCCTGAGGGGTGACATGCAGGAGTGGTTACAAAGGATACTGTTTCTCCCTTGCTGAGCAAATATTGCATTGTTTCCTTACATGCAGTATGCAGACGAAACCCATCAGGCACAGTCCTCTGAAACAAGAGCTTCACACTCTTCAAGAAAATGCAAACTAACTTCAGTTGTCCTTCTGTGAATATTAGCAGTAAAATCACAAGCCACTAGCTTGGCAAACAGGGTCTGTCAAATCCTGACTATGGGATGACTGGAGTAAGTAATTCCAGGTTTACCAACGGGAGGTTGTCATGTTGCTTTAAAGCCTCATTGATGGAGGAAATGATTTCGTGTAACTATTTGGGTAATGAATACCCTGAGAGCCCCATGAGGGAGAACGGCAGGTTGAAGCAAGGCTTCGCCACAGGCAGTTGAATCTGTGCTTCACAATGACAGTGCTGCCAGAAGAGAATAGCAATAGTTTATTTTTAATTCGTGCAGCTTATGGAAGCATTTTTTCAAGTAAAGTTGAGGTTGAAGCTTTAGAAGTGAATTGCATTGAGGCAACTGTCTTTTCTCCCTCTGCTTGTCTGACACAAACACAAAAGTGAATTCTGAAATGCCCCCATTTCTTTGTACTTGGCACTATAGGTAAGCTCTAAAACACATAATGGCATAATTAAACCTCACTGTCTATTTAGGAGTGAACCTGTTCTTTTGACTGCTGGTTTCTGCTCTGTTCCTCTGTTAAGATGCCAATTCAGGCCTTAAAATACTGCTTAAATCTCTGAAAAGTAGTGTTTATTCTTAAGAAATCAGAACAGCAGGAGTATTGGTGTGATGGCATATCTGTGAGCAGCAGACTTAATGGCTCTTTGATTATCTCAAAATCCTTTATTTTACAGATGTTTGACATCATATGTGGTTTTCCATTTGAAACAAGGTCTTTGCTGTGGAAACAATTTGTTCAACAGCAAAATTACAGATCTTTGGAGACACCCTGAGTAAAAGTATCAAAGAAAACAGCTGTCTTGCATGAAAAATAAATTGTCCTCAACCTCTTTCCGATGCTCATAACTTTCTTCTTTTTTTGCACCCAAAATTAGCATGCTGGATCAGCATCACTGCTCTTTTTTCAATATTATTTCAGATGGCTAAACAGAATTAACATGCTTGCTGCTGGGTATGCAGAAAGAGAGAGGATCAAACAAGAGCAAGGTAATGTGTTATTATTTTGGTTGTTTCTGTCAGCTCTTATCACAGGTTTATTTGTTCTTCCCACCCGCCCAGTCCCCTCATCCCCTCACCAAGTATCAGGCCTCATCCCATCACGTGAGAGTAATGCACATATGGGTATCATGGTTGTTGCTTTAGAGGATTCCTTGGCTGTTAGGATGCTTGATTAACACCTTCAGATTCTGATCCACAGACTCTTGGATTATTTCTGAGAAAGCCACAAAAGGTAGCTAAAAGCAGCTAATTTACTTCCAGTTAGTTGAGATACACTGTACCAAGGAGTCTGTGTCTCCCATAAGAAGCAAATTAAGAATCTGCAAACTAAAAAAAAATGTTTTAAATGTTGCACTTGATGTTTGAATTCACAGGGAGCAGAAACATATCAAATAAGTCTCAGGAATAAAGGCTTTAATTTTAAGGCTACTTAATTTTTTATTTCTGCTATTTTCATTAGACTGAGATGTGTGCCAGAGCTCTGCTAGCCTTTTCAATGGAACACTTCATTTGCAGTTGTAGGTTTACATCTTTCCTTTGCTTTTTTTAGTGTATAGTATAACATGGGTTTAAAAGAGCAGCACATATAAAATGATGACCCTCTTCCCTTTAGTTTGCTGCAGTAGAAATCCTTTTCATAGACAGGAAAAAGAATGGGGCAGTGCTCCATTATGTGGGGTATGTTGTTTTCTGGAACTGTCAGTGACATGGATTCACAAAAGTATTTCTGTCCAACTAATTGGTTGGCAAACACCTGCCTTCTGAATCCATACTCTCTTTTTACAGCTGTACCTGCCAGGAGGCATCAGAAAGTTGCACTGGTCATGATGATCCAGAGCTTTTCTGGATACCTGTTTGCATGCTGACAGCTGAGTCAGATCATCACTTTTTAATTCTATGACTGCACAGTCTTCATCAGTGTGGTTCTATCTTTTGCCCAAAACATTTTAACTCTGAGCTGCAGCAGAAATATATCTAATGTAGTCTTTTCTTTGCAAAGACTGTATTTCCAGCCATTTTCAGAGAAAATTTGTATTCAGAAGGCTGTCACTAGGCGTAAGAATTTGCCATATGGTGTCCTCCTTGCCCCCAAAATCATAAGTCGGTAGCAACTTTTGTGACAACAACCTAAGACCAACCTTCGCCCTGTCCTCCTGGTCTGATATTGTGAGAAGGAAGATCTGTGTGGTCTGCCTCTCTGGAATATGTTGCTACATGCTCCTCTCCTGGGAGACTGTGGAATAACTCATTTCCCCAGTGAGAAGCTGATTCCAGCAGCCAGGCTGAGTCATCAGAAGACTAAAATATTCTGTAATGGTAGGAGATTAACAGGCAGCATCAGATAGGGTATCTGCCTTGATTTATTCAGTGATTGCCTTACTACAGAGCACAGTACAGAGTTCAGCATGGTTGAAGAGCAATAGCTCACAGCATACTACCCTAATTTGAAAGTAGCAGTATGGGTGGGAATGTTTAGGGGCATTCTGTCTTACTCTTGGATCACTAGATTGTGCATGCTGTTGCTTCATCTCTAATCATATCTTGCATTAAGTGCAGCTGCTTATTCCAGGAACATTGTTCTATGTGGCCCGGGACCACACGATGTCATTCATCACATCAGGCCCCCTGAGTTCAGACAGCGCAGGGTAGCAGAGCCATGCTCACTCTTGCTCCAGTCATGTTCTCAGGCCTTCACCAAGACATGCTTAACTTCAAAAGCAATTTGAAACTCTGTTTCTGAGGCAGTATTGAAATTACCAGTTTTGAGAGACCTATATAAAGCCATTTGTCATGGCTTGAAGAGGTCTTGAAGAAGCTCTGCACGTTAGAGTCTTCTAGGAAATCCTCCATGTTAGCATTCAAAGCCATATTCAAGCTTTTATTGACATCAGATTGGCACTGGAAATACAGTAACATTTGGGAGAGTAAGGGAAAAGATGTATGAACAGTTATGCTAATTCTGTCCAAGAGCACAACTGCAGACATGATGCACCTTTATAAATTCAGATGGATCTGGAGAAATATTTTTCCTACCACACAATCACTGAACCATAAAATATGAATGATCCAGTTCTTTTAGATATGAGATCATCTGCACTCAAGCTTCATGATACCTCTTACTTGAATGGCTCTAAGATCATCAGTGAGACTCCACTTACTATAGGAATGATCTCCCTGGCGATGAGGGAGTCTTTATTACCTCTCTAGCGCTATTCACTAGAATTGAGTTATCATATGGAGTTAGGGAAAGTTATACCCTCTTTATGTGCTGCATATTTGCATTTAGTGGGGGCATCAGTATCACATCCCCCACTTGCTGCAATACAGTGTTTTTATGCCTCTGGTGATTACCCTTGGCTCCCAGCACAAGGGCTGTGAAATTGCTGAGTAGTGTCCCTAATTAGCAGAGGCATCAAGTTAGCAAACCTCTCTATCACTTCAAGTGGTTCTGGAATTATAAAAACTGTGAATACGTAGATTGTCATCTACATATTTGATTTTACGAAAGATCTTTTATTTCTGTTCAGCTCAGTCCCTTGCAGCAAGGCTTTATAATACCTTTGAAACAGTTCAACAGTAGTTGTCAAACCTGTTTCAATTAAGAGTTGAACAGTTCTGAATCTAAAGTGAATAAATATATTTCAAGTGCTTCAAAGATGCACGAATCACAAAATTGTGGGTGTACTGATGAAGAAAATGTGACATTCTGTACAGAACAGTTTTATAAAAATACCATCAACTTTCTATATTAAATATAGTGAATGTTAGCAGCATGGCAAGGGACATCTTCGGATAGGGAAGTTGTATACTTTCCAGTAATATAAAATCCAAGAAAAAAATATTTGCTTATGCAAGTAGAAAAGAATTAATTGGCAAACGGCAGGCCAATGTTAGTTTATACACAACCAATGAAGTCTATTTAGAAAGCTTTGAAGGTATGTCCTATGAATCGAGCTTATCCATCACTGATCTAGACAAAATCCGTGGAGAAAAATACGGCAACCATTTGATAGCGTAATATACATTTTAGACAGAGTATAATGACTCAGTTGCCAAGAGCAAAACATTTTTAAAAATGGAAGGAGGCTATTTGTGTTCATTTCATGATCCTTTGTAACTGCAGATTTTTTTTGAGACAAATACTGTAGGTTGTCAGCAGAATTTCTTATCGGAGGTTAAGTGTACCAAAGCATGAGCATACTGTGTTTTGTTGTATGTGGATTTGTAAGCCATTAACTTGTGTGTATTTTTAGCCAGAATTGGAAGCAGCCCTGAGACTTCGCTAAATTTTAGCTTCAGAATAAATAGTTGAGCTGTAAATCTGCAGAAATCCCACTAAGTGATAAAATTATGACAGACCTCTCACCACACGTAACTCCATTAGACTTTGCTGTAATAGGAACACTCTTGTATGCCAATATTTTCTCTTTTTTTGAGTTACTGGAAGCTAATTTTCTTAAAACTGAGTATGACTTATAAAAAGTTTTCTCTAAGTTTATCACATAAAATGAACTATTTGGGGATTTCTACAGAGACAGAACTATTTGGAACTTTTGATTTTATGGTTCATGAAAACTTTATTTGTGCTCTTTATTTATTATACTGTTTGAAGAGATCTCCTCTAAGCTATATGCCTGCAAGAGGCAAATCGAGAGCCAGTGTTATAACAGAACTGTTACTGCTTGTAAAAAAATAATAATTAAATAAGGCTGCCCTCTCTGACTTACAACTGTCTAAAAATATATAGAATTTTAGGGAGAACTATTTCAAGAGGGTGTCATTTTAAGGTAAGCAACCTTTGTTTTAAATCTTGAGTAAGACATTAGGTTTTTATCACATGGTACAATAATCATAATGATAGCAAAAAATCATGAAAGCTGAAATTATATGTTGTCCCAACTTGAAATATTTTCAAGTGGTTTTGGTTTAGATAGCTTAGGAAGCAAAAATCAATCTTTTTCTTCTCATGTATCAAAGAGAAAGTACTAAGTGATGCAGTTCATTGAACACTTATTGAGCAAAGTCAAAATTGCCTATGATTAGTCTGTGAATAGTATGAACTATACTGTTCTATTGTACAGCAATTTGCCCAAATACTAGATGCTAATACAGGCAGAAACAAGATGACAAAACAAATGTTTACCTAAGTTTTATATTGTGTAGTAATGTTGAAGTTGTTCGTCTTGAACTGAGTTGGAAGTTGCATAGTTTACTTTTGTAAGAAATGTTTAGGTATGGTGTCCATTTACTTAGCTACTGTTCTGCTTCAAAAATATTTGCAACAGAATAATTCTAACTTACAATGTGGTACACTCATCCCTGTGTTTTTCCCCTTTGGCCAAGCCATCAAACATATGAAAGGGGAAAATTTGATTTCATGACAAAATTAAGCCTCATATCACATTAAATTTAGCCTCCAAGCTCTGTGTCCTTTGCACTTAATCTGTCTTATCCATCTTTGGAACTTTTTCCTTAAATATCATTATGGTATTTTTCCTTATCAAATCACCTTTATACTCTTGCTTGGATAACAGGGCAGCAGCTATTTTATGAAAACAGACAGATGATATAAAGTTTTCTGTCTAATTTTGCCTGCAGCTGTTTGTTATTAGAAATTTAATTGAAAAGCTTGGGCAATTGGTAGGATACTGGATGTGTGCAATAACCACTATTTGTCTGATTTGTCAGTTGGTGTTAATTACATTTGTTAATGTTATTTGCAGTCAACAAGATTTTTGACAGTTACATTTTTTCACTTTTTCTGTTTGAAGTATATTTTCAGTATATTCCAGCCAAAATAAATTCACTCTTTTTATTAGGCATATTTTGTATGCATGTTTTATTATAAGCTGTATACAACAGTGTATATTTGTGGCTCACTGGCAGATTGCTGTTTAATATCTCTACAGTGGTGCATTAGGCTTAATATATCCAATAATGTTTTGAATTTTTCCGCCTTTGAATCAAAACAATTTCAAATTACAGAGGCTAACATTTACAGAGTCAACATTCAGCAATGTTTAACTCTTGGTACTATCCAGGATGGAGTTTCCAGTTGTTTTTGTGAAAACCAGCCTCTGACGTGCATATGTATCAAAGTATGTCAGTAGTTTTTGATCTGATATATGTGTAATTTGTAGATTACTGGAGTGAGAGTGATAAGGAGGAAGCCGACACTCCATCAACACCCAAGCAAGACAGCCCACCACCCCCATATGACACATACCCACGGCCTCCTTCGGTAAGTCACCTGCCAGGATCTGCTTAGGAACGATTACATCAAGTGTCACATTTACCTTCTCGCTCATTTAAAACACATGCATACACCCATTATGGGACTCTTCAGTGTGTTTTTGGAGGCAGCACTTGACTTAAGGCGTTTGCTAAGTTACATGCATTGCTAACTTCAGCAGCCTTCATTGCTGCTTCCACCAATGTGTAGAGAATCCAGATTTATAATCCCAGTCATTGCCCCAAATGGATTAAGTTAGAGAATTCTGTCTTCCTATTCTCAGTATAAAACAGACCCTCCTACTCGTCTATGCAAAGCCTCTACCTCCCCCATTACCACGAGATCCATCAGGACATTATACCTCGGTAACAGCACAGGTTCTTCCTAAGGTAAAATAATGGTGCTGTGAAGCTTTATAGTAACAAATTGCACTTAAACTTCTAGAGAAATGCCAACATAAAATTTTTTTCACTCATATCCTAAATAGTAATATGAGTTGTTCTGTTGCTCATGAAAAGGAATTAGAACAAAGGGTATTTGGTTTTTAATTTCTTCTTGCAGCAGATGTTAATATAAAGCCAGAGAATGGACTTCTCTAATTTTTTCTAAATTAGGAATTTAATTTTCATATCCATATACTCAGCTAATGCGTTTCACCTGGACATATTAAAACAAAGCAAAAATTTGAATTGAAAAATCAGGAAAAGCTGGAAGGAGAGAGTGTTCATGATGTTTAATTTGAAAGCAATGCCTTCTCTTCATGAAGCAGAACTTGATTCCAAAGAAACTTTTAACAGTGGATGAAAATAGGCATTTGGGTGGCATTTTAAAGATAATATTAATGGACCAGGAATTTCTCTTCTATGTGTTCCTCAGAGCCTTATTACGCATATTATTCTGGAAGAAGAAAAAAAGACTGTGTTGGCTTATTATATTGATTGATTTATTGATTAAGGGACATTCTGCATAAATACGTGTATCAGTGTGTTGTCCACCGTTGCTGCATGTGTAAATTTGTGCTTGCCTCAAAGCTACAATCAGGGCAGGTTAATCTGGTAAGTTTATGTCTTCCTTGCTAGAATGGGTACCATCACTAGCAGTAGAAAATATGTGACTACTAGCAATATTAGCAATCTGAATATTTCCCTGACGCTTGTTTTGTAGATGAGTTGCGCAAGCCCATACGTGGAGCCAAAGCACAGCCGCCTCTCGTCCACGGAGACGTCCCAGTCGCAGTCGTCGCATGAGGAGTTTCGCCCGGAGGTGGCGGGGAGCGTCACCGACTCGCCGGTGCGCAAGACGGCGAGCCAGCGGCGCTCCTGGCAGGATCTCATAGAGACGCCGCTGACGAGCTCCGGACTCCACTACCTGCAGACGCTGCCGCTGGAGGACTCGGTGTTCTCCGAGGCAGCCGTGGTCTCCCCCGAGCACCGGCGGCAGTCCACCCTGCCCACTCAGAAGTGCCACCTGCAGGATCACTATGGCCCCTTCCCCCTTGTGGAGGGGGAGCGGATGCAAGCGCTAAATGGAAACGGGGGAAAGCCCCGAAGTTTCACTCTGCCTCGGGATAGTGGGTTCAACCACTGCTGTCAGAGCCTTTCAGCCAGTGCCGCCGATCACCACGAAGAAGCACAGCAGAAGGAGGTAGAGGAAGAGGAAGAGGAGGAGGAAGGCAAAGCAGCAGAAGAAAACCAGGAAGACAAAAGTAAGTATGGCATATTTCTGTGGCTTTTCAAGAGTCCTGTTCTTGTAATGTTGTTTTTTCCATTTTCCCTAAAAAAAAAAAAAAAAAGTCTTTCAACATCCCCTAAATTTTACCAAATCCCTCTTGTCACAGTTTTGATGCATCAAAACTGACCTCTTTGATCTGCCTTATGCATAGGGTTTACTAATCTGACAGAGTGCTGCACAACCTGGCACAGATCACCAAACACCCGCAGGCGGGTCACAGTGTACACCAACCACATGCTATTAGTAAATCTTACTTGTCAATGGATTTTGCTTCCCTGCTGTCTTCCTGCTTCCACTTGATCAGAATCATCCCCTTTTGACAGATGCATGTCTCTGGACATATTTAGTGAGTTTGCCAGCTGAAAGCCAACTCCTGTCTGAGTTGTAAAAAGCTCTCAGTAAATCTCAGAGTGCAAGGTTAGATGGTGAGTGTGTAGCACTCAGGTGGACAGGTCACAAGACAGCAAAAAATACATAAGAAGTTAAAAAGAGAGCAAGTTTTCCCCAGGACCTCCTCTTCTGATACAGAGAGGGAGAAGTTCCAAAAACATTGCAAACTGAAAAAAAAAAAAAAACCCACACTTTGTGACCAGCAGGGTTAAAAAACATTGTAATGCCAAGTACCCGTCTCTTACATGGCATATTAACTCCACAGAAATTAGTGCTACTTGTCAAAAATAATCCAAATAAGCAGGGACCAAGGAAGGGCCCTGCCCCTCCTGAACGTGTAAACACATTTCTGTGTCTGTTTCATGCACTGTCCTTCACTGTCATTTCTGGAGCTTCTCAGCATGTGTTGCTAGCAAAGTTCAGTCGGCAGACGTCCTAGGGTCACTCAACAAGCTGTGTATTGCTGAATTGTGGGGTTATGATTAAGCTACGTGTAGTGGCAAGGATGGCAAGATGACCTCCGACACTCTCAAAGGCTTTGTGCTGTCTGTCTGGTTCCTCCAGGTTCAAATTCTTCACTGCAGTAAAGGAGTACAAAAACGGTGAAGAGCTAGAAAGGGGTAGTGATAATTAACTTCAGATAGTCAGCTTCAGATGATTAGCTGCCTAACTAAATTAATTGATTAAACTCTAAACTCAGCACCTCTGTTGAGCATTGATGTTATTTAGTCTACACAAGAGAGATCAACAGTTCTCCTTTTTTCTTTGTGTTTTAATCAATAGGTTCAAGAGATCTCAAGAGATTTTCTCTTTGAGAAAAATCTTTTGAAGAAATTAAATTGGGTGCCATTAAAAAGAAGAAAAAGGCATGATATTAGTTGCGTTCATCTACAGCACTTTCCAAAAAAGCCCATACATGTATTAGGGCAACATTAGACTCTTAGAGAGTGTGAACTGCCTGGTTAACAAGGTTAAATTTCATCAGCCAGACAGAATGTGTTATCCTAATTATTTTTAGCCTTCAGTTTTGGTGTTCAAATGGGTTTTTAATGATAGGATTAAAAAAAAAATCCTCTCAATCAATGTAAAGGGGAGAAGAGACACTCCTAAAGGAGTGCCTGTACTGTTAGGGCGATCCTCAGAGATTCTGTTGCGGGGCCAAGATTATTTATTGGGTGTTTTAATCTCAATTTTAAGACTTTAGGGCATTTTACATTGCACAATACTAAAAAAGGGCTAGTGGTTGGATTAACAGGCCAGAACTTGGGCTCTTCTCCACATTTCCATACTGACTTCCAAAAAGGGACAAAAAGGTTTAATTTCTGACTTTAACTCCCCATATAGACATACTTTTATTTTTTTTAGGTGAGAAGATTTTCCTATTTGAAGCACTAATGGGAGTTTATTTTTGAGACATTAATGACCAGCTAAACAAGTGAAGTGCTCACGGTGAATTATTAACCATGAAATTACAAAAACAGAAAGAAAATAATGTTTAGTCTGTTGGAAAGTTTAAGTGTTGAATTGCTTGTTGCTATGGCTACAATGTTCTGTTTGCAGCCCTGGCTTTTTCCAGGGCTGTAACCAGGAAAACGCAGGGATTTCATGCAAGTGTTCTTCTGAAGTGCAAAATGCCAATTTCTTTGCTGGGAGAGTCCCGACTTGCTTATAGCTGCTAAGTCTGCTGACCCAATGGGGTCATGCCCAACTTGTGCATGTTACGGCACTGCTCCCCCCAACCTCCACTACCTCCCTTATCCTGGGAAAATGAAAGAGTGGCCCTGGGGTGGCGAGGAGAGCATCCTCTCCCCAGTAGAAAGGTTTTAATCTTTCTCAAAGATTTAACCTTGAACCTTCTGTGACATGGTATTGTATGAACCTTTTAAATTCATTAATTTGCCTTACATGTTTGTGATCCTCACATAGGTCTAAGCTCTTGGATGATCATATGTGTTCTTGTGTTTATGTGTATGTGTTTTAAAGCTTAACCATTCCTATTGCTTCCTGTGTGGGACAAGGAATACAGCTCCTTTGCGGTTGTTGGCATGAGAGTCAAATGTTATTGCCAAAAGTTTGTTTTCTCAGCTTTTTGTTTTTACATTCCCACTTTTAAAAAACCTCTCAAATTTAAATCAAATAGTAAAATGCAGTCATGTTTCTTCCAACCTCCTTTGAAGGCAATTTTTGAAATAACCACACCACAGCCTGGGAAATCCACACTTTATTTCAGATGCTGTTCTCAGCTGAAATAATTTAACAGAGTTCTAGTGACTTCTTAAAAAGCTACATGGATCTGCAGCAACTAAGAATCTGCTCTCTATCTTTTAATCACTCATTTATGCATTAACTACATACTGCAAGAATTTACTGACACTGTGAATAATCCGTGTATCAGCTTGGCTGCAATGCCTAGATATATCATGGTAAATCAAAAATATGGGTTGTTCTTTCCTGTGTTTATCTGTTAGGACCTTGACTTTGTTGTATGTTCAGTTGCTTCTTTATGTCTTATCACATTGACTTTGCACTGCTAATTTTTATTTGGTTGATTATTTTATTTCTGTAATTCAAATCACTTTTTCCTAAATCATTTAGTTGTTCCATATTGACACTGTCCTGTAATAGTATCTTGCTTTCTAATCACAGAAGATTCTCTTGTGGGATAGTTGTATTTGTCCATGTATTTGCTCCTGAGCTTATGAAAAAGGCAGACAATATTCAGACTTGCGGCACCAAACATCCCCTCTCACTGTGTTGCTCTAAAGCAGTCTGCGCACAGAGAACATGCTAATTGCTGTGGCACCATGCGTTACGTTTCCGTGGTTCAGGCATGAAGGACAAGTGGTGCCTTTTCAAATTTGTCTTCATGTTGTTGGAGGTAATAAAGTGAGACAGCTGTACACCGTGCCTCCGCTGCCTGCGTCCCCATAGGCCTATGTCCTCCACACTTTGACATCAGTTTCACCACTCAATGCCAAAGAGCACCTAGCATCTTCTTGTTTGGGGTTTTGTCCCAGGATAACATGCTTCATTTCTGGCTTTATTATCCAAAAGCGTTGTTGGAGATTGCTCTTGCCTTTTCACAGGCATCTGTGGTTGGTGGAAAGTAGTCATAAGAAGGACTTTTCTAAGTGTTTAGCATTTAGGAGAAACAAATACTAATTCTCTGAGGAATGTAAATGGCTGTAGGCCCCACTGACTTACCCACGGAGGAATTTGCACCTTTCTGCTTACTCCCTGAAACAGTCTTTGTGGAGCCAGAACATCAGTGAGAGTCTCTGCTGTGCTGGGGAGGGAGCTCTGCTGCCTGGTAAAAGTGCAAAGGTTAACGTGATTTTGCAGGCTCAATAAGACTTCTTCAGGGATGTGGATAGAAAAAAAAAACTATATTTGAGTATGAAAAGGTATGTGGAGGAGGAAAAAATCACCTAAGGTGCTTTCTCACTGTTCAGACCCATTTCCTTCTGCATTGTTCCTGACCTCTTTATCCTATCTGTGCTTCTGCAAGTTTTCTGTCTTTTTCCTTTCTGTTCTGTTCCTTTTATTGTAACTCCTTCTCTGTTAATATGAGTTTTAGGGGTTTATGCTGCTACCCATCACCATAACTTTGGAGTATCTTCTATAGAGGATGGACAACTATAATAAATCAATTTCAATAAATCAATGGCTATCCATTGCGGGGAGCTGAAAGGGGTTGATGTTCTTTTCTGTTTGTGGCATGGACTTTTTTCACTGGAGTTTATATGAGGATGTGACAGTCTTCCCTGTGTGGTGTGTGTCATATTGAAAAGATTTGGTAACATTTCCTAAGAGTGGGCATGCTCACCTGTATTCCTTGGCATCTTGGTCCATCACCGTAAGCCCTTGTTCAGGTGCGTGGCATCTGCAGCTATCCTTTGCTTAGTCCCACGCAGTCTAATCTGCGTTGTCCGAGAAGATTAGCCTCATACTCTAGTTTCTGAAACTTGGCTCTTTACCTTAAACCACTGAAGACACTTGCCAAAGGCTGGAAGAGGAGCTGGTGCTGGTGTTTCTCATTTCTGCAACTCAGAGGGAGGTCCAGGCCCCACAAAGGATTTCAGGAAAACTCCTCTTAATTTCAGTGAGAACTAGGCACTGACATTAAAGTATCTGCTTGCTCTGAGGTACCAGGCATGAGACTTTTCTTCTCTCCAGTAAAAATAAAAATCAACCAGTAGGAGAATAAGAGAAACTGAAAGCAATTTCTCCCATGCTACCCAGTTGTAGAAAGGAAATTCAAGATGTTTTGCAGGACAGATGGTTCAATGACTCCCATGACTAGCAACGTCTCAGGCTTTGCACACTGTGCCCGGGGAGGCAAACCTGTGGGAGATCCTAGGCAGCATTTGCCTTCAAGAAGGAGGTTGTACTAGTAAAACGATGTGCTCTGGGTAACATCAAATATTTCAGATTCTGAAACGGGGCAGAGGGATCCTTGCCCTGGACACAGTGCCTCTTTTTAGTGAGAGGGTTTTACTGTGTGATTCGAACAGTAGCTCTCAGAAAGATCAATACTTCCTAATTAAATACAACATTATAAATCTATACATTGTGTGCCACTTCTAGTTTTGTTTCATTACCTTTTGGATAGAGTATCTTTTTACTTTGAGAACATTAAGCAGCAGGGAAACCTGGGAGTTTGGGTGAGTAATGTCTTAAGCCTGTACTATGCACACCTGAGTTGATGGCAATGTGTGTCTGAAACTAGTCGGACCATTTTGCTTTTCTGACTGCCCCTTTCTGTTTTAGAGAGGACACTACTAGTGGCGTCCTGCCATTTGACCACCTAGATAGTTTTATCTGCACCAAGAGGCAAGAGGAAGGTCAGTAAGATTCTGGAATTACTCAGGTTAGCAAGGACGTGCATGCCAGGTAGTATCTTAAATACATGAGGCTGTGAGAAATGACAGGTAGTGTTTCACATTAGAAATATTCCTGTGAGGCTGGTGAATAGCACGAAGCGCAGCACCCTCTGGGACGCTAAAGAGGACGTTTTTCTAACTTACGGCATCCGCTATCAGTCGTGCACAAACCAGAGCATTTTGCCAGTGTTGCTGTTTTTTTAGGCATCCTCCCTACTGTGCAGCACAGCCCGAACACGCTCTGATGCTGGAGTAGAGTACTGAAATGGCTGCTTTTTCCGAGCTTGGTTTTCACAGTCCATTTTTTCATTTCTAATTCCCGTTGGAGTCCCTTCCAGTGAGACCTGCAGGCGCGGTCGGGCTGCTGCCCTCTGCGCAGCACCGACGCCGTGTCGGCACTCCGTGGGGATGGGACTGCTCCTCAGCCGCCCCCGGGGCTCCCGGCAGTAGCTTTGCTGCTAGCTCAGAATGAACTTGGCTGGAAGTATAGGCAGTGATATTCAAAAACACACTCTTAAGCATGTTGGCTTATATCCTCGATGGCTAGGCCCCTCTGAGTTTATATCCCTAGCAGGAAATTTCCTTCAGTGGCTGCGGAGGGAACCGTGGAGAAGCAGGACGAGATGGGCGCTAGCATATTACCTGACCATCCTTTCCAGCAAATGCCTTGCATCTGAAATGTTTTGTGGACCAGCATTTCATCGTCTGTGTATATTCCCCCCAATCCTTTCTTTTTTAACTATTTGGCGCTTCATTGTTTTGGATCCAGGCCGAGAAACAGTCCAGAGACATGAGAGAGCTGGCACATCTAAAAATTATTGATTAGAGGACAACATTATGGATACTCCAGTTTGTATGTCAAGCTACAATTTTATATCATTGTCAAATTTTAAGAGACATGCTTATCTGAATAGGACTTTCTCTAAGCTTGCAAAAGCAAGTGCATACCTGGGAAAATCGTTACCCCAGATAGGAGCTGCTTCATTACCTCCCAGCTGTCATGTATGTGTGCGTATTCAGCTCCATGCATAAAAAATGGTTTTTAGACCATTGTATTAAAAAAAAAATATATTGATCTAAAGACTAACTTGGATAAACAAGTACTGTGAGTAGGTATCTTTCTTCCTGGGCAAGTGTCTTTAATTCAAATTTTAAACTTTATAAAACAAAGCTTTTGCAATTCTCATGAGCAAAAGAAACTCTATTATAAAAGTATTTTTGAATTCTAAATAAAAATGAAGACATACAAAAACTCTGGGTTCTTATTTTAAATTCCAGTTGGAAGGGAAAAAATTACCTGCAGTGTTTGAAAGCCAAATATTGAATCATTTGCCGAGTAGCAATTCAATAAGCAATTTAGACTGTCAACAAAAATAAAACTAGTTCAGCTTTATGCCTGTTAGTGTTTATAAATGTGAGTTCGTTTTTACCCACAAATATGCTGTTGCAATGTCTAAATTTTAATTGATTTTCATTGTCCATGCTGCTAACCTTTTCTAAAAGTACAAAGGAGAGATGAGTTTCAGAATTGGAAATATTATAAGTTATTTTCTTACTTTTTTTTTTTTTTTTTTTTTTGCTTCTAATAGCTTTGGATGTCTTTATCAGCAAAGATAATCTGATTTTGCCTGAACTGTATGGATTAAAAGATTTTTTTACAAGCAACAAAAACTACAGAAGGGAGTTTCTTACATGACCATTCGTACAGAATACTTTTCTTGCAGAGTATCCTCGGTTGCAATACTAAGCTGGCAGCTGTCAGTGGAGCCATCCTGTCAGAGGCACCTTCAGGTTAGGTCATGAAGCAAGGAATGTATGGATATAATACTATATTCCTGCTATTGCTGTATTCAACATCAATTCTCTTGCTAGGTGTCATGTAACTAGTCTGTGGTTTGCCTTTAATTTTCCCATTGCTTGTTGTAAGCAAGCTGTGTTCCTGCCTCTACCCTGCCTTGAGTGGCTGCAGAGCTACTGTCCTGGGGAAAAGACAGCTCATGAGTCATAGACCCCTTCACATGTGATACAGGGAATGCTATTCAAGTCTCTCTAGTTCTCATATTGAAGGATATGTGATTGCTTCTTGGTTTCTTGGCTTGGTATGTCTCAATAACAATATAATAAGGCCCTTTTGTGCTACAGATGTTTTCTCTCTGTTCCAAATGTGCTTTCATTTTAAAGCATAATATACTCACATTTCTTAAGCAGGTAAATATCGCTATTTTGAAATTATTTTGGTACAAGAAGGAAAAACAAACTGCCTTTTTTAATTACCATATCATTTCTCATTAAAAGGAGGGTTTTCCTGACCTAATATGTATGTTTATAGTCATTTTTGTTTCAAAGGTGAAAGAACTATATGAAGTATTTAAACATTTACATAAATCTTCTCATTAAAAGCTCACTGAAAATTGTTTTAAAGGCACATGCAGAGTTGACCATTGCACAAGTCATGAAGAAGCTGTTTTTCTCTAGGATTTTTGTAGAACTGTGAAAATTCCTCTTTTCATTGAGATGCAGCTGGGGTTTAGCATAATCAGAAAGAGTTTCTGAAATGGAAAGGAAACAGACATGTTTTTAAAATACATAATTTTAAGATACATTTTTCAATTCTGAAAAGATTTGAAATTATTTTTATGATTGTTTATAATTAAATCAGAAGAATATGACACAGTACTGGAAAGACTGAGAGAAGAGAGGAGAGATAAAGTTGGATTATATTTATTACATCTCCAGGTGGTACCATCTGCTCTCTGTGGCTTTCAAGTTTTTTCTAAGACAACCATTAAAACATATGCAGGGAAGAACTTGAGTCATTAGTGCTTGGAGAAGCGTAGGAGGGGTGTACTTTTATTAAACTGTTAACATGCTGAACTTCTGTATTGTCACCATGTAAAAATGAGTCCCATTTTAATTAATATTAGTCATGGGTAGCAAGGTAAGGTATTAAAACCTGCAGGTATGGGATTCTTAATGTGAATGGTCAGCATCTTGCAAGATTTTTTTTTTTCTGCAGAGGAGACTCTGGAAAAGCCAAATTTGTTACAAGGCAGTTTGGTTTGGTATAATCTGTTTTTAAAAGGGAAGCCCTTTGATTTCTTGGATTTAAATTAAAGGTTGTAATGAAAGCCTATGAAGCAAATATTGCAGGGTAGTTTTTCATTCATTTTCCTAGGGTCCCAGCCTCATCTGAGGCTGACTTGCCTTTCCTTCTAGCCTCTAGCTGCTACGCTGGAGGACCACAGGTCTTCTGTAGGGGTGGTGTGGTATCGCACCGCATGGAAGTTCTTGGATGCTCTTGGACACCTGAAGTGGCACAGAGTGCTTATGTGTAGGCTTCTCAATCTCTCCTCAGTTGTTTCCTAAATCTTTACACTGCAGGAAAGGAACATATATAGACTGGATAGTTACAAAACACTGGCCTCTCTGAAGGCTGTGGTGGAACTGTGTGCACTGTGCATTTCACAGAACTGGTAGACTGGAGAGGAGAATTCAGTATCTCCCTCTTCTCTATACCTGCAGCAGCTATACCTGCCGTATCTGTCCTTAAATACCACCTGTGGTGGGCATTCTGCAATCCCTTCAGACAGTGCTTTTCCTCTTTACGGTACTGCAAAGGAATTTTTACTGTTTTCTAATGAATATTGGATTTTTCCTTCTGCAATTTTAGCTTAGTATTTCCTATCCGTTATGACATGGAAAACATGGGGTAGTTCTTTTTTTTTTTTTTTTTTTCTTTTTTTTTTTTTTTTTTTGAGCTGAAAGAATGTTCTCAATCTTCCTAGGGACCAATCTTCTTTTTTTTTTATTTTTTCCACAAATAGTGTTTTCTAGACTTCTGACCATTTTAGTTCCCTGGATCTTCCCAGCTGCCTTCTACCTTTTCTGGAAAGGTAGCATCCAAAACTGGATGGAGTATACCCAGCTGAGACTAGGAAGATGGCTTCACCCTGTGTTTTATGCACTCTGTTGTGATAAGCATTTGTTTTGCAACTATATAGTACCTCACATTTCAGTTTGTGCAGTCCTGTAGCCAAAATGCTTTTCTGCCTAACTGTGATGTCCTTATAGATGTGGAACGAATTATTCCTGTGCCTTTCACGTGTCCACATTAAGTAGCTTATGTTGATAACAACATAGGGTGATCTCAGATATCTAGGTAATTGATCTAAATTCAACCAATAAACAAATAGGAAAAGTTTGTAAAACTATCACCCTGGCTAGAGAAAAAAAATGCCTTGCAGTCTGGCCTGGTGTTTGCCAGGTTCTGTGTCTGTTAGCAGAGCATTTTCCGTATTGTTACGTGAAAGTGGGCATTTCATCTCGTCAAATCATTGTGACTTCTAAGGCTGTCCTCCGGCAATCTAGGAGACATTTCCTCCCTCTTTCATGTTTGTAAATTATAATAGGCTTATTCTCTTCCAATGTCCAGGTCATTAGTGAAAATAATGAGTATTTCTGAAAGTAGGACACCCTTAGGGGAACCCCACATAATGCTGCCTTCATTTTTAACAGCGAACCTCTTGTTATCTCCTCAGACTGGGCTTCACTTTTGCTGTCAGAGGACAGCCTGATTGTAGGGCTAATGCTGCTCACTTCTGGACCTGAACTTCTAGAAGGGAAAGACTGTGGTGTGTCTCTAGAAGATAACCATTTTTTTTTTCTCCTTTTGTGGCCCCAATTTGCTAGTTTGGGATCTTGTTGATGATAGCTAGCACCACTGCATCAGTGTAGCTAGTGTGATAGTATTAAATAATATCATTTCATGGACAAAACATGAAACAACATTTCTCTGCAGTACCTTGTTGTATTTACATGAAGAAAACGGCTGCATTTTCAGCAGGATGGTCACTGTATGGCTTCGCTTTTTGAGTGCTTCTGGCACAAAATAATAACCAATTATTTCTTGCTTTCGGGATTACAGAGGTGTGAACTCTAGCCTTTCAGAATATAAAATATCACCACTGATTTGTTAAAAAGCATTTGAGTTGTTATCACTGTTAGAAAATGAGGAGAGAAGCTGCCAAAAACTTTCTATTTAAAAATACTTTTTGGTTGTTGATTTAATCATGTGAAGATTTACAGGACTCAAGAGGGGGATGGAATTAAACAAACCTCACTTGAGAGATTTTTCCTGGTTGTAAGCTCAGGGATGGACAGAGATCAGACAGCAGGGTCTATGCATAGGGTGTAATTCTTCTGCTCTTTAGCCACCTAAGTATGTGACGTCTGAAGCTGAGCTGCTTTTCTTAGATTGTCATCAACAGGGAGAAACAGGCATCCAAGATAAGTCAAATATTTAGTATTTGGGTGTGCCTTTTTTTCCTGCTAAGGACACAGAATGAGGAGAGAATCAGGGAAGAGGAACATCCGTGACTCCTCAGATTAAGGCCTTTTGCTCAGAGATGTCCCAGCTCAGCTGCTCACAGCATGCCAGTGGTGTTTTACCTCTCACATAGGTATGCCACAGGGCTGCAAAAAGAGCAGTTTTACATAGGTGAGGAGAAGAGCTTACAAGACTGATGGGAAATGTCTTGCCGCTGATCTGGAGTTGGTTAACCAGGTGGCCATTTGGGAACGTTTCAAAGGGAAAGGATTTTACCTTGACTGCTTTACTGAAGAAGACTTCCAGCAATGAGAATGAATACTACTGAATACTGGGTCTCATTTAGCATTTAATTCTGAGTTCAGTGAAACTCAACTTTCCAGTGGGATTGGCTGGCTCAAGAGAGGGACTCACTTGTGTGCAGAAACAGCAGACTAGGCTTGATGATATGAGGGGCCCATTTCAGCTAATACTGTTTTCTACATGTGCAAAGCAGTCACCACAGAATACTTAAAAGTTAGTCAATATAAGAACGAGAAAATTAGAGAGTATTTTCCTGTAGAAAAAGTAACAAGAGCTGTTTTAGAATTCACATAACAGTATTTTAATAGCCTCTACATTTGGCATTAAAGTAATATTTTTATTGTACTTATGTGAGCACTTCATGTCCAATATGAAAATCATGCTTAATCTATAAAAAGCTTGAAGTTGATTATTCTGAGAATTCTTCTGTTTCCTTCCTCTCTACCAAGAATATACCCTGCTGTTTGCTTTCAACTCTTTATTAAGAAAATAAATTTTATTTTCAAGAGTTTTTCATTATATTTTTAGGGACAAGAGTAACTGGTTTGCATCTTTTCAGAGGAAAGAAAAGGGTACTTTTCTTTACTTTTTTTCTGATTGTGTAAAAAGCCTAGGGAAATTCTCATTTACGTTTAGATTCTCATATTTTAAAGTTGATCAAGACTAAGTATTTTCATTTTTTGTCACTAAGGATTATGTGTACCTTCTCCATTATTGTTGTGCAGTCTTGATATTTATTGTCGTATTTTCTAAGGTAGCCTCAAAAGTTGCATTCTTGCAGGGACTAGGAATACTTATTGATGAAATTGGACAATTTAACCATACTGTAAATTTTTATACCAATATCCTGAAGATTTAAATCTCAGAATTTTGACAATAATTTATGAAATGGTAAGCCTGGGGGAATAAATTAAAAAAAAGAAAAAAGAAAAGAAAAATACACTTCAGAACTTGGTGCATTGTAGGTTAATAAATCAGTTATTGCAAAGTTCTGTACTCACTTTGCATTTTAAAATTCTGTAGTCTCATTCACAGTTTCTGCCTGCAGATGTTAAACATTATAGTGATCATCATGAATCTTATATTATACACAGCTGTCCTTGCTTGGAAGGCTGCAAAGTAGTAAGTCTGGGCACTCGATTCTGTGAACATTTTAAACAGTCTGTAAAATACATGAAAAATGTCTACAGAGTAATAGACGTTGAAAACAGGATGTATGTTGTTAGTTCTTACTGGGAATAGTTGTTTAAAAGAAGGCTGAAATTTTTGATTCAATTAATTTTTGAACTATTGGTAGAAGGTGGAAGGAAATTTCGGAGTCTTCATAAAATGAAAAAAAAAAAGATTGCCTTGGAGACTGACGACTTGGGAATGACTTTTACAGCTAATGAAGCTCAAAAATATCAGCCACTTTTTTCTTGCTCTCCTCTATCCCAAAAGGCCAATTTTCTGAGTTTATACATGTTGTGGCTAAAAAGATTGTGGCATTTATATCAAGGATACAAGAGTCACTTGAAGCAAAACTTAGGCTCTTTGGTCACTTTTGAAAATAGCACTTGGGTTCTTGATGTATTTCATTCTTTTCTTGTACTTTAGGAGAGGTTCAGTGTGGGAAGCCCAGTCCACAGTTAGATGGCCCTGAGAAACCAGCACAATCCCTTGGAGCTAGGCAGCACATTACTGTTTGGATTTCTACTCAGAGAAAAGCAGGAGTGGTGGGGTGAGATTTCATATTTCTTCTGGATTTGGCACTTCTGCCACTGCTGTTGGAAGACCATGTCAAGGAACAGGAGGTTGCTGAGACCAGGTGAAAGAATGACCAAAGGAATGTGCAGCTCCCAAGACTGTGGGAGCTTAATTTACCTGCATAAAAAGAAAGGAAGTGAGTTTGTAAAGCTTGTTGGGAAAACAGGGAAGCTGGGGAAGAGGTAGTAAAATCCAATGGGTTGAGGTAGAAACAAAAGACCAAAGACTAGACGTAAGACACACATCTATAATAGTAAGGATAAGATGTGGAGTAAGTTGCCTTGAGTAGTGATTAATTTTTCAAATGAAAATTCTGCCAGCCCTAATGTCCTGTGCCACAACTGAGAGTGATCATGTTATAAATCTTTTCTCCAGGTAGAACAACTGTTTTAAGAACATTTTGTCTTGAAGTGACACATTCCTCTTACAGAAAAACGTATACCATAAGTGCCTTCATGTTGCAGTTAGCTTTGTTTCACAAAATTACACAATTTAGCATGCTGTGCAGGTCAGTCAACTCGATGCATTTTATGTTGGGGACATATACTGAGAGACTGTGCCAGTTAACAGAATTCTTTCCTCAGCCCGAGTTATTCTCCGAGGAGGAGAATCTGACATAAGCTTGGGATTATGTCATTAACTTTGTAATACCACTGTCCATAATTACCTGAAAAGACTGTTATTTCTGCTAAATAAAACCTCCATAGTGTCCCCTTAACTCTTGTCTTTTAAAGCATTATCAGAGGCCTCTGGTGAAACTGTTTCTTCAGATGACTTAGTCATTTGTACCATACTGAAATGGAGTGGATATTTTAGAAGACTAAGTCATAAGCCTGTTACTTTAGTTTGTCTGTGTATGTTTTGTGTTTCTTCAGTTTGCTTTTGCTAATCTTTAGCTGTTACCACAGCTAGCTGTGTTATAACTGATCAAAAGCGTATATCCAGATCCCCATCTCTTGTCCTCCTGGCTTTTATTAACGTTTGTCTCCTCCTTTCAAGGCAGCCTGGACATGAAATGGTTGTAACAGTTCCAGACTGGGTAGGGAAGGTGGTTGTCTGCACTCAACATGAGTGATCTTGGGATTCTGCTTCTGAAATCTTCCCACTCTCATGCACATGCCTGCTGATCCCATAGGTATTGCCGATGTTGCCATTGCAAGGAGGTGTCTGGAAACACTCGGATTAAGCTGACCATGTTCTTACTTTATTTCATACTTCACAGAGAAGTGATTTGAGCGCCACTATGCAAATTGCAGTCGCTCCCATTTTTTTCATCGTTACTTGTTGTGCTGATTATAATGTGCCCCTCATACCACACTATAACCAGAAAAAATAAATTCTCACCTATTCCTACCTTCCTGTGTACTTTTTTTCACAAGAAATTTAACTTGAAAAAGGCCTTATTTGTTCACAGAATGATTTAACAAATTTATTGTATAATACACATTGAACTTCATTAGCTCTGTGATCGCTGTAAAATCCTTAAATTAATATAACAGATACAAGCAACAACATTATAATAGATGATATGATCTTCTGTTTCATAAAGCTTTTTCTGTGGTCTCTTTTCCAAAAGCAATCTTGTTTTCTGTGCTTATTTTATGTTAGGTATGAAAAATGTGATGTAAATCAAAGATCAATTTATAGTTTAATTCCATGCTGTTGCACCAAAATAATTCCTCCAAAACTATTTCACCTATATTTCTGAAATAAAAGCATTTAGGAAGATGAACATAAATTCAAGTTGTTGCAGATTACAAAAGCATCAGTGACAAGTCTTTGCAATATCCACTTGTACTGGTAACAAGTCCAGGGTGTTATACAAGAAAATTAGTGAGCTTATTGCCATCAAGTAGGCAGTGTACTTAAGAGACATGTTTACTTTGCTCTGAAAAGGCAAATCCTTGTAGAATTAAAGACTCACTAAGCTTGTTGTTTTTCCTATTTAGTCTTGCAGTCTAACTTTCCCATTCTGCGTGGCAGATGGGGGCTTAGTAAAAATTATCTGAAAGATTGATCTGTGTAGTTCTGGACCAGATGTCAGACTGAGCTAGTTGCCTTTAAAACACAAACTGCAAGCACCAGGGCTTGCACTGGAGAGCAGTTGCAGAGCTTCCAGTCCCACCTTCCAGCTACCCTGACAGCTTGCCTTGAGCAGTAGCTAAAAACATAATCCTAGGGAAGAAGCAAAGGTGTTTTTTTTTGTAGCCCTTGATGGAGCCTTATTCCACAAATCAGTTTTAGCACTTTTGAACTCAGGTGTTTTTTTAGCCACACGATATGACAGCAAGGAGTTGCATGGTTTAACTCCAGGTTGGAGAGAGAAACGTCTCTCTTGGTTAATTTTGAACCTACCACCAGAATTTCAGATGTCGTCCGTTATTGGAAGAGGCAGAGATCACTCTTCCTCTGTTTACACTGTGAATGTATGTGCTCATAATTTTATAGACTGCTCTTATTATAGTGACCAAGTCTGAAGTACGAGTGTAATTATACCCTCTAGGAAAAATCTTTCATGTCACTGATAATCCCTGTTGCTCTGTCATTTACTTGCCCTATTACTACTTTTTGAGACCAGGAAGCCCGAGTGGCATACAGTCTTCAAGACATGACACACCAGGGGTTTATACAGTGGCATTTTAATGTTTTTCTGCTTCATTCTCTACTCTGTTCCTTATTTTCTCAGAAGTAAAAGCCAGACTCTTAAGTACTTCCAATTTCTCTGTTTGTCAGGAAGCTGATTTCAATTTTTTTAACAAATATTCTGTAAATATGGTTTTGTACTCCAAGAAGAGGACCAGTAAGAACCATTTAGTGCATGATAGTTCTGCCTTAAAGAAAAAAAAGGGGGGGGGGGGGATGTAGTTTTGACATAGGTGATACATGAAAGGAGAAAGATAATGCTTATTCACATGAAAGTGAAGGAAGAGGAAAGTAAAAAGACATGGTTGTGCTCTGCGCTGGGGCACCAGGCCCTGCAGCTGCAAGGCTTAGCGAGCCAGAGCTTGAAGAAAAGCATGGTGAACCACCAAGAGGTTTCCATTTTTGCAATTTTTAATCCTGATTATGCCTGAAAGAGATGCCATGCTTCACAGCAGATTGCCGGGTGGCAGCTGGCGAGCCGCAGGCGCTCTCCCCGCCGCCTCGAGCTGCCGCGCTCGGCTCCGGCCAGCGCGCCTCGGCGGGAAGCTGCCCCACGGCATCCCTCCTTCCCGCTCCTCTTCCTCGCCGACTCCTCTGTCGCTAAGGGGATGGGCTCAGCCCATCCCGTGCCCTCACCTCCCTGGTGGCTTTCAGAGCCGGGGTAGTCCTTTGCCAGAGGCTCTCCTCTCTTCAGTCGTGTTTTCCCTTCTTCTGTGTATAATTCGCTTCGAGAAAACAAACGGTTTTGTTCCTTGCTTGTGATCTAAAAGCACTGATAGGGTGACAAGCCCTAAGAGCTACAATCATACAGTTACCTAAAGGATGATTTTTAGACCAATATGGAAAATAGTCAAATACCTTGGAGACTTTTAATTCTTAGTTTCTGTAGTAGTAGTCAGGAACTTCTATATTTCAGTTTTCTCTTTTCTGTTTCAAGAGATTTTGGTGTGCTAGTAGGTAGTGTTTTCTATCTGAAGCTTAGGGTTTTCACAGTAGAAATGGTAAAAAGCAAGTATTAATTCCAAACATTCTTGTTTAAATTATGTTCTTTTATTCTGTCACAGACTGAATTTGCACTTTGGTCTCATACCCTCCACGAGACTGACTTGGCCTCTGGTATTAGTTGTCCTAGGATAGCACTTGTGATCTCTCATTTCCCATTAAATGCCTTAAAGATCCTGCTCTTGTTTTCCTGAGAAACAAGAACATTTTTGGCATCCCAAAAGGTTTTGAGAAATGCCCACCTCCCACCACAACTTGGCCGTCAGCACCAGGTAGAAGAGGCTGAGCTGCTGTGGGAACGGGTTGCTCAGCCTGAATCTGGAGGTGGATGTAGCCACCCTGGAGTGCCTCGGGAGCTGTTTTCTTGTTGTCACACTGCTCCTGCACCCCAAAGGCACAGCGGGTCTTCTTAGGGCTCCAGGGTATTTCCCTTGCCCCCTCCTGAGGAGGCATGCGTGCAGGAGCAGGACTCTGTGCCTCCCCACCCTGCGAAAAGATTGCACTTTTTTAGCAGAGGGTGCATGAGAGCCAGTGCCCAAACAGGGTATTGCTTCTGTAATCTGTTAAACATTGGGTTATTTCTTCTGGGAAGTAATGCCATCATCTGAAACTATGGGAAAGTATCAAACGCAATGTGTGTGGTGGAAATGTTTTGGTATTTAAGAAGTGCTTTGGGGGATGGAATTAGGGAGGGAGAATAATGGGAAGCAGGGATTTCAGACACTGATGCCCTTGTACCTTTGTTTTAGGATCCTTGAGGGGAGAAAAAACCTCAGAGGAATTGGTGGAAGTGTAGAATTAATTCGCTCCCATTTATCTCCAGTGCATCAACAATTCAGTCAGGATTTTCATTTTAAAAAATGCTGAGCACCACGTCCCCTCTCTTCAAGAGGGTATTTGATGGGTGCCTGGATTTCCAAGGGAGGCAACAGGGTGAAAGGCTCCGACCTTGGAGCAAGGTGCTCTGCAGGGTGGCATCACATGGCTGGGAAGTGCTGTAATGCCACCCCAGGCTCCATCTGGGCTCCATGACCAGTCTGCTCAATATTTTTCATCTTCTCCCACCACTGGCTTCCCATGAAGTGTTGCCGTGTGATTTTTGGAATGAGTATTTAACCAGCAGTGTAAACATATAAGGCAATAAGACAAATAGCTCCTTTGGTTATAGTTTCCTGGATTTTCCCACCTATATTGTATATAGAAGTAGTGTCTTAGCCCACTTGAAGAGATATTGGCCAGTTGAAGAAATCTTGTTGACTCTAACATGTTCAGGGATTTGAAAAATTGAAACAATTTAAAATTTATTGTTCGTTGCTATCTTTGAAGTTGAAATACGCTGGTGAGCTTCTGACATTTTCAGTACTTGACTCCATAAAAGGAGCCTTTAGCCTAATAAAATTCCTGTTCAATTCTGATTTTCTCTAATTACATTGGTGAGTGTATTGCTTGACATACAAGAGGCTCAGGATGTATTTTTTAAAACCCCAACACATTTGAAACACTTCTGAAAGCAGCTACTGCATATAAAAAATCTATGAGCTCTTACAAACAAGAAGTGTAGCAGTGCTTGGCTTGCCAGGATACCTTATATAAAACCCTTCTGTGTGAGGTTTTTATGAGATAATTATTCTCATAAAAAATAAAAGTAAAATTCACCAGATGAAAATATATCCTTTCAGTATCTACCAGGTGTGCAGCATTTTATCATTAATTCTTCATTTTATATTCCCAAGTACGTAATGAATTCACTGTAGGAAAACAAGCAGCCAATTGCTGTATCGGTCTGATGGGTTTTCAGGACACTGTAGACACCTCAGAAAGCAGCTGAATCATTACTTTAAAACAAGAAAAGAGATTTCTGCCTTATCTTTACATAAAGTGAATTAATACAAGGTTTCTAGAAGCACTTTCTTTATATGCTTATTTTGTACAGTTTAATTCAGTTTGATAGTCTGCTGGAGGAGGGGTTTCAGAGCTGATGACATTTGTGTTGCTAAATATGGTGCTACTACAGCTTGCAAGAGACCTGGCTAAATCAAAAATAGAGTTGGAGCAAAATCATATGACTCGCCTGGAAGCAGTCAGGCAAGTTGGATTAACTGATCAAACACATGCTAGTACATCAGGAGAAATAACTGGATATATGTATTATATGTAGAACAACCAACCAAGGGGAGTCATCAAAATTTCACTTAATAGCCTTGCCAGAAGAGTGAGAATGTAGTCTGTATTTTGCGTATGCACTTCTCCAGTAAGCTTCAAATCTGATTAAACTCTCAACATTAGCCTAATAATAATAATAATAATCTACATGCTCAGGTTTCCCTAACGTGGCAAGTTTTTTAGAGTTCTCATTGACATTTTTGCAAAAGCTGCTCAAGAGCCTCAGCAAAACATATAGCCACAAAAAGCAAGATTACACTTCTTGCTCCGTCTGCTTAACCATACAGTTTGATGTGCAGTACGATAGAACATATATGATCTGCTTCTGTTACTGAGCCCTTCTGAGACGAGCTCCTAGGCTATGATCTAAATAGTTGCTGCAATTATCACCAGCTCTGGCAGCGGCAATGTTTCAACTTTCTGTCCTTGAATGCAAATAGATAGTGGGAGGTTTCAGTCTGCCCATGTGTTGTTTAGTCATGCAAGTGATTTTGTCAGTATGTCACTACTTTTGCTGTCAGTATGTAAGACACCATCACAAAGAACAATTACGTTATGTGATGTTGGTGCATTAAAGAGTTCTTCAACTAAAGTTGTTTCCACTGTCCAGAGTGAAAAACTTGTCCAGGGAAGGGTTTTTTGGACAATAAAATTTTGGTTTTATATTTTTAGCAGAAACTGTTCTAAGTTTAGAAACAGAGGGAATCATTTTTGTAATTTTGAAATTGTTGCAGTTGTCTGTATGTTTTGAGCCTTCACAGTGTTACAAAATTGTACAAGTAGTCACTACAAAAATAAATGTAATTCTTAGCAGTATCCTTAACAAAAAGAAATCCTAGGAGTTTAGAGCCATCCTCAGGATTCATGAGATCTTATCACAGTATCTGAAAGTAATCCATATGATCAGACTTCTGTACACCCAGAGTTCCAGTTACTTGTGTAAATTTAAATTTGACGTTTTATAAGTAAATTCCTTACATTTGTGTTACCCTTGAAAGCTCCAAGCAACTTAATGTGCAAAAATTCCTAGAAATATGCTTTAGATAAAGGTGATACAGAGAATAGACTGCTGTGATAATAGGACCAATTTTCTTTAAATATTTCATATAGAAAAACTGGGTAATACAAGTGCAAAAAAGCAGTACGTGACTTTCTTTTCTTTTCAGAATTGAAATTCAAAGCATTAGTTGGGAAACAAATCTTGTGCTTATACTGTATAGTGATTCTGTCTATGAGCAGCAAACAGGAACTGTAGTTCCTGCTTCACGATCAGGAAATAAAGATACATCTCTCTGAGCTATTCACAGTATAAGCCATACAGGACATTGGGTAAATTAAACTTAGCTTTATATGCCGTTGCAATCAAAGCCTGGCTAAGACCTGACTAAGACTTAAGAACTGGATTGACAGGGACCTCACCCTTAGATATATGCCTTATGTTTTGAATACAACATCGAGTTCTCTTGGGTGAAGCACATCCAATAGAAATACGTAACTTAGTTTCACTGTAGTCCAGCAATTAGGGTGCCAACATACAAAAATTTTAGTATCACTCTCAGAATTCGTAAATTGCCCAGTGGGACACTAAAGTCCTGATTACATCTTGCACCCTCTGAATGTATATAAAACTGAGAAAGTTAACCAGCTTCTTTTCCTGACCCTGTTTATCCAACTGCATGTTTTTCCTCCTCTCCAAAAGAATGAAGTCCGTGTTTTTCGTCTTGTAACAATAACAGTGAATATTTTTCAGATTTTATACAGTTTCACTGTTTGTGTCTCCAATTAGAGGGCCTCATGTGTCTTGGGGCAACTATCTGTGTTACTTTACAGTGGTTACTAAACAAACTTCATTACAAAATTGATGTACACTGATTTCTGACAGAGCCACAACTCAAAACTGCCCGATCTTGGAGTTGTGGACTATTACTCCAGCAAGACCCCAGTAAGAAATTAAAGGAAAGAGTTTTACAGATACAGACCTCTGCAGCAGAAAAATAAGTAACCATGAGATATAGCTAGAATGGAGGAACCTAATATAAGCAGAAATAGTGAGAGTTTGATGATCTGACATGCTAAGTTTTTTCTTAAAAAAAAAAAAAAAAAAAAAAAAAAAAAGCACCAAAAAGAAGAGCCAAAAATGTGATTGCTATGGGTGGATGGTACTCCTTTGTTCGTTAGATGCTTTCCTTACTGATAGCATCTTTATTTGCTCAAGACAGCTGAGAGTTAATCACTTTTAGTAAAACTTCCAGGAACTAACAGCAGACAGTAGAGGGACCCTAGTGGTATTGTCACAGAGTATCCTGTCATTTGGAGGAACAACGTAGGTAAAGCAATTTTTTTTCATGAAAATCTTGTCCCTGCCATGGCTGCAGTAGGTATTACTTCAGCAGAAGGCAGCGAAGAAAGAAGGGCAAAAAATGGTTGTCTGTGTCCACAGGCTTCCCAACCCATCGCTGTGTACAGAGACGGGGGATTTCGCTAAGCAGGGGGAACATTTTGAGTGGGGGTCAGTGCAGGCAGCGTGGCTCCTGGGATGTCCGCGCTGGGGCACCAGGCCCTGCAGCTGCAAGGCTAAGCCAGTCAGATTTTGGAGAAAAGCATGATGAGCTTAGGTGCCTTATGGGTCTTCCCTACACAAAAGGTGAACTGCATATGAGGCAAAGTACTGCGCACAGTTTAAGACAGAGTCATGCAGAGAATAATTCTATTCTGTGTATTAGTAAGTATGTTTGCATCATGGTGAGGGAGCATATGAGAAAACCCTAAGTTTGGGTTTTCAACGCTCTGGGTGCTTTTTATTGTGCCTCTGGGGGAGGTTGCTTGTTTGTTTTTTTTTAATTTAGTTTTTCAGTATTGAATAGATAGAGGGTTATTGAGCAAGAACTGTAGTATATGAAGTGTCTGTTGGGAGAACAAGGATGCATTTGCACATTCAGAAGTCCTTGGGCAAGTGGGAGGAAAAATCCCTGAAGATTAGGATCCTATAACGTCCCTGTGCTTCTTTCTTCTCAAAAGGCTGAGTGTAGCACTTTCACAAGAACAGATATTGGAGATTTTATGTGTTCTAACATAATCACCTGTCCTCCCTGCTCCCCAAGTCCTGCTTGTTTATTGCAGTGATTTCTCATATAATATTTGTGCACTTGTTCTTTTGTTGTTACTTCTAGCTCAGTGAGGACAAAGGAGGCACTAAAACACATAGAGTAAGGCTGGAAAAAATAGAACGTGCTACTTGTAGATAGTTTATTCCTGTATTTATCTGTGTTTGATTTTCCCCTTTACTGCAGCAACTGCAGTCTCTAGAGGAATACTCAGTGACTCCTGTTACTGCTTCCCCATCTAACTGGCTTCTTCCAGAATGACTTGCAGATATGCTACTTGGTAATATAGTGTCAGGAGGCTGCACTGGGTATGTCATCGAAACCCTTTCTTCTTGCCAAGCACCACAGCAGCTCCTTTTCATCTTTGCACAGCAGCTGTGTGACCTGAACGGTCCTGAAGCTTATGGTCTGTTTCCACTACTGAGAAATTAATAGTTTAAAAACCTGCCGGTATTCCTCCCGAAGAGCCTCTGTCAAAAAGCATTTAGTCACTACCCCCGTGAAGAGGAGGATTTAGCTGCAGCTGGATTTACGGCAGAAGCAGCCAGGCAGCAGTTTGTGGTATATGGGGAAGGTTTTTTTCACGGTATCTCTATTGACTCCTCGTTCAGGGCCTGATTACTCAAGCATAGCATTTACCTATAGGGGAATAAATAGAACTAGACATGCTTCGTTATTAGAATAGATAATAGGTAGGAGCTTCTGGTCAAAATTCTTTTGTTTCTTATGAGTACATAGATGGATGTACTAATACGTGTACAAAGTAGGATACAAATGAGAGAAAAAATAGAAATTCAAAATGCAGTTACAATTTTACTGATCGCCACTATAGAGGGGAAGTCAGAAACTTCTTTTCTATAACTTCATTATTTACTCCAAAAGTAAGCTTGTTCACTTGCCATGATTCTACCTACCCCTTCACTGAAAAGAAAATTTACCAGAAACATGCCATTTAATAATTAGGCATCTTGCAATCTGTTTAGACAAAGTATTAATGCAGACGTCATGAAGAAAGGCTGCTTTCAGGTGGCAGCAGTAAAATGTTATGCATTTTGTTAGAAACCACATCAAACCCTAACTCAATTTGCCTCTCTATAGTAACTACTGATGTGCCTTCATTATTTGTAGATAGTTCTCAAAGACAAAGAAATAGATAGTTGCTTCATGTTCCGTGTCCCTCTCCTTACCATATAGGACTTGGTGTGTGGCAGTCATATTAAGACCTTATTGACTGTGACTCATAAACATTTCTTTCCGGTGAGTACTTTCTCCTCTCTGTTTGCTTTCTTCTTTTTGTTTGTTTCTTTTGGGGACACGCTGGCATGTCCTTCCCAGCCACTGGGAAGGCCAGCAGAGCACCCCTCTGCTCCTGTTTGGTGGGTTGGTCCCAGCCCTGATGTGCTCACTGCCACTTCTGATGAGTTAAGTACCTCCTGCAGCTACAGACTTGCACGGACATGAGTTACACCACGTCTTATATGACTGCATTTGCTGTAGAAATATTTGGAGATTTATAACAGGCAGTTTTGTTTCTGTAACCTCTCTGGGGAAGTCATTTGCTGTAAAGCTCTTCTCATAATATAAACATAATTTGGTTGATAAATGCACTAAGCTCACTTCATTATCTTCATAGAGTCACATTCATGTTTGTGTGTGAATGGCAGTCAATTTTTCAAAATGTTTGCAAGTCTCATGATTTTCATAAATTGTAGTGTCGATAAGTATCCATTCAAAAGTATGTTACTCATTCTTTGTTATTTGTATTTGTTCTCCTTTAAAAACAAACAATATGCCCTAATCTGGAAAGAGAACCATGTACTAGAAATTGATTACATAAATTACTTTGCTAATGCTAGTGATTTACAGAAAGAAAAAAAAATGTTTTATGATGATGACCAAATTCAATTTTATTACCAAAAAGTGGAATTTCTTAATTCTTATTGTGCACTTACCCTGATAGGAAGTATTGTACAGTTGCTTACCATCAGTTAGAGTGATACAGTGACAGACCAAAATAAAAATAAAATAGATTTTGAAAAAGCCCCTAAGTGTGCAGGTTAATTATATTCATCCTCAGATAAATAGGACTGTGTGCATTACTGCTTATCTTAAGAGATCCTAATGAAAGGCTGTTAATGAACATTGTGGCAAGTCCAAACTGAGATGCACAAGAATTTCCTCTGTGTGACAGTGGTGCCATAAAGGCCTTAGCAATATTCCTGAACATGATAAGGAATATCATGTTCAGGAATATTGTAAGAATACCTTCACAGATATGTCTTATCAACAATATTTTTTTCAGATAGTCATCTTCTAATGCAGTGTTCAGTTGAATTTCAGGTATATTAACAAATGTCCTGTGTCACCAGCCAGAGCAGGTAACGCAGTTCTTCCATATGTCCTCCCATAGACACAGAACAGGTATCCCAGCCACAGGGCTTGTGAAAGACCAGGGTTTAGACATTTGCTGGGTAAGGCCCTTGCCCTAATTTAAATGACTCTCCTTTATTTCTTAGCCATCTTACTTCAGGCAAAGGAAAGCTTCTTTTGCCATAGCCTAACCTTCTATAAGAATGCAAAATTCCTGAGTTTGTAGAGATAAAGTTATACGAAAAGTATGCGTAAGACAGAGGATCTCCTGAAGCTGCAGAAGTGAGACAGCAGTGTCCTCCTCCTTCTAGTGTCTCTTTCCAAACAAACCCAAGACTGTTATTTTAAATGCTGAGACTTAGTGTTGTAAAACCGGCTGAAATATGAAAAACGTTCCCTTTTGCTGTCTGCTTAAGCCTCCCTTCCCTCAAACCCATAAGCCTTGAAATCTGCTACTTTGGGTCTCTGTCATTTTATTTTATTTTATTTTATTTTATTTTATTTTATTTTATTTTATTTTATTTTATTTTTGTTGTAGAGAGAAATGTTCTTTATTTTAAACAATACATTATGTAAAAAATTTTCTTGACTACTGTGTTTAGGATATAGTTTTATAAACTGTTTTCCTCTCCCTTTTTCTTCCTCCTCTCCTTTTGATGCACAGAATTCCTGGGAAATCTAAGAAGTTAAGGAGAGACTGAACTCCATTTTAGTTCCATAGCAATGCTCACATTATACCTGTTTGGAAACTCATTTTTCCATTGCTGCCGTGGGTGGACTAAATGGCACCAATGTTTCTTTCGGGAATTTCTTTCCAACTTGTGCCTTCTGTCTTTGGGACAACATTTCTCTTCTGCCATCCCAAACTTGTGACACAATCCAAAGTAAAAATGACAATGCTTTATTTTTCTCCTTCCTTTTTCATCCTGTCTTTTGGAAAGAAATTTTTCTCTTTAACAAAGGATAAACAATCCTAACTAATTAAATGGTATTGGATTTGAACATCTTTATGTTCTGCATTAGTTAAACTCTTTCTCAAAGTAAGGATTTTTTTTAACAACAAAATACACCCCAACTTTCCCTATCTGCAGATTGAAAAACACAACAAATTTCAAGATTCATGGAAAGTTTCATATTCGATTACAAATACATATAGCAGACAGTAAAATAGGAATCTACTGAGGCTTTTGAAACTGCCCAGTGTGCAGACTGCACATACACATAGAAGCTCTAAATAAAAGATATAAGCTAGTTTGTTCCACTTCTTTCTTTCTCTTTTCTCTGCTAATGTGAGTCCACAAAGTTTCTCGAGTGTCCTAGTTTTTGAATGTATGTAATCTTAGTGTGGTTTCAAAGTCACATGATTTCCTAGCTCTGTATCTTACCCTTTACCTGCAACTTCACCATTCTGGATCATCAGCTAGAATAACAAAAGGAGCCAGATTGCATTGTGCCACCTCTTTTTGTATTTCATGCATAAGCTGCTGACAGAATATTTTTCTCTGTTTATTGCACATTTGGAGGATTTGGGGCACATAGTTTGCTTCCTTTCCCCTTGTTCCTGTGACCTTTCCTAGAGTTTCTAAATGAGCTAATGTCTTTTAAACATGGAGAAAACCAAACCACATTGGTTAGGATGTATTTTGTTCTCTTGCTTTATTAATTTTTTAATTGATCTTCATTCTGTTCTGTTTTTTAAGCAAATACACAAAGAGGGAATATATAATTTTTTACCCTAAATACCTCTTTTGCATCAGGGATGGATATTTTTGACAGAGCAGAATATAACATCAAAACAGTGCCATGTCTCTGTCCTCATGAGCATACCTGCATGCAGATTAGAAAAGCTCTGTAGTGCTGCAACTGTATGCCAGAATTGCTATTTGCTCTTGTTTGCATGATAGTATTTCTAATATGATATGGAAATAATGGCACATCACAGCTCTTTCAACGTATTGTATCACTGCTTTATCATATTAGGCTAATACACTGCGAGAGTTGATAGCACCTCTCCATGTCAAATCGGATCCACTTCCCTTGGCACTGAACCGAGTGGACTCAAAGGTTGATAAACTTATCATTAGAGAATTGGCACGACGGAGACTCAACTTCAGCCTCTTGCAAGCAACCTAATGACCTCCGTTCAGAAAGTCAATTCTTCTTGAATAACTTTGATGTTTATAAAAGAAAATAGACATGTTAAAGCATAGAAAACCACATGCCTGGATATGAGGCCTCCAGGAAGGCGTCAAGGGCATGGCCAGTCTTTTGAAGAATGCACCCTTTCCACAATGGGACTAGGCACAAAGTCAGATCCAGTCTACATGGAGCACATTTGCAGAAAATACTGTCCCCTGCATGGGAGAACGGAAGGGGAAGAGGGTCTTGGCAGGGGAAGGGCTTTGATGTCACTCAGTTTTGTTCTGCAGACTTCGAGGAGTTAAAGAGGGATTCAGCCATGGTAACTATAAATTCCTGTTGTTTTTACCGAACTCCAGTGAATCCATTCAGGCCAGCCAGACAGAGTTATGTCATTTAAGCATACTTCACATTAGTGAAGGAAGTTAACTTCCTGTATCATACTAAAGTAAGTGTATTCTATCAAGTGAAGGTGTGTACAGAGTATTCAGAGACTTCTATTTATTTACTGATTTGTAATGAATTACCAGAGGGGTATACTGACTTTGGTTTGGATGATGATGGAGAAGATACCTCACGCTGAGATTTATTATACTCTGCAGATAAACTCTTCAGTTCCTCTTTATCTTCTAGGACTTAAACATGTGAGTGATACCACCTGGCCAAATAGGCACAAAGTATTCTGTGTATAACACCCAGAATCCAGAGGGCTGTTTTGGGGCCAGTATTTGTCTGGATGTCACTCAAAGTAGATTCAGATATTGTATTTATTATTATGTTCTGAGTCCCCTATGGGTTGATGTTTGCCTCTATCTCTGTGGTTAGAATGTGGATTTTCCTTAATATATTTGGCTAAGGGTGTATTGTAATAATGTAATGCTAATTACTTGATATTTCATACTATCTTATGGGGAGATACTTTTAAAAATGTATTTTGAAATGTTTTCTTTCTGTTTGCTCAATGTATGGTATTGCATTATGTTAATACCAATAAAATTATATATATATATAGTTATATATATTTCCCTTTTATAAAGAAGTAAATTATGCTTTTTTGCCTCACAAACAAGAAATGTGCAGTGAATAAAATTGCATCATTCTGCCTTACAGCAGGTGACAAAGCTTATAATAGTTTTAATATTCTTTTTTGAAAAAATAAAAGTATAGTATGACATAAACTAGTTGGAAATTCATCAAAATGCATGTTGTGTTTCTGCTTAATGGGACTGTCACGAATCAGCCTAAATATTTAACAATGTTGTTTTGGCATCTTTAATTTTTTCCAATCAAAAACATACACTGTATTGCTATTATTGATTACAAAATTGTACTTCCATAAATTTTTGCCTGTTGGCCAAATAGACAAGCCCACTGAGTTTTTATGACTCTCCTGTCTCTAGGAATTGATTTTTAAATTTAATTCAGTGCTCTTTCTGATGCTTGGTAAAGGCAGAATTTATTTTTTATATAAGGTTGCCTCTGAAGTATCTGCCTCTGCCAAGGCTGATAAATCACTGCTAAGTACATAAAGATTCCACAACCTGAAGGATATATCATTAAAATCGTGTTGGAATGGCCTGAAACCTGAGCCAGTCCTTTACCTTCTGCCATTAAATTCCATAATTAGTTAGAAATGAAATGTTTTGGAAATGAATTAGAAGAGCAGAAGCAAAGATACAACTCTAAAATGTCCTTTGGCTGCAATTTTGGGTTACACTGATGGCTCATTTGCTGCTTGTAGCCAAAGGCCAGGGTATATCTGCACTAATATGAAGTAGATGGTCTTCAGCTTCCTCTCCTTTTTTTCCCCCCACCTTTTCTAACAGATTGTATTGAGTATCATTGTCTTGCAGAGGCATTCACAGGGGCTGTAATTAGCAGTCTCCGGCATTTAATTGCATACACATTTTGTTAAATATTTTTCTGTATGCCTTAAAATAAAGTATAGAAAATGGCAGTTAATGTTTCTTTAATGAAGACATTTGATTTATTCATGAAGTCAGGATTTTTGATGGTGTTATTTTGGGCTTAATAAAGGAAATAAGCCAGCAAATATTCAGTTTTGCCTTTGCGTAACCATTGTCTGTAAAGGCTGGTGTTCGCTTCCTTTCTTTTGTGTGCAAACACGTTCTCTCTAATAGAGGCGGAAAAAGCCTTTCTTTTATGATGACGGTTGTTCCGGTTCTGAGAAAAATCTTTACGTTAAGGCGCATATACGTTCCCAGGTTTATTGGGCGTTATGACAGCTGATGGCATGGGTCATGCCTAGAGAAGCAGCACGATATTGCATTTCTCTCGTCATGATAATAGCTTTTGTTCTCCAAGGCCCTATGCGGGGAGGGAACTCTCTACGGTACTTACAGGCTGGTGGTATGATGGGCATTCAGCAGCTGACGGGGGGTGCTTAATATTTTGCAGTGTCGTGCCCTAAATAAATATCATGTAAATCAGGATGCAGATTAATTAGTCTGGGATCTAATCAGTGCATCTATCATAACATCTGTAATTATAAATCCAATAATAAATCTGAATATTTGAATAAATATGATGTCTTCTGGGATAACGTTTTCAGAAATATTTCAGGCCCTTTTCATAAATGCCTCAGGAACTGCTTCTCCAGCAGACTGCAGTGCATTATAGAGGTAACTGAGCCAGCTATTACATGAGTCTAGCCCCTGTCCACACTAATTTATCCTGCTTTTTTTCATGTTGCAACTAGAATTTAGGATACTAAGTGATGCAAGTGCTTTTGAAAATTTCACTCTCAGTGTTATATTTTCGTATAAATAAGCAAGCCTGGAATATAGCCTAAAGTACAGTTCATCTTCCCAGTGGATGTTGCTCACCAGGAATACATATTCCTCTGTTCAAATTTACGTTCAGGTATCGAGCCTCTAAGCCTTGACAGGCATTGCTGTTGTGCAGGCGTGACTGTCGCTTGATTTTGACTGGTGAGTAATGTCACTATGTCCATATCATTTGTCACTTAACCTTTCGCAGCTTTGCATGCTGTAACAACTTAGGTCTGTGAAAAATTATTTTCCTGAAGGAGTAATTGCTTCCATGTATTGCTTACTGGAGGTATCCATAGGGACATCATTGTCCTGTTTAAAACTCACAGTATCCCCAAATGTACAACAATTTATTCAATTGGCTTCAGGTCCTGGATTACCTCATAAATACAAGAAGTTTTTCCTTGCTTCTGAACTGAGGAGACTTAGGGGAAGCATACCATCAAAACGTAATTGCTTTGTTTATCTCGCTTCAACTTTGGTAGCTTGCGATAACATTAAACGGCACTTATATCAATGCGTGGCACAGAGAAGTGTCAAGATAGATGATTTCGTTGTGTGAAAATTCTCCCAAAGAGTCACTAAAATCTGTTCAACAGATGAAGGTTAAACTGATGCCTTCACAGGCAGCTTAATGAGTGGAATACTGTGTCTAAATACCAAAGGATGCGATTATAATGCTGCTGCCAAAAGGTTCTGCCACTGATCAGAGTTTTCTGTTACTGTGGGATGCTTCTGAGTTATTTCATCCTCTTTCTTTTGCCCTCTCTGAAATCACAGCCCACCAATATAATCTAGTGAAACAGCAGGGCTGGGAGCAAACAAGGAGCTTCTCCCGATGCTCACTTGAGATGCGTGAGAGCTGTCAGGAGGCAGTATGAACAGAACAAGCTCATTATTCCCTCTTTCTGTGTTTTCCCTTCTCACTAACATATTAACCCATTTGCTGACACCTGTACGTCATGGCTAAGTGGATGTTGAAAATACCTAAATGTTACTGTCAACACAGCACTGCCAGAAACCTTGAGGGTCTTTTTCTTTTAATGCTGATGGAATTTAGTGCCAGCCCTTTTTAATAAGCAATTCCATTTACGAGGAAAGCTGAAGAGAGGTGGCTGACATGGGCATGAGATTTCCAGTAAGACCAGCTGAAGTGGCCCAGGAAGACTGGAGGTTGAATATGCCTTAGTCTGCTGGTTCCTGGCATGTAGTCTGCAGGCCAGTGGTGACTCACACGACTGTGAAAAAGCATATGGAGTTTTATGTTCAGATATCACCAGAAAGGTGACCTGAGAGGAAAAAGAGATTAACAACAGTCTGTTGATCCAAAAAGAAAACAGCTAAGGCTATACGTTTTTCAGAGAAAGGCTAGAGTCGGATCTTTTAAAAGTGAGTATGGTACCTAACTGCTCCTGATTGAACTTTGTTGTACTGGAAACACCTGAAATACCTTCTAAAATCTGTCCTATGGGAGATGAGTTTTCCAGTTGCCTCCACAGTTCACTCTATTTCAAGAAAGCAATTTATGTCCATGCATGTGAGAGCAGAAGCAGACTCATAGCATCAGGTGGAAAACTCCAGCATATCACAGAGCTCTGCTGTGTTCATGCTCTGAGTGAATAACATCTCTGGGGATTATCTTCTTTGCCTACAAGCTTACATAATAGGAGAGAACAGAAACCATGTACAGCTCTCCTGGTATCCAAGAAATACTTCCTCATTAGAGGAAAGAATGGCATAAAAGGCGGACTAGTTTTCTGATCCTCTGGACACTAAATGTTTCTGTATGCACATGTATCCAAGCTACTTTTTAAACACTGCCCTTCCTTAACTCCAGACTTTGGGGAAAATCCTGCACTTTCTAGTACATGGGTCTGTATTTTAAAGGGCCAAAAAGGATGGAGAATTATGCAAAACTGAAAAGGCAAGCAAAGCAAAGGAAGAGCAGAGAGGAGGACTGCAAAGGCCAGATGCTGACCAAACAACCCACAGCTTTTCCTAAGTTTTTCTTAAGCTTGCTTACTCTTTCCTTCACTCATGGAAAGGTCTCGTTAGACATAAACACACACACCTATATATATATGTATACACACATATACGTATATATAGATTCCATGTCCAATCAGGCCTTGATTTTACTGTGATATGGAGTGGGAGATGACACAGGTTTCTATTTCTGCTTTAACAAGAAAATCAGCTCTTTATTATCCGGAGCAGATGATTAGCAGTTGGCTTTCATGTAGACCAGAATTGCATCTTATTGTACCTCCTGCCTGCTTGCACCATGCCGTGCTTAAACACTGTGTTGCTTGTTCCTTTTCTCAGTAATCAGTGATGTGACTTACAGTGCTTTCCTAATATGAGCTGGTTTTCCATGTTACCATGGCTTCCCATACACATGTGCTGCAGTGACTTTATACAGCACGCACAGCTGTGCAGATACAATCTGATAAAACTTTACCTTTCATTAGGGTCATCATTTTTTTCCTTTTGGTTTGTAGACTGGGGGAAAAGGAAATATCTAGCTTTGTCTGCCTGCAGTCCACCCAAAAAGACCAAAAATTATTGCAATTCCTTCTTTTCTTCTGTATCATAAGTTTTTGGATATGTATCCTTCTTGTGCAGTTTAGAATCTGAAGATTAACCTGAACAGCAGCAAAGATGCATTTAAGCCTTGCACTGAGAAATCGAGAAGTACTTCTTTGTAGGATTTCTTCTCTTCCCTCCCTTCCAAAACAGCCAAAACTCACGTCTATTCACCTTCTGTCCTTCTGCTTTCTCACCTTAAATACAGAGAGATCCCGTCTGTCTTCCCCTTACCTGTTCTCCCAGGATTTACAACCTTGGTCCAGCTGTCAGCCCCCATGGATGCATTACATGCCCTGTCCTTTCCTGCATGTTCTCAGACTTCAGCCAGCAGATAGCTTGAGCAAGGGCTTGAGGGCTTGCAGAAAGGAGCCCTCTGTTCCCTGGGGAACTGCAGATCTCTGTTTACCACATTACCTAAAAGTGAAATCACAGGAGGACCAGCTGTTTTTTAATGGACCTTACAGATGATAGACATGGCACACCTAACATGCTGTGGCATAGGAAAATTGCAAAACACTTCATCTGCTCTAGGATTTTGTCATTTATTAGTTAGCTTGTGTCAGCTAATATGTTGTAGACAAACTTCTCTTTCTCTAATGTGAATGCGGCAGGGTCAAGAAGACGAAAGAGAAGAGCAGGAATTTATGCATCAGCATGAGATGCGTCAAGACTTGTTTTTATCTGGTTTGAGACCATTTCCCAGAGGCCAAAAATGCTCTCTCAGTTTTAGGAGAGCATTTACTGACAGCTAGAAAAAGCCCTTGAGACTTCAGTTAGATGGTTCCCCAGTGCTAAAGGTAAAGCAGGTATAACTGTAAAATTGGAAGCAAATCTTGTGAGATTTATGGGGATAAAATAACAAATGTCAGCTGTTTAATAATGTAATTAGGGCTGTGTTCTAACAAAATTACCTCCTTAAGATCGTGAGAAAGCTGAGCTGAACTGTTTTCTCTGCCAGAGAAATTGAGCTCACCAAAAGGAATAAAAATGAGAGCTTGGATTTCAGTGCAGCATGGGGAATTTCAGTTCAACTTCTTGTATGTTGTTCACTCTCTGTCACAGAATTTGCAGCAGTTTAGCTCTCTCAGAATTTGCAGAAGGTGGTAATTTTGTTCAAATGCAGGGCTAATTGCAAGGAGAATAGTGGGTGTGCATGACAGGAGTCACACAGCAAAGTGAGTCACTAAGCTGTAAAGGTAGCAAACAGAATAGTGGAAAAACAGAATGTGAGTGAGCAACGGTGTCCATCACGCAGGATGAGAAAAGAATGGGAGGATAAAGATAATGTTAAAGATAACGGGAGTAGCCTTGGTGGCATTAGGAATAGTAGACAAAGTACAAAGGGGCATCAGAGGAGAGCTTCAACCCTTGAAAAATCTGTCCTTGTTGGCATAGCAGGTGATAAAACCAGTAACTAATTGTGTTGTGGTCTCCTTGCATGGGCAGTTATCCACATTCATGGCCCCAGGTATCACAGGTTCTTCAGGCTCACTGAAGGGGAAAAAATCATGCAAGCTTTCAGTGGCATGAGTTTCTACAGGGATAGTGAGTCACAGAAGTGCAGGAATTTCTGCTGAAAATTTCTAGGGATTTTCACAGATATTTAGAGCAAGTCTGTGAGAAAAGTGTACCTGGAGATTCCATGTCCACTGAATGATGTGTCAGCCAGCTGTGCTGCAAGGTTGACCTTCTACTTGTCCCTAATTCCATATCATCTTCCTGATGTTAATGATCAGGAAACTAATGATCTGCTTTCAAACCATGTAAACGTCAATGTTAACTCTTTTGCTCTGCTCACTTTTCACTTAAATACCTTATGTTCTTATTGATTGTTCTTGAGAACAATCAACTGGTTTATAAGAGGGAAATAATGGAAAGATGCATGGTTCAGTGGAACCAAGACACTTATTACATCATGGACTTTAGGTCACTGTCATTTTAATGACAAGCAGAAGCATAATTTTAAAAAAAATCCCACCAAGTTTTCCTGAATGGCAACAACCCCAACCATTTTCTGACCGTAATTTCACCCACTCACCCATAATCTCCAGCTACCTCTCCTGAGAAAGTGTAAAAATGGATGCAGATATTTGTGGCATTTTAAAAAGTGGGAGTAGAGTACAAAGAGTTCTGAAACTATTCCAAATGGAAGGCAGAATAATGAAAAATAATAACACAGCATTTACTAGTCTGAAGCGTTGTTCAGCTGCTGAATTTAATACAGTTAAAAGCAAATGGATTTGTGTTCACTTGAAGATATGGCAGAAAGTATGTTGTTACAGAATTTCATACCTGAGTATTCTGGGATTTGGAAGATATGGTGCAGAATTTAGATCCTACGTGCTGTAGAGTTTATGCAGCTTTATTTCTGCCCCAAAGTGACAGAGTTGTTCTAGCAGGGATGAGGCTGGGAACAAAATTATTGCCTCAGAGAAAACACCTTACTTTTTGGTAGTATATGGAAACAGCTGTCTACCAATGTATTCTGAGAAACAAGGCACCTGGAGAGATGCAACCTCTGACTCAGCAGCCAGGTGAGGGTAAATAACAACTTGCTGTATAGACTGCAGGTCAGTCTACAAACCCCTTAGGCCTTTCCTCTGCTTAAACGAGGCATTACCTGAGGCCTTACTCTTTCTTAAGAAGACAGCCCTGCTGGCATAGCATATCACGTGCATACAAATCCACCAATTTTTTTAAAAATGTGTTTTTAAGCTCAGCTGTGTATCTAATCAAGTATTTCAGATCCATTAGGGCACTAAGGGTTTCTCTAACACCTACAGGAAAGCCCTTCAGCTGAAGGGTGAAGGAGGCAAGTTTTGTGTATAATCTCATTCTTGCCTACTGAGAACTTACTGCACTCACTGAGAGCAGTGCATCACATCCAGTGGAAAATGTTAAGGACTTGGGATGTGCTAGCATGACTCCGCCTGCCTTCTCCCAAGCCATGAGTGGAACAAGGTGGTATCTTGCCCTATTTGAGCTTCTCTAATGTCAGCGACAGTGAGACATTTAGAGAAAGGGACCTGCTGATTTGCTTCATTGCTTTTGCCTTCATATCACATCAATTCTCTCTTCTAAACGCTGCTCATTCGTACAGTAGCTGAGTGATGTTAGAGCCGGGGGGGGGGGAGGGGGGGCAAACCCCAGACAGGAAGAGCTGATGTACTGGTGGGCTTCAAAGACCTGTCAGCCTGGTGCTACAAGAGGACACCTCAACTTCTGCCCAGTCCTACCTAATAATGACCCAGCTAGCTACACCTCTTTCCATGCAGTCTCAGTTACTCCTGTCTGAGCGAGAATAGAAGTTATACATCTGCAATACCCCCCACAACAGACTCAGCAGCAGCTGCATACCTGAGGAAGCGAGCCCTGGGGGCCCTGGCTGTGCTCTGGCTGATGCCAATGGCTGGGCTAGTGGCTGGGGGTCACTTACCTGCACAGGCCAACCTAAGTTCCAGCTTCCTTAAAGGCACTTCCTATGCAGGACTGATCCTAGGGGGTAAACCCAAACTGTTTTGAGGGCTACCTTTGTCCTTCACTGTGGTCGGGACCTTTCATGTTTCCAGAGCCGGGGGGTTTTCAGTGGCAAGCCTGAAAGCGGTGGCTGATCCAGGCTCTAGATCACCCTGGCAAATTATATTAAAATGGCACAGAGTCAAGGCACTGGCTCACTTCTTCAGCAGAGTTTCGATGTACATATTAATCCCCTGAGGATACAATGTAGTTGTGCTGCTGGGGGGAAGGAGAGCAGAGGAAAGATCTTTTTTCCCTTGCATAACATGGGATAAGAGGAAGAGAGAAACAGATGTAAAATAATCCCCTGCCAGATCTTAGAGGGTTTTTTGGCTTTGCCTTTTCACAAATCATTCCCATTCTCCAGCTCTCAGACTCGTCGGCTTAGATGTTCAGTGATAAGAACAGATACAGGTATCCCAAACATCCTATCTCATTGTTGCATGGAATTTTTAAGAGAGCATAAAAATCAAGACTGCAGGGGGTTTTAACCAATGTTTAGATATTTAGCTACTGCATATTTTCCCCTTTAACTCATTAGATGTTTTTAATAAGAAACTCAAGAATGAACTGCATCTCATTTTTATTTTTCTTTAAGTCTTGCCCGCACATACAGTAATGAATACCAATCTCCAAGCCATATAATACATGATGGGAGGATTTAGAGAGTGGATATATACCAACTGAGGGAACGCAACAGTTCTGTACAGACCCACAACACCACCATCAATAAAAAAAACCTCAAGTCCTTCTTCATGTCTGTATCACTTTTTTTTTTTAAAAAAATGAGTGCTTTAAAAACCACAAGGGATTAAAAAAATGAGTGCTTTAAAAATACCATTAGTGATAGTATTATTGGCTATTGAATAACACAGTAGTCCCCACAAAATGTACAAAGGAATAACCTGGCTGGAGATAGAACAAAATTAATTGCTGACTGTAAAATTCCTTGACTGTGTAAAGATCTATGTAAATGTAAATGCTTTTTGTGATGGTAGGAGGAGATTTTGGTCTCTGGCATTTTTATTTGGAGCGTTTATTTGAGGTAAGTTGTTGTTGTACTGTATGGTGCTGGCTTGAGTGAGAGGATGTCCCAGGTAGTTCCTGGTGAGTGTCTGGTCTGAGCATAAATATGGCACTTTTAAACACTAGGTTGTCCCACCATACTACACTGTCAGTGATATGGATAGAAAACTCAGCAAGCCTGGCGGGGAGACTGAGGTTTTGCTACGTGTGAGTACCTCAGCACTTGCTGAAGTTTCAGCCAGTGAGTGCAGCCATTTCTTGGCATGGGATCACCCACAGGATAAAAGTTATGCTTGAAACCAAAGAGCTGTAGCCTTCCTACAGAGGATTTAATGAAAGCCCCCTGAGGACGTGGGCATCTTGGTCCAGGAAAACGTACACAATTAGGAAAATCAAAACTAGGTTGGAGGATCCCATCCATAAGGCTCTGGAGAGATCTGAGCTCACTAGGCCGTAGCCGCTGGTGTGTGTGCCGTCGTCAGTGATGTCGGGGATGGACACGCTGCCTGCCCAGCTCACTCCTGCCGGGCTGTCCTGCCTTCTGCTGGTCACCATGCATCTAATTACGGCTTCACCAAAACCTTGCAAGTTCCTACTGAGTCATCAAAAGTTTCTTATGGGGAAAACAATGTGTGAAAAGCTGACGTTTCGATACTTTCTAACCAATCTTGGGTTGAATTTGTTTTAAAGGAGCAAAATCTTTCATTTTTCATTCCTTTAAAGTGTTCCCAGTGCTAGTCAGAATGAACACCAAAAAATGCGTAATGCAAACAGCTGTGGTTTGGTTGCTGCCCTGCAGGCTAGTCACTCATGGATACACTCTTATGTCCAGTGTCTGCATATTAGTACAGTAAAAAAATTCCACAAGTGATAGCATTGTTGACTGTTGAACAACATTCATGAATATCAGAAAATAGAGACAAAAAGAAGTGGGCTTTAAACTAGTAGGAAGGAAAACTACATGTCATTCCAAGACCGTGAGCTGGAAACATATCCTTGAATGTCAGTACATATCAGTACTCACTGACAGAAATTAGATTCCTCATGTTCTTCAACAGGGTACTTCTAATCCTTCCTTTTCTTGTAATAATCAAGTTACCAGTATATTTAATTAAAATTAAATATGTTATTTCTGACAGTATGTGGCCATAAGGTTACTTCACCTTGTGCTACTTTTTCTTCTTTCTGTGTTGGTCAAGGCTTTATAATTCTTGAAAGTTTTTCTCCCTTTCTCTTGAAGGCAATAGTTAGAGGAGTAGCCAGACTTGCAGCACTTTTTTATTTCTGGAAATGTGTCACTTTCTGGTTTAGTTAAACCTGTTAAACCTTTCGCAAAGATTTTTGATTTTTGTATAACCATCTTAATGATACATTGTTCTTTTCTCTATCTTTTTCCTCTTCTTTTTTCCCCCTTTTCTTTTTCTCATTACAGCTGAAACCATACGTGAAAAAACAGCAGACTCCTTGCAAGACTTGTACAGAGCCTTGGAGCAGGCCAGCCTGTCTCCTTTAGGAGAACGACGGATTTCCACTAAGCTGGAGTATAAGAAATCTTTTATAAAGAGATGTAGCGATCCAGTAGTCAATGAAAAACTGCACCAGCTGCGAATTCTGAAAAGCACTTTAAAGGTGAGATATAAGAGAGAGAAGAAATCCTGCCCCAGGCTTGGATTTTACTGTATTGTATTCAGAGATTAATTGTATGCAGCTGGCGTCCAGGCTGAACCCAGTGTGTGAAACAACAAAGACGTGGGTAAATGCTGGTCTCAAAGCCCCGGAAGAAGTACCTTGGGAGAGCAGGGGAAGTGAGGGGATCAGTTTTTGTCTGTGAGGAGATAAAATCTCAGAAAGCTGCTCCTCCTCTAGCTAGTTTAACATAATTTGACACCAAATTATCGGAGAAGACCTTAATCCCTTTTTTGTTCCTGAGCATTTTCATTTCCCAAAATACATTTAGTCTGTAATTGCCAGAGTTGAAGCTTAAGCAAAGTCAGCCTTTTGGAAGGGAGCAGTACTTTTGAAAACACTTGATTGTTTTCTGATTGCTGAGCTTGGCTAGGAATGAACTGTGTCCTTGCATTCTGCATAAACTGATAGGATCATTGTATTTAATCAGTAAGTTTGATTAAATAAATAGATAGTGGCAATGATAGATTTGAAGATTTTTATCGTTGTTCTAAATGTTCCACAGCTCATTTAATCTCCTGGTCCACTTCTTTGTTTGTTACAGCAGTAACAAATCTGCACTGTTAGAGATTTCAGCAAACAATACACTGGCTTTCCCCAGGGACTCTATTAACTATATTAAATTACCACATTTTAGGTCACCACATAATTGTACAGCAGATTTTGTAACAGCTTTCATCAAAGAGGGCTTTATCAACATTAATTAATTTAGTTTTCCATCACCTAGAGTAGCATTTAAGCAATATTATTTTCATGCTGTGGGGCTCCTGTCCTGAAAAAAGATGTCACACATGCTTAACTTTCTGCATTGTATTAACTCATCGGAGGCAATAGATGCTTATAGTATCCAGGTATGTGACTCTTTACAGGTTTGGAGGCTAGCAGAAAAGAATCAAGACACAGAGTAGCTGAGCACATTTTCAACAAGTCTTACAAGAAGTGGCAGCATGGGAGACTGAAACAAAATCACAATTATGTCAGACATATAGGGGCAGCGGGAATTTCATGCAGTATCTGTGTATTTGCACGGTGCCAGGATCGCTCACACCAAAACTGGGTGAAAAATGTTGGTCTGCAATAAACAAGATCCTGCCCTGAAATTTCCAGGAATGACACAATGACTATCAATCAGTAACCTGTTACCATGCTTAGCTGTCTTTCTTGTTCACACTTATTGATACCTGACCTAAATTAAGTTAATGATTTTCTACAAATGACATCAGTTTCCTCCAGGGAATATCAAAAATTCACCCCTTTGACACAGAGGAGGGTTGTCTAAGTCCTTCTCTGAGTCTTCTTTATTTTAGACCAAGCAAACACAATTCATTCCCTCTTTCTTCGCAAGACACATTTTCTAAACCTCTCATCGTTCTTGTCTGGACTTTGATCAGTATAAATCATTCTTAAAGTACATAAAAAATTGAGCTTACAATGTCAGCAAGTACCAAAGAAAGTTAGATAGCTGTTCTTTCTTGCATACAGCATCAGTCTACAGTGGCATGTGGCTATTTTGCAATGGCTTCACAGTAATTCACGAAGAGTTTGTAGCTCAATTCTAGCCCAAAGTTCCATCTCTGCCATACTACTAGTAGCAGTATCTACCAACAGAGGCTGATGGTTAGATACTATTTATTTTTGCTTTTTAACAGTGCCTTTGATTTCTCCTTCCTAGATGCAGTCATTTGCCCTAGTCTGTTGGATTTGATGTTCTGACCTTCGGTTTATCAAAACTGTTAGTAATCTGATGCAGCTCTCCAAATTGCTTCTAGCTGGTATCATCCATAAAGTTTCAGTTCCATCATCCAAGTCCTTAATGAAGCAATCTCTGTTTTCTGTCCTGAGATATAATCACAAAACCATCTTTCCTGCCAGCTAGAGTGAACAACCTGACTAGCAGTGAGGAGATAAGGGAGCAGTCGTGGTCTCTGAGAAGCAGGTTATAGCAGTTTAAGTAGAGATCAGGAGTTACCATACTTTCACCTCCACTGGTCAGTCTGCTTATACCTCACTTTCTGAAAATGAGAATTACAGCATGTGGCATTAATTAGCTACTGTTTGCAAAACATAAAAAAATGCCAGTCAATATACTGTTTTTTGGTGACTTGTCTGACCCTTCTGGACCTCTCCTGTGCTGTGGGCTGACACAGCATAATGTTTCCCTTCAACGTGCTCCCAGAAAGATTTAACATATTCATCATATGAACGTGGAATATATGAGTTAGCAGTGAGGACTGTGAAACCTCTCTGGCACAGAGGAAAGGGAGGGGGTGTTGATGCTCATGTCATTCCTATGCAGCCAAGTAATGCTGGAAATCTGAGTGTTAAATGTGTTTCCAAGGCTCAAGTGTGTTGCATCTAGTTCTCACTGGGTGCAACAGCCATGCACGGCTACGTGTGTACCTGAGGCTTACTCTGATCTGTACTGGCTGGCTGTTATCTCTCAAAAAACTAATCACCATCCACTGATTATGAGACACCTACATCGCTTGTCTCTATGATGGGTAAGGGGATATCAGCAGCTTTTTTAGATTTTTGCCTGTTTCAGCTTTTGTTTGCCACCACAGTGGCAGGAGGAGGTGGCAGCAAGCCAGCCCGTTGTGTGTATGGGATCTTTGAAGATGAGTTAGCAAGTTAAAAAGTCTTTGCACAGTCCTTTACTGTGTAACTCTCAGATGTCCCCGTGATAAGCCTGGTAGAAAAGGCTCAGCTCTGCTGGCGGGCGAGAGGCCATCTGCCTGCATCCCACGCACAAACACAGCATTTCTTATGATGATCAAGAAGAGTAAACAGATGGCACTGCATAGCATGAAACGGATCTTGAGACAGGAAAACAGCCACTAGTAAACAGCACAGGGTTTGCTTTTCCACCGAGCTAAGCAAGGAGCAAGGAGAGGGCAGAAGTCATTTTTGAGGATGCCGGCCAAGGCGAGGAAAGCCCTCTTGCCCAGGGGGCGCGTGACGCTGGTAGGCAGGTGGGTAGGTGTAGGTAGGACGCCTGCCTGTAAGTGCTCGGCGTGGGGGTGAGATGCTTCCCTGCTTTGAATGCCCGTGCGGCTCACATTTGCTGCTCCTTTCCTCTCCTGTCCGCCCCTGGGATTTTGTCAGTGACTCATCACCGCCGGTGACGTTTGCTTGCTTGTTTTCTCCCACAGGCCAGGCAGGGAGAGGTAGCCGTAATAGATAAAGTTCTGGATAATCCTGATTTGACGTCCAGAGACTTTCAAGAATGGAAGCAAATGTACCTCGACGTCTTCCTGGACATCTGTCAAAGCAGTACCCCGCGGGACTCTGTTAACGGCTCCTCCGAGGTTGATGCACTTATAGCCTCTTTAGCACACACTCACTCTTACATTGAAACGCATGTATAAAGGGCTCTTTTTGCCCATTTACTACACTCCACCCCTTTACATAAGTGCATAAAGTAGTTTTTATATCACTGTGTGGGAGCTCTAGTAAATTATATTTTAATGTTACTCAGCTGTGTGGAGTAAACCTTCATCCGTTAACAATACCATGTCTTTAATGAGGATTTGTATATTTTATATGCTACCAATGCTCCGCTTGTGTTTACCTTCTGTGAAATAAATGAACATGGTCTTTAACTATTAAAGAGAAGTATTTAAAAGCATTTTTGGAAGACTGTGGCCTTCATGCAGAAGGTTCTACAAGATGAATGTTTTGTTACCGAAGGTTAATTTTACAAGGATATTTTATATTATATAACTCCAGTATTGCATTGCATTTTTGGAGTGCAGGTACTATTTTGGTGGTGTGAAAAAAGCTTTTTTTAATACTTAACAAGAAACTCTAGGAGTTTTCTTAAGTGACAGGGAAAAAGTGTAATGCAGTAGCTATGTTTCAGTTTTGTCAAACAGATAAAAGGATAAAAATCAGCAAACAAAAATGACTAATGTGAATTTAAGGGTTAAAAGATTAGATCTTATTTCCTTGTGCTTTTTTAAAGCCTGTTGCTAAGGTTTACCATCAGTGCAAAGGGATGCTGGTTTATATTCTAATTAAGACCAAATTATGTGTTATTTGTCTCTTAGTTATATTTGGTTGATTTTTTTAAAAAAATTAGTTATGGTCCTGTCATTCATACTGCTTTTCTATTGAAGGTGTCAGTATAATATGCAGATGATGGAAAAGACAAATTTTTGACTTTAAACATCCTTGGTAAAGGTATTTCCAGAAAAGCAGCAGTGGAAAAGGTTCCCAATAAAATGTTCTGAATCTGAGAGACTTTGAAAATCCCTACAATAGAAAAGGAATGAATAGGATTTTTCAAATAGTCTTTTATTTGTTTTGTGAGCTGTGAAATTTGACCATATTGTACGCAGGGAAAATGTGTGATGAGAACAGAGTTGGGCACAAAAACCTTGAAAAATAGCCGAGAACTAAAAAAGCCTAGTTTGCTTTTGAAAGGAAAGGGAAGTCTCTGGATTCTGCTGAGTTCACAAGCCAATTAAAATGTTTTAAACTTCCATGAGATTTGAGATGAACTGGACACAACCCAGTGAATATGAGCAGTAATATCTCTTTAGAGTTAGGCACCTGCTAGAAAAGTGGGAGGTATATCTTAAGTCATGTATTTACTCTTTGTGGGCTTGTTTTTGAAAAGCGAACACAGCTTGACAAAGTATTTGTACTGCTTTTCAGTGTTTTGCTGCATAAGTTAAGACTCATGATATGATTTAATAATGCTCATGTGAAAGAGAAAAGCCTCCTTTATACTTCTTAGTGAGCTGTACTCTTAACCAACTTCAGACTATTGCATGTGCAGCTCAGTGAATGTACTTTAAACTTCATGAGCTCTGATATTTCCTGACAGTTATTTCCATGATGGATGAATGAAAGAATGGACAGATGATTTTTTTTCTTTTCCTTTCTTCCTTTCTTTCTTTCTTTCTTCTTTCTTTCTTCTTTCCTTACTTCCTTCTTCCCTCCCTCTCTCCCTCCTTCCCTTCCTTGCTTGTTATATCGTTGCATTTGGATTGCAAATGTTTTGCAGATTTTGCACAATTCTATAGAAGAGTGGCCTTTCTGTAGCCCATTTTAATTAATCCTACATTCAAGTAGATATGAATGACAAATCATATATTAACATTTGTATAGAACTCTTGATCCAGTGTAATATTTGTACCATTTAGAAGAATATTGTTTGTATAAACTGGACATTTATTTACTGCATGGGTACTGACTTGTATATTAAATTTGTGAGGTTTTTGTAAATTTCTCTTAAAAAAAAAATGCTTGACTTGAGATGGATTGTGCTATTGTTCCAAGCATTTAGATTCTCTTGCTATTGTTTACTGGACCAAAAGTAAATATATTCATATAAAAACTCTTTATATCTGATGGATGTATATGCACACTGTGTAGTTGATTCCTTGTCAAAACCAAGGCAGATCAGAAGACTTAGATCTGTTGCTATGCAACAGCTATTCTGTCTGCACTTTACATTAGTAAAGTCAGCTTGATTGCTTTAAAGGTGAAAATTAAACATTACAGTTCTTTAAGCTAGTCTAGTGACAAAGAACATGTGTCCTATCCATTGCGCTGCCTTAAGACTATTAAATGTTCTTCTATATATATTTTTATTGTATTAAGCCTCAGCTTAGAAAGGGAACATTGTAAAATGAAGTACAATAAATTTAGCTTTTAAATCAATCTTTATTATTGGAGATTCACTATACTCCATACAAGGGTGATCCTCTGGCATCTGGCTGTGTTACCTGCATTTCACTGATCAGTATGCCTTAAAGTACACTCACAGTCTGTGCCTTCAGACTTTGGACATGGCCAAAGGAGATAAGACTATTGCTGCTTTGGATGTAGGCAGACCCTGAATGCAGACTTCTGAAAAACCCCAGTTACCTTCCTCCCCTTCATCCCCTTTGATGAAAGTAATCCTTTTTTGACTGCCTGGTTCTCTCGTGCTAGTTCAGCAACTGTGAACAATTTTACCGTTCTGACCAGGTATAATAAAGTGTAAAGTACCCAGGCTATTGCAACTTCTGTAACATGGTTCATAGAGCCTTAAAATAAGTGTAGCCGTTCAGTCCTGGCCATCTAAATTAACACAAGGTTTGTATATGAAAGAAATGTACTGTGTCAATACTGAGTGTGTTTAAAATAATATAAAATAAGCGTCTGAAGAGCATACTACAAAAAGTCTGCTCAGAGAGAAGTGGCTTTCCTGCTTCAGTTCTTCTATGGAACAATCACTGTTTTAACATATGGCCATAACTGAGGCTTCATTTCAAAAAAAAAAAAAAAAAAAAAAAAAAAAAAAAAAAACATACTTTCTGTCCAGTAATTTCATGCTGGTTAGCTAAGGCATTCTTGCCTAGTATGTAGCATATCAAATAATACCTTTTTCTTGGCACTACTTATTATTAGTTCTCATAGGCATCAATTTTCTAGTCTTTGTATAGCTCAGTTTCATTTTGCTTAGCCATAGCATAAAATTCAATAGCACTTACCAGCTGGGAAAATTACCTCTGATTAGGAAAACAGAAAAGATGGATTATGTTTTTTAACCTTTGAAAAGTCTGACTTGCAACAGCTATTAATTGCTATCTAGGTATTATTCTTCCCCAAAGAGTCAAGCACTGTGATTCTAGCTCATCTCTTCCAAATGTGCTACTTGCTATATCCGTCCTCCCTGAGATCAGCTTTCAGCTGTATAAATCACAGCACCTTTTCCCATGCTAGAACCAGATTTTCCTGCCTATTTCTACTGAGCTTATTGCTTGTCAAAGCAAACCTTGAGTCTGTCATGTTTAGTGCCACTGCAATTTCCTTTTTCTTCTCCAGGACAGCCCTGCTGGCTCATGTCCTGAGATGATTATTCCACAAAGTGTTAGCTCAGCAGCTTGACTGCTTCTTTTGTTGGGTGTCACTGTCCTGTTCATCGGCCACTTCGGAGAGCTGCAGCACTGCACACTGCAGTCCCCACCAAGGCAAGGGAGCTTTGCAGATCTCTTCCCAGCCATCATTGTCAATATCGTAGCCAACCACATCTTGAGTGGGAACTTCCCGTGAGTCTTGCCATTTTTTTCCCCCGATAAGAAGTGCAGTTTCTTCTACAACTGCCAGGCCATAGCAAAATCGATCATAGGTCAATGGCCTTAAACGAGTCCATTGGTTTTGATCAGGGTCATATCTTTCTATTTCAGAGAATGGTTCATATAATCCTAAAAATGTGAATATGGCTTCTCTGATTGTTGCCATCTGGTGCCCAAACCGAGCAATGCTCATGGGGGCTTGTTTCACCCACTGCCCTTCCAGCGAGCTCAGCGAGTATACCTCCTTACTTGTGTTGGCTTGATCTAGGCATTTGCCACCTGAGATGTATATAGTATTCTTGCAAATGGCACCAGCATGGCCATGTATCTTGCATGGCAATTCCCTGGCCTTCATCCATCTATCCCTGCTGATGTCGTAGACTTCCACAGACGAATGCAGAGACCCATTCTCACCTCTCCCACCGATGGCACAGATACTGTTGCCTAGGACACAACAAGAAAACTGGCTTCTCTTCTCCAGCATGCCAGTGATTTGTGTCCACCTGTTAAATCTTGGATCATAACAATGGACCTTGTTTGTAACTGATAAGACCTTGTCAGTTTTTCTATCTCCTGGAGCATCACCTTCTATTTCCCCGCCCAGGACATAGAGGAAGTTCCCCACCACGCACACGCTGTGGTTCTGCACCCTGTCCTGCACCTGTGTGAGAGCTCGCCATCTGTGACTGTAAACATCGAAGGCCACCACATCAGTGACAAGCCCCTCTGCTGTCCCTCCTCCCAACAGAATGATCCGAGTCTTCTGGTTCCTCAGAGTGGTGGACTTATCCTGCAGGACAGGCTGTCTGAAAACAGATGTATGGTAATTTATTGCTTTAATGATCAAGCACTTAATACCTGCAGTGAGGGGCACCTCTGACTGTGTGTAGGTTTTTCTCAGATCTTCCACTGGGATGAGACCATATCTTATGTGCTCTAGGAGGCTGCTTCTGTGAGTCAGCCTGGATGTGTCCTGCTTCAGCCACATCAGCACAAGATACAGCAAGCGGGTTTCTTTCACCACAGGGAGGTCTGGTGATTCAACCACTGCTAGCAAAGATCTGAAGTTCAGCTGAAGCAGTCCTGTAAAATCTAAGTCCAGCAACTTCCAAAGATTATTGATAATGTATTTTTCTGTTGCTGCTAAGGCATCTGGAAGATAGAACTTTCTAGCAACATTGGCAGAAAAACAGCAATTTTCCAGGGTAAGATTATTAACCAAGTACTGATTGCACAAGCCAATAGCATCAGTCACTTGCAAGTAACTTGCAGCTTCCAAGGTATCCTCCAGGCTTTCAAAAGAAAGGGGCAACAAGGAAGTGTAAATGAAATCCAGGACATGCTGGAGACCGGTAGGTGAGACAACTTGCAGATGAATTACACTGGCTTTAGATTCTTGGGTGTAACTTTTGAACATGGCTCGAAAGTAGTCACTGGAGCATGCCAGCAAGGATTTGTGTGCAGGAAATTCATTTTCCTTCACTTTCAGCAAAATATCACACAGAAAGCCTTCTGATCTCAGTGTTTGGTACTGGGAGAGCACAGCATTGCAGTGTGCTTTGCAGTAGGACAGGAAGTAACTCATTGTAGATAATGCAATGCTTTCCACTTGAGTAATTAAAGTTAAAATGCAACTAGACACAAAACAGCTGCCCTACTCAACAGCCATTGCATGAATGCCCACCAGACCTCCAGCTGTTAAAGAAAAGCCCAACCAAAAAATAAATCAGTGTCTTGCCTGGCATAGGGGGTTCATTAGTAGACTTGTAGTGAATTCAATGCATTCTTTCATAGAAAAAACAGCTGAATGTCGTAACAGCTGTGGGATGCTTACTTTTCTCGTCTCCGTTGCTTGTGCAAGGATGAATGGTCCATGGTTGTGCTGAGCACTTGCTTGGCTGGCCATCAGGTGACAGATGAGGGAGCTAGATAACAATCTCAACAAATGGCACTTTATGTCTGCTCAGCCGTTGCCCGTCGCCCTCGACCCTTCTTCCTCCTCTGGCAGATCGAATAGATCTTCTCTGGCTGACAGTACGTGGTGGCTCTGAGCAGAAACAGAGAAGGGAGCTCCCGCTTTTCTTGTTTCTTGCCCTGCCTGAGCCTTGTTTGTGTTTCAAATTTAAATAAGTTTAGATCTCACTGCTCTTAGGGCAACAGCTCTCTTTTGGTCAGCTTGCTGCACTCTCTGAGGAAGTCTCAGCTGAAGATCAAATCAGCACCGAGAATTGTTACGTGAAGATTTTCTAAGCCCTTAAATCTTTCCTCTGGAAGCACTAAGACAACCAAAATATCATGGTTAGTCACTGATTGAGTTTGACATGCATTTCTGGGCTCTTTGGTTCACATGATATCCCCATAACTCACAGCTACCAGAATAGCCCACAGGCACAACCCCTCAGCCTGCCTCCCCTGAGCTGCCTGAGGAGGGCTAGCAGCCAGGTGAGGGTCCAGGGAAACAGAGCAGCTTTTACCAATGGCCCAAGCCAAAGCAGCTGACTTTGAATGACCTGCCTGGAAATCACAAGGGTAACACATTTGCACAAAGTGGTGACAAAAATAGATCTCGAGTTGGGTCATAATAAACTCAAGTCTGTTTATAGGGGAGGTTTTGCATAATTGCCTTCTTGGTTACCAACTGGAAACAAACTCCTGAACTCCCATGGACAGTCTGCAGCTGGCTGGTTCATCTTTCCTACCTTCAGCTAGTCCCAATTAGAAGCACGTACACGGGGATTATCTCTGATTTTCACCTGGGGCTCTCAGGATCCAGTTACTACCCAGAATAGTAGCTCTGGGCGGGCTATGTGTTCTGATCACTTCAGGCTTTTCTTTTTCTCCTGCGTAAATCTGGGTGGAGGTGTTCACATATCAGCTAGGAATCTCTTTCTGACACTTTGCTTTCCAGGTCAAACACGCTCAGGGCTTGCAAAATGACAGGGTTGACAAATGCCAGACCATTTTGCTACAGCATGAGCCAACAGTCGCTGGGGTAGGAGAGGATCTCGCAGGGCTGATAAATTTTACCCTTTGCTGAAGCCACAGGTAAAGCTTTTCTGCTGTATTTGTTTATTTTTATTTATGTGATTTCATGAAATTCTACCTCATCCTCTGTAAACCAAGGTGTTCTGGAGCTGTTTGAATGCTGATGAGGATCATACATGCTGTACTCCTGCTTTAGTAAGTGAAAACTGTCTTGATAGCAGAATGATGCTTGCACATGCCTTAGTCTGGGACAGGTGGGGGTTGAATGAATGTAGGTTTTTTTGTTGCTGTATAGCTTTGGAAATTGATTTTCTGCTTGAACTTGCTTTCTGTCATCACATTGGAGACCATAAATCAAGGTCTTGTTAAAAAAATCATCTACCTTACTAGCAAAATGACACATAGAGGCACTGGAGATGAGGTAGGAAAGAGGTGCTTTATTTCTCTTTCCTGGTGAATTTTGTTCATAGTCCACAGTTGTGACAACTCTAAAGCATTTCAGCCCTCTGTCACCCCTTCAGTGGTCAATCTTGCTGGTGATGAAGGACCAGACCTTAAATGCTGCCATTTATAAAGATATGGTTTTGCCCCGTTTAATCGCATTTGGTACCAGAACAGAAGAATAGCACAAGATGCCCATAAACCCCAGCTGTCTGTAAACAAGTTGGGTGCTGCACCTGTAACGCTTTCACCAGAAGGTTAGGCTGCGAATGCAGTTGCACTCCGGTACTGGGCTTTCATCACAGACTGCAGCTTAATGAGGGTTTCCTTCTGCTGCAGCTCTGGCATAAGCAGGTCCAGACACAGTGTCCCCTTTGCCAGCAGGCCCTGTCCTCCTTCAGCGGTGCTGGCTCAGCTGCTCTAGGGCTGGGAGCTGAGCCAGAGCTGGAAATGGATGTGGTTGGCAGAGGGAATCCAAAAAGCAAGAGTGAAGGAGTCTGTGTAACCCTGAGGGCTCCTGCAGGCTCCCTCCCTTGGCAGAAGCCAAGAGTGGGCCAGCAGTTGGGGACATCACACGGGCCTGGCATGCAGAAACAGGGCTGGTCCTTCATCACTGAGCCAGAAGCACCAGCCCCCCCAGCATCGGCTGAGTGCTTCATGCATGGCGGTAAGCAGTGGAAGCTGGGATTGAGGATGCATAATTCATTAAATTCTACTTTTCTTGGATCCTGATATGCAAGAAGGGGATCACAGGTCTGGTTTGGGAAACTGCAGTTATTGCTAGCAGCAGACAGCATGCACTCCCCCACTGAAAGACATATGCCCAGGCAAAGGCAATGTGCCTTTTGCCTCTCCTTCATCAAGGACAGTTCAGGCTCTGCCACAGCTTGCATCATTTTTTTCTGGTGTGTGTAAATTACTAGTACAGTACCCATCACAAGCAAGTACTGTAACTTGCCAAATGACAGTGGCCAAATGAGTTTGATGTGAAGGTCTGTGTCTGTGCTTGGAGTGATGCAGCATTAAGTAAACTGATTTTGCCTCACTTGTTCTCCAGATGAATTCCGCACACGGGCTGCAGTTTATACAGGTCAGTTGTCAGCTGATTACAGTGTGTTGTCAAAAGGAGCCTGTGCTGATTTAACTGAACTGATTTAAACCTTGCTGATTCTATGATTCTAAAGCCAGTGTCAGATAAGCAGGTCCTACAATTATATGCAGATTTGCTGTGCAATTCCACCTCAGACCTACTTCATCTTCATGGCAAGTTGGCTAATAGAAATGGTAAGAATCATAATCCTTATAAAGCCGTTTACTTGCCTGGAGTTTTTTTGTTTGTTGGTTTGGTTTGGTTTGGTTTTGGTTTTGGTTCAGTAGGAGTTGAAATAAAGCCAAATGCTTTCCACTCCCATGCTCTGGAATGACAAAACAACAAAAACAACAAAATCCCCCCAAAAAGGTTGTTATTATTGAAATGAGGATTCTTCCTACTCCACTTCTCTATGTCTAACTATGGAGCCTACTGAGCCAGTATCCCCCTTCAGCCAACAAATTCTCTCCAGCTCTCAGGAGAGCTATTTAATGTCCATTAGCAAGAGAATAGACTGACTAGACAGCTAACTTAGGTGCCTCAGAACCAGACCTAGTGCTAGATGAGATGTATTCAACCCATCATCTCATTTTTCTCATCCATGACTTGGAAGATCAGAGCTAACATTTGACTCGCCACACAGAGTTTAAAATTATTCAACTGTTAATGTTTCAGTGATAGGCAATATGTAATTTGCTGAGAATTGTTAATATATTTTTAATCATGCATCTCATTTAGACTTTAAATAGATTTAGATTTCAGATGTTTAGTATATTTTCTGTTGAAATCATTGCTATACTACAGTGGGTAGTCTGCATTAAAAAAAGAGTATTCAGAGGTGCTCTGTGAGAAATATTGGATACCACTCTTGCAGTTATTTTTTTCATATGGGAAGCTGGAAAATGACCTGAATTTTAAAGCTATATTCAACTTAATCTCATAAGTAGGCCGTCAGTTAGTAAACACTTCAATTACCATAGTAATCTATTATTTTTTAAGAGTAAAGGATATAAAAAAGTTGTACAAGTGCAATTAGGATCATCAGTGACAAGTGGCTTACTACAAAATAATCATTGTAAAAATCCACAGTGCACTAGTTCTAAGCAACCTTTTTACAGAAGAAGTAGGTACAGTCCAAAAGAAAAAAGAACAAATGATTCAGATGCTTGATAACATATTAAGTGAACACACATAACAGAAGTGAGCCAAATGATGAATGTAACGCTATAGAATATAATTTTTCTAGAAACTAGTAATAAAAAGATTATATTGATTTAAGCTGTCCTGCAAAAATCATTGTACTGAAGCCTATACTTCATCCTTGAATAATTATTTACAATAGTATTTGGGTCACCCCATCTATTTAAATCAAGTGATATTTAGCCTGGGAAAGCAATGTTCAAGAACAAAACAGTAAGGGACACGGGGTATAAATTTTCCCGCGGCTAAAAGTGTATGCCAAAATTGTGTCTGTGTATAAAGACATAGGGGAAGATTTATCAGCTGAGATGAGGTGGGCTTAGGCCACCAGGTTTCTGCTTAGGCAGGGGGAGGCTGAGGGCACACGTGGTGCTGAGCTACTTTAGCACTGTCAGTGTTGTGAAGTAAAGGCAGGTGCTCACGGGACCTTCCAGCCTCCCGAGAGCCAAAGGAAGCAGAAAATCAGGATGGCACCAGGCAGCACCAGGCCCATCGGAGAAGGTTATGACTGTGAGTTAGGAGGGGGTCTGCATCCAGCGACAATATCTGCAAGAAGTGGTTGCTGAGTGCAAGTCTCCGTCTCCTGCTGGGGGGGAAAACAGGCTTGGTGTGACCAGGAGTCAGAGCAGGGATCCAGCAAAAACCTACTGCATAGCAGCCTCTGCTGAGCCTCAGCTACATGGTGATTGTCTTTTGTTCTGTGGAAAAATGGGAGGAAATACTATTAGCATGTGTCAGTAGTGGTACATGCCCCGAATGGGCTGAGCTACCACTGCACTGATGTAAGAAAGCAAAACTGTGTCGAACTACAAAAGGCAACATGAAATAAATGTGTTTCAATTAGCTTGTGCCTCAGCTGTTCCCTCTCTCTTCTTTTCCAGGTTCCCTTTTGTTTGCCTTCTGTGAAGACAGATGTAATTACGGCTTTTATTGCACTCTCGATGGATAAGATATGAGCTTCCCCAGGCAATAAAAAACGAGTTGGGAAAGTTTGTCACTCGGGTTTCTGTTTCAGAGTGATGGCAGCAGGATGAGTCAGGCAACGCAACTGCAGAATAATGAAGGTGAGCAGGTAGTTTAATGAGCTCATTTCAGAGCCAGTGTCCTTAATGGCCTTCACAGAGCTGTCCTGTTTTCCACTGAAGTCACCCAGGCTTGACCACCAGCAGGATGCAGTTTCCCACCTGGCAAGTGTACCTGCTTTTCACAGGGAGGGCAGTTTTAGCATGCTGCATGTGGTCCAGTTGCCTGGGCATTTCAGCAGTGCAGGGGATGTTGTGGATGAAGCCTGTTTGCCCCACCAGCAGTCAGTGCTGCCCATGCAAGCCATGGGGTGGTGCGAGACCTGCTGCACCCGTGTCAGAGGTGCCTTTGTCATGGCCAGCCTTAGGGCTGCACTGAGACTGACAGGACTGCTGCCTCTGCACCACGAGGGCCAAAGCCATCCACGCTGATGCTACTCTACTCACAGGTCACATCTGCATTCATGGAGGCCCCCTTGCTGTGTAAGGACCACCATGAAAGACACCTGCCTCTCCAAGACCTGGTGGCTGGAGGATCCCAAACTTTATTTCCTTGCTTATGCCTAGCAGGAAAAGCTGTTGCTTCTGGCTTCATGGTGGGCTGTGTGAGCACTCAGGGCAGGACCCCTGAGTCTGGCACCTCTGTCTGTATTTAGATACTCCCAGTGGCTGCTGGCTTTGCCCTGGCTGCAGGTAGTGCTGTCCACCTGACATGGTTTCTGTGCTCCTGGTGATAAACATACCTGGTACAAAAACAATGTAACTGTGGGGTCTACACCTCAGGTCAAAGAAGATGAAAAGCAAATGGGGATTGACTCTCCTTGCTACAACGGTCTCTTAATGTGTTGTAATTAAAACTGGTTAGCAATGCAGGAAGCAACTTGTGCTGTGGCCACAAAGGAGAAAACATAAATGAATTTTTCCTCTATTAAAACACCATGAACTTCAAGTAACACTGAAAACCTCCATGGAGCTTGCTGCAGGCTGCAAAGGCCTCTCCAAAATCAAAGTGTATTTGACATAAACTAGTTAGGATTCCTCTCTTCAGTCCTCTTCCACTCCTGAATTCACATTCAAGCAAGTGCTCTCTAAGACACTTACTTAGCAAAGTAAAGGTCATAGTGTAATCAGTGCTGTTAATGCTATTACTCTTTGAGACAGCAGAGCCTGATGTTCACACTCAACTGATCACTGGCAGTGTTTCTAGAATCTGGATGCTTTATCATCATCATCATGTTACTTAGCAAACCCAAACTTAGCTTCCTTCAAAGCCTGTAACTCTCAGGCTCACCCCTGGAACTGAAGGCACACTACCTGAGCCTGCTAATCCTATTTCATGTGCTCACACAAGCACTCAGGTGTGAGAATGGTTGCAGTTTAAGGAATTGCACCCAAGCCCTTGTACTGGTTGAGGTGCTGCTGGAATGAATCACAGGCCCACGTGTGCTGAAGGATGAATGATGGATAGCAAACCAACAAAGTTTGTAGAGGACTCTCTCTCTTAATGACTTCTGACTGAATAAAGCCATGATGGAGTATGGCAAAGTCGCTGATGAGGTGTGTTTAATTTACTCTTCTAGTCTTCATGGGTTGCTGAACAGTGCGTTACTAGCAAGCCTTACCAATCATTTGTCAGGTTCATCTCGGTGATAGTCCATAGCAGTATGTGGTACTGATGGCCCTGCTCACTGAAGAGAGAGAGAGAGAAGTTTCCCTCCACACTAGGAACAGCCTCTAAATTTCACTTCTGGAAAAAATTTCTGGGCTAGTTATGGGAACTGGACTGCGTATGTCAAGTTTTTTTCTCCAGGCCAGAGTCTGGGGACACCATCGCCCATCACTTCAGTCACCTCCTCTCTTCCTCTGGCATGAGTTGGATGAATCCTGGACATGCATATAAGTGATGCACTGAGCTGAGTCAAACCTAGACACTCCTCAAGAGCTCACAGTAGACACTTGAATGTGCTCTGAGCTCTTTTATTATTATTATTATTATTATTATTATTATTATTATTATTATTATTATTATTTTAGACTTCTTATGCCAGCAACAGGGCAAATACTAACTTCCTTATCAAAGTACAAGGGCTTGTGTGCCCAGAAAAAATAAATAGTTTGCTTAAACCAAGTCAAAAGGTTGTAGAAATACTGTCTTCTACTTCAGCAGGTTTATTTTGGTCACATTTGAACAGGTAAGGTTTGAACAGAACTAACACACATATAGCCTATACTCTGAGCCAGTATGTACTGGCCTGACAGTGCAGCATCATTTCCTTGTGTTTTGGGGGAACCTTTGGATTTTGCTTCAAATAGAAAAGTCATCACTGCATATTACACCAAATAAATGAAAATTCAGAGAGAGAAAGAGAAAAGCATAGAGCGGATGGACCTGAAACCTATGTAAGCCATTGAGAGGGGCTCAAAACACCTGAGAGCAAACCACCTTTCCAGTTTTGCAAATATTTATCTGTCCATTGGTCCCCCACATCTTTCAAGGGAACTAGTTGTCCCTTGGCAGAAACAAGGGATTTGTTTCACATTACAGGTCAGATGGACCACTCCAGCCCTGTTGAGGCACTGAGCACTGCACCAGGTTAAACTGTGTACTCTCCTGAATGATCAGGGTTAGCCAAAGTTTCCCTCTCACCTTGACTGGCAAAACTCCTCCTGAAGTAATGAGAACAGGCTCTTTGGGCTGAGCAGGCTGGGGTGTTCAGCAGGATGTCATCCTCCCTCCAGAAAATCCAGAGTCCACACACACAATAAAATGAGTCCAGTCGCATCCTCTTCCTCAGTTTGCGGAGGCAACACTGATATCTAGAAACTTCTGATCCTAATAGCAGGCATGTGAAAGGGGAGGACACTAGTGAGAGCTGGAGTTAAATACAAAATGTGATCAAAATGGAGTTACACAATAGTGTAAATTTGCTATCCTACCATTGAAAGAGGAGATTAAAAGTAAATGTACATGCTTCAAGTTATTTTAATCATATCTTATAAAGCAGTGGCATTGCTAAGCACTTCTGGAAGTCTTGCTATGACAGCAATACAGTTGTTCAGGACAATGTTGACCGCATCTCAACAGGACTGACCATAGTTTTCCTACCTTTCGGCCTCTTCCAGCGCTCCTCTTTGGACTGTGGGCTAGCAAGTAAGCTACAACAAAGAAGATTTCATTAATTTGGGCCATGAAAGTGACAAATCTGGTCTGAGGAAACCTGATTTATAAAGGGTAAGTAGGTTCATATAAGTAGAGGAGTAGATAATCTCTTTGCTTGTACCTTAATTTAGCTCATGGCAATGCATGAATATACCTATGGCCCTGGTAAAAATAGTCTAAATTAGTAAATTAACTTCACAGACTAGGCCTGATGCAGACTTTCAGCCCATCACCATTCAGGGAGCTACTGTGCCTTCCTAGTAGAGAAATTTCTTTATATTAGCTAAGACAAAGCTTTTTAAAGCAAAGATTGCATTAAGTATATTCTCCCATACTGCTCAACATCATCACCCTGAAAGGAACCCTGACATCATTTCCAGGGTTGGGTGATTACATTCCCTTGAAAAGAAAATCCCTCAAGTTCCAGAGCTGCCTTGAAATGGTCGTATCTACTCAGTTCTGACATTGACCAGCCGTACTTGTAAAATAACAAGTGAACTATACAAACAAAGGCTGATATTTTGACTACTCTTAACTACAGTCAAGAGGCTGTAAGTAGGAATAATAAAAAATAGAATAAAAGTAAACACCATTCAAATCACCTTCCCATTTTTCCCAAGGGGGTTTATTTGCCTTTGACTAAACAAAGCACCTACTAGGCATCTGACAAAGCTTCTGCAGATGCTCTTCCAATTTGAAGGTTACAGAGTCATAAGGAAATAGCAGTTGATTTTGATTCCTCTAAAGTTAATAGGAGTTCTGCAATCAACTTTGGCACAAGCAGGAACACTACGTTCTTAGCATAGGAAGATTTCTTGGGCCAAAATATCTGTTCTAGCTTATTTTTTCAGCCTCATATGCCAGCTTTCTAACCTTATATGCAGATTATATTTATCTCCCAATGATCCTATAAGAATAAAAGGTGATATTAAAGATCAGACTCTTTAAAATTAAGCCCCTCATCTGCCATAAAAAATGAGTCTGATAGTTTCTACCTACAGCACATTTTTCATGTGTTAACTCTTGGTGTGTAGAGATTATATTAGCAGTCTGCTATGGGGTGAGGAAGCCTTAGTGAGCATGAGGAAATGGCAGGGGAAGGAGAGAGACAGCTTTTCTTCAGAAGTTTCCATGCTCTGGCTTTCACTGAAACTTGAAAAAGCAGAATCTTCAACATTAGTGTTGAACATATATATCTACTGTTTCTACCATTGATTTCACTAGAGTTACTTTGGTGGAAGATAGGCTTGCAGGATTGTTTTTTACTAACTCAGTTTTGGGAATTGCAGTTGTTAAATGGTAAAAAGGCTGATTTTTCTGTAGCTAGGCAAATAGGGGTTTCTCCCGATACTGCTCACGTTTTTAGAAAAGCATTTCTCCTTTAGAAAAGGAGAAATACCACATTTATTGGTTCTTGAAAAGAGGAACTGAAGAGAACTTAAATTTTCTATAAGCACTGTTTGTTTTCCCATACACTAAAATTCTCAAGTACAAAGATGAATTGAGAGAATAAATAGGCATCACTAAGACACTAAGGAAAAAAGTTTTGGGAGGAATTTTCAAGGGCAGAAAGAGCAGTCAGGGGTCAGGCTCCCTTCAGGCAGGTAAACAGTCCTCAGGGTCATTCTTACTCATGATAATGTCCTTCCTCTTTACCAAAATGCAATGATTCTGTTATCAAAGTGACACCAAAAGGTCTGCTGAGATTCAGGACAGTACTGTGTATCATTGGTACTTTAGAAACATTTAGGAAAAGCCAGTAACTGCCCTCCCATGAAGCAGGAGTTGTAAGTCACTGTTGTCAATAAATCTTGTTGCTCTTAATTGTTTAGGTTTCTCTTGGAAACGAATATTACCAGCTTCTGGGTCACCCAGCCTTCTAAAGGTCACAGGTGCTAGCTTCAAGGGGAGCCAAAGAATTTCACACTGAACTCTTTAACTTTGGCTTCCTGTGAAAGCCAGTATTGCCACAAAAGTCACCATCACTGATGACTGATGGGACTTATGTGTGAGAATGGAGGAGTAAAGTTCTATGCCTCTTGGCCCATTTCAGCATATTATTTTTAAAAGCTAATGCATTCGGTGATGGAAACAATCACCTTCATTCTGCCTGCCCTTTTGGATTGGGTTGATGTGTTAGATGCTAGTGCTCTGCTGGAAAGTTAGAATTGCTCTCTTATGTAATAAATCTGAATGTAGGGGTGAGAAAAAGATTTTTCTAGGATTTCTATTAGTAGCAGAAGTTTTAACTATTTAAATATTAAGAAAAATGGTCCTAAGTTTTCAAAAACTCATAGCCATTCGACTTCTGCTATACATTTATCTGTAGCTCCAGAAAAGCTTGTCTGCTTGGCTACTAATCTCATCTCAGCTTCATAAGATTATTCAGATGAGAAATGCTTTCTGGCAGTTATTTCTCACATCTACTTTTCATTCCTTCATGAGGAAAAATCCCAACTAGGGGAATTGTTAGGGAAGCTATTATCAGATTTTATATCTTGACTTTTTTCACACTGTTCATTTGAATTACTTAATTTCTAATGACATCCATCACCTACACTTTTGAAGTTTCCTAATACAGGGCCAGAACCTCAGTCTACTGAATCTGGGAGAATGCCTCGACCTAGAGCAGCTCCATATTTACTCACTTGCCTGTTCAGCATGGGAATAAGGGTGTATTTGGCTCTCAGCACTTGGTGTGACAGAGGGAAAAGCATACAGTTCAGCAGGGGCTGTGGGAGCCCTACCAGTACTGGGTTTTTGTACTCGCTTCTGAGGTACTTGCAGATGGGTGCCCATCAATCCATCCTTTCTACTAGTCTAGGTGCTAGTCCCAGTTCCTCCCAAGGGAATTTCTTCTGCTTCCTGAGGAGGCATTGATTGACACCAGAAGCCATGGTATCTGAGCTACTTGCCCATGAATGTAATAAAACATCTGCAGAGGTAGATCCTCTGCCTGATGCTGTGATTTCTAACACCAGTTCTTCTCCTTCTGACCAGCATCATATAGTTCTTGCTTGAGTTCAGCAAGAAACATTTAATCTTTACCTGAGAGCTGATATTTTTGTTGCCTGTCCTAGAGAAATCGCATTAGATCAAGCACCTGGCTTAAGAACCCTTTGCATGCAGGTTAACAATGCCTCAGGAAATATAAGACTTCCTTCCTCACTCCTAACATAGAAATTTTTAGGGTTGATATAATTTTCTTCTTTTAATTGCGGTACATTTCTTGCATAGGTATCCCATGCAGTATCATACATATATGTTATGTTTATGTAGACCAATAATATCATCTTTAAATTAGGCATGAGGAAATACTTTCTAATGGTAAGGATAATGGAATACTAGAATAGATTGCCTAGGGAGGTGTAGGGTTACCATCATGGATGGATTTTTAAAATATTCTGTAAAATTCCACACAATTTTGCCTGGAATTAGGCAAATATAGTTGCTTGGGCTTGGAGGTAAAGGGATGGATTAGATGGTCTTTTGAGATCCCTCTGAGTTCTGTATTCTAGGATTTTCTGCTCATGATAGGCTTGAATCACAAAGTCCTCTGAACTATAGGGAGTCTTAGTCTCACTGAGCCTTGGTGATTTATATGAGAGTTTTTCTAAACAGAGATATTTTGCTGAAAAAAAAAATCTTTGAATAGGAAAAAGCTTGGGATGCATGTTGATAACAAATGTGTTGGATACATCATGTTTACTCAATTTGGAAAATTTACTTAGCGTGTCGGTAATCTGAAAATGTTCCAGACAAAGGATGTGCAATGTTGCTGTCTGAAAGCACATGGGAAGAGCCTTTGAAAAATCATTGCCCAACATCACTGCAGTTTAAAAACCTGCTCTTTGGTTACGTTACAACTTCAGCACCTCTGCTGAGATCTTGAAGGTCTTGAGGGCTTGAAGAATGCATTTTTGACAACTGATTGGAGTAGTATAAAAATGAATTCCACAAAAGCTGAAGTTAGATTTTTTTTCTTTTTTTCTTGCTGCCTCACATAAAGAAAAACAAAGTGGATATTTTTCTATCTTAGCTTAAAGTTTAAGAATAAAAATGTTCTTTCTCTGGATGTGAGGAGTTTGCATTTTTGGATGTCAGTTTATTTTGATTGTTTTTCCTTGAAGTGAAGGAGCAGGGTCTGTAAAACATCAGTGAGTCAAAAGATAAGCAAGAATCTGATGGCCCAGTTCTCTTCTCTGATTGATCTAGTCCTGAACCAAGTGAGTATCCATAAAAGAGAGAGACTCTTCATGGTGTTGGAAGCTGCTCTTGGTAAAGATTTGCCATGCAGCGCAGCATAAGTGTGTGTGCTCAGAAGTGCTGAAGAAACAGTAAGTCAAACTGGGGATGAATAATGTGTCTGCACTGACACAGAAGTGTGTTTCCTGAAACAACTGTGTCATTCTGCAACATGAAGTATTTCCCCAAGTGCTTTACTTGCTTCTGAAGCAGGCCAGAATGACTTTGCTGTGGAAAACATCGTCAAACTAAAGAAAACTAGAGCCTCTGAGAGCTGAAATAGTGGGGAAGATTACAAATCTGGGTACTTGGATTGCTTTCCCACTGGTGGCATGAGATGGCTGCAGAGCAAGCCAGGCAGGAGGCCCTGAGTTCTGTCTAGAAAGATGCGACCATGGAAGAGGCAGGACTGGCAGACCTTGGTGCTCATCAGATAGAAAGGGGTTCAGTGTGAAAGAGCACCAATGCAGTAAAGCACTGCCTGTCCCAGAAAATTCAGCAATGATTGTGACATAACCTAAGAACTGCAATGGCTACACAGAAAACTTCAGTAGAAATTCAAACATAGGAAAATAACTGAAAGATGGGCAACGTCCACTTCATTTCTAGGTGCCCTTTGACTGTGCTGTCATTGGGACTGTCAGATCTCCCCTGAGATATCCACTCTGCTGATCTAAAGCATCACTAAGTATAGCCATTAGTTTTAGCTGCCTGTTGTCCTGAGGCTGAGCTGTCACAACTGGCAATGGCTGGTGCCAGTCTGAGACACTTGCATTATTCAGTGCTGCTTAATTAGAGCTTGGGTGCTGAATGGAGCAGCCCTTCACCAGAGGCTGAGCTATATGTGCTCATTGAGCTCCCAAGCATCTCTCCCTGTGACCTTGTCCTTGCGTGACTCCAGTGGGACAGGGCTTGGGAGCCTGCAGTGCCACTTAATACTTTTCTGAATCATGCTCTTTCTGAGGCTCTTCCAGGCCCACGCTCTGCTGCAGCCCTTATCCAAGTGAGATCTGGTCTGATGGCATGATGCCAAGCTGTCCCAGCAGAGTCCCTGAGTTTTAGGTCAACCACATGGCCGTAACACTCATGACTTTTGAATGCCTTGCCAGACAAATAGTGTGGGTTGAGCGTACTCCTTTCTTCTCAAGCACTAGAGAAGAGCCCCATTTATGTCACAACGACAATATGAATTTGATCTTGACTGATTTTTTTTTCAGCCATGTGGTAGCAAGTGCCTGGTGTCATTTTCCTGATCTACACAAATCTCTCTCCCTCACACTATTGCACTTGATAGCTGTCCTGCAAATACTAGAGTGGTCAGCAGCATTCTGCTGGAGAAACAGTCAAAGCAGGGAATTAAGATATGGCCTCATTTGGACACATTAGTGCCTGAGTCACTGGGATGTCATTCAGGCGTGAGGACAGCTTGTGAAGGCTTTCAGATCACACGCATGCATGACATTTAGAAGCGGTGGGTGACCTCATGAGAGATTATCTAAGAGATCTAGACTAGCCATAGAAAGTAACATTGGAGACTTTCATTTATCCTCACTAACCTTCAGTAATAAAAAAAGGAGGATGAGTGCATGGATGTGCACGCAGGAAGTATGCGAGAAGCGCTGAGAATACAGCGAAAGCAAGGGAGCTGGTAAACCATACCCTGGCTCCAATGACATATGGTCGTCATAGAAAGAGAGAAGAGGAAGAAGCTGTGCGTCTCATAGGGCAGACTGTTTTGACATTTTTTTTTGTATATTTGCTACTTGACTGTGTAGCAGAAAGGTTAAGAGTTTGTGCCCCTTTCCTGTTTTCTGCAGGAATCCATGAACTTGGGTGTTCCCCTGACCTTCCTAATTCTAGATACAGCCAGGGCCAGGGCCAACCTTGAGAACAATTGTGAGGGCAACTAAGCAAAGCAAAGACATGGAGCCCTAATCATTCATTCTTCTCAACATCTTCTATCACTCAGTCTGTATCCCCAAACTGGCACCTCATCAAACACCAGGCACTGTTGGAGAAGGGCTGACAGCAGGGTGGATTTACTGGGTTTAGCAATAGTAATGATCCAGAGGGCCCTGAGATGTCTTCTTAGGTATCTAACAGGTATCTTAGGATGGCCTTCCTTTAAGCATCCATCCATCCCACATCTGTGTGACATATACCTCTCTCCAGACTGCCTGACCCTGCCCTGCCTGATGTCCCTGCTGAGATATCTATTAGAAAATTTGAACAGGAGGAAGGGAGAATCAGTATGGCAGCAGGGCTCTTGGTAGTTCTGAAATTGCTATTCTTCCCTAAGTTGTTTCCCAAAGCAGAAGCCTACCTCCCGAGCCCTCTTCTGCCTCTCACTCCTACTGTCCCCATCTCCACATCTACAAGTCCATCCTTCTCGGTATCTTTTCCCAGCACACACAAAGTCTGGGTCATACAAATCTTCCTTGCTGGCAACCAGCCATATGATTACCCTCTGTGTCCAGGCTTGCCCTATGTGGTCAACAGCTACGTGCTAAAAAGGACAGAAAATATTGTGTGCTGTGTCACTATAATACCAATTCACTTGCCTTAGAGAAGATAGAAAACAGATCTGTTAGACCTATTTGGAACCTGCAATGATCAGCTAGGAAAATTGTAAGTATTAGATGAAGATGAAGAACCACTGTAACAGATGAAGAGTAATCTCAGTAAAAATTATTGCAATACTTATAGTAAACACTTACTGCAGGTACTGCAGTATATATGTTTACATATGTTTATATAAACATAAACATGCAACATCTTTGAGAGACAGACACAGTATTAACACAGTGGAAAACAGCAGAAAAACTCTGATGTCTCTGCAGCTCCAGGCACATGCACTGGAGAGCAGTCAGCCATCCCACTGATGAAATCCCAAACAGGTGTATTACACTGTTGTGGGTTTTACTGGGAAAGTGGTGGGATTTGAAAGCAGTTCCACCTTCAGCGCGCACCTTGGTGGTGCCTGGGCTGCCTGTTGGGAATAGCCCTGGGTACAGCACCCACGTTCACCCCAGCCGGCAGCTGATGTGGTGGCAAGAGGGGTGGCCAGGCACATCCCAGCTCTGCCTTCCCTGCTGCCGTGGTTGGCTGGCTGCAGTGGCTGCGCAGAAGCACGTCCGCCAGTGCATTCAAATGCAGCCCCTGAGGATTATTGCAAGCACTTCAGAAAGAGCCCTTCCTCAGCAGCAAACTTTCCTTGTGTACAGTAGAGCACCTCTCAAACTACTTTTTTGTTTGTTTGTTTGTTTTTGTTACCTAGCCATTAAAATTAAAGTTGAAAGAAGGGGCTAACATTATGTTTTAGATTGCTCACCACTACGCTATGAGGCTTTGAAAATTAGGTACTTGCAACATCATTAAAGGATTGACCTGATGTTTTTAGATACTTGTTTGGGGGTCTTCAAAAAAAATCGGATTTTGTTTTAAATTACCATTAAATCAAATTCTGATTTCCCTAAAAATACAGGAGAGGATTAGGTCACCTTTCACAGTATCTAGACATCTAGGCAAAATCAAATTTAATTAATTACCAACAAGATTTATCAGCCACCAGTGCATATGAAATCCATGGTTTGTATTCATGTTGTCACTTTACTGCTGCACTGCTGAGTGTCAGATCTGCAGTTAGTCACAAGTCTTCTGTAGGACAGCTTTGAAAACATCCACTTTGGAGTTACTGCTAAGTAACATAGTGGGAGGTGAGTAAAACATTTGAACAGACCTGTTTATTTTCTAAATGGTTTTAGACTACTATCAAAGAGACAGGAAAATGGGATTTCATCAAGTTTGACTGATCTTATACCCAGGCCTGTCTTTTTTGTCTCTAGAGAACTGTCTTTATCTAGGTATATAAAGCAAAGAACAGAGCTGCAGCACATTTTGGGGGTGCAAAATTGACATTAGTGGGAGTTTTGCTCATAATTATTCAAGTACTAAGTAGCTCATACACAAAAATTGGGGTGTTTTTTGCAAAGCACATTGGTTAATTTGCTTCACTTTTAAAGCCAAGACTAATTTTCACGTGAAATGTGCACATATTAGAAAAACCAGAATTTAGTTACAAGGACAGAAGAAAACAGTTTCAGCATTTTGGCTCTAAAGCTAAGAAAAATAAAACTACTTTCCTTGGACAGCCTTCTCTAATTCAATGGATCTTTCTCTCTACAGTATTCCAGTTTGTATAAAACAAGATGCCCAATGCACATAGCTATGATTACGTATCACTATAAAAAGTTTACTGACAACATGTAGCAATAAATAAATAAATAAAACAGCCATCATCACTGATATGATTGCATTGAGCACAGTCTTTGTAGGATGCCACTGAACTCTGGGAACTGCCTCTCAAGGCTTTGGTTTTGGGAAGTCCCTCCCATAAGCACAGTTGCATGTAACTGCAGATGGGCTGTCAGTGCTCCCTGTTCTGGCTGAGGCTGACCACCCGATGTGAGAATATCCTCTCAGCATTTCGGGAGGTTTTGTGTTTTGTCCAGGTGTTGCCTTTAATCCTTCACCTGCCTCTGCTTGCGAGGCAGCTGCCCTTCATCTGCCTGTGAGCGGAATAGTGCAATGGGGCCTTCCTTGGACTACTAAATATAACAGCTTACCCCCACCAGAGAAAACGCAAAACTCCCTGCTTAGTTCTACAATTCATGTTACAGAAAGCCAAATATACTCAAAGTCATCCAAATTTTTCAAGTAACAGAAAATATTTTTTTACTTGTCTGCTTCTGAAGTTAAATGTGTTTTGGTTTTCTGTGCAGAAGTTCAGAATAATCCTTAGAGCACGTTTCTGTTCAGCGTCTGGTAGTTAAAATCTCCTCCATGTTGTGCTAGGGTCTTGGCATCTAATTAGACCAAATCTTTTCCTGTGGACACAGCTCAGTAACTGCTTTTATTTTTTTAAGAGAAGATGTCTCCATCATATCGTTCAGTAGTTTCTTGGAAAAATGCATTTGGTCAGATTAAATGAGTCCATCTTTCACCATTGGCAAAAGATATAGTGTATAGATCTGTGTGGAAAGTCAACAAAGGAAACTCTTCTTCCATCCTGCATGGGCTGAGCTTAGTGATGCCAGCGCAGTAAAGTCCCTTCAATTAGTGTCACCTAGCGCCACCCAGAGAACACTGCAGGGATGATACTGAAATCCAGTTTTGCTTTATTTCTTGGGTCTCCCATTAAGCAAGCTGGGATTTAGGGGTTGGAGGAGAGTTTAATTTCTCCACGGTTCAAAAAAGTTTACTGGTCGTTTTGCTACCACCAGTGCTAGAGCTTCACTGCTGAGGAATGCTCCCGTATCAGCACGTTAATGAAGTGTGAATATGCAGTTCATTAGCATGGTTCACACCCGCAGGGGCTGACTGGTAAGCAAATGAAGTAAGTACGATTTTAGCATGACCTGTTGTATATACTTCTGTGGTCATCATTCGTTATCAGACCTTCATCTTTTCTTTAATCGGTACCAAAATATAACATTTGTGGCCAACATCTTCCATGCCAGATGTAACAGATCAGAGAGTTAACAGGACATCTTTCACTTGTCTGTGTATGCCCTCGAGTCAAGCCCTTTCACAAGATTTAGATGAAAAGTAACATGACTAGTATATGTTGTTTCAGACCAGTTTTTAACAGTTCGCTAGCTAAGACATACAGATGCTTCACAAGCTCCTTTTCACAGCAATTAGTAACTGACTTTATGTTTCATTAGATTCCTCATAGTCCTAAGAACTAACTCAGAGTTCTCACTGGTCCTCATGGTATGTTAGTTGTCAACCTCAGGATGATTTAAAGTTAAAATAAAAATGAAGTTAGGAAAAAATATGATTTTCTTCTGCCATTCCCCCCCACCCTGCCCCATAAAAATGTTCTGATCGTCACTGGTGGTACCTCTCCACTTTGGATTAAGAGGTTGAAATTTGTCAGAAGGGGCATGCTCCTGTGTCAGGACTGGGATTTTTTTTTTCACTGACACTTCAGATTTGATGAGTCTTAGAAGTCTTTGAAGTTTTTTTCTACCTCTGTAGATTTTATGAGCAGAAAGACCATCTTTTTCAAAACAAGAAACCATGAAATAATGTGTATTCCCTTCCTAACCTTGGAATATCAGAGAAGACCTGTTTATTGGGACATCTCCCACTTGCATTTGTGTGCTGCATTACTCACAGAAGGAAGTAATCGGCATTTACTAATGGAAAGACACTATAAGGACGATGATAAACAAAAGCTTTGCTGTGGGAAAGAAAATTCAGAGCTCACTGAGCTGGTAGGTCTGACTGGATGCCCAGGTTTCCATTGAAAATGTTTTCCCATTGCTCCCCATTCCCTGGAATTTTGACCATGAAGTTTGCTAACTGTGAAGGCAGGTGAAAAAAACTGGCTTTAGCTTTCCACATTTCTCTGTAAAGAATATTTTTAAACCGAGCAAAGGATAATGATAGCTGAGTCCCTGAGTCATCTCACCTCCAACATGCTTTTACCTCAAAGGATTGTGTTTGCTCCTCTTTTTATCACCTCCATATTGGCAGGAACAAAGCAGTCCAATATTGGTGACTGATAATGCAGTGTGGGGGGAAATAATTGTTCATTTTTGATTTAATAGACATGTTAATCTTATTGGCATGTAAATGAAAGGTGCTCCTGATGCATTCTGCCTCTTGACACTTTCATTTCAGCTTGTCTCTTGGGGCTGTTCGCCTCCAAGGGATGCATTAAGAGAAATCAGCCTTAGGCATATAAAAATGAAGCAGGAGAGCAAGCAACGTTGGTATCGCATATTGAAAGCTGCAGTGAGTAAGACTCCTTTCTAATTTCCTGTACAAAGCCATGCAAATGTTTGTAATAACTTAAAATACAATAATATTGCCAACTAGTTTTTGCACTGTGTCATGTAGCAAACAAGAATTAAGTGGATGTCATTGTTAGTAATATTCAAGTTGAAATCTGTTTTCTAACCAGAATAATTATCTTTATTTTAATCGAATAAACAAGAGGCAGGCAGAGTTTCAAAGCATGTAGAATGGTTTAAATCAATGGTAGAAGAATATTATTACAAAACAGCTCCTCTTATCCTTTTACAGTAAATGACACAAGTGAGACCAAGGAAACAGAGCATATTAAATTTCTCTAACATTAAGTTCTCATTTCCAAAAATAGAATATGCATTGAACAGTTTCAATTTATGTACAGCCCATATAAAACAAGTGTCAGGGTTTAATCATTACATGTAAGAGTTAATGTGATCATACATGATTTTCGCTCAGCATCAATATATCAGTGTCATCTTTTTATTTGGGTTTTTGAAGAGAATAATCCTTTAGCCTATATTCAGGAGTAAATTTCATCAAGCCCAGCTGACCTGTTTATCTGAACAGAGGTTGCAGGATTTCTGCCACCTAGCTCACATCTTGTATTTTCACTGTACAAAGTAAAAGTGATGCATAAATATCAGAACACCAATGTATTTTAGATTCTCAAGAAAAAGAAATACTTTGGCTCTACAATGAAAGAAAAATTTAGCTAAACTTACCATGAAGACCAACCCTTTAAATATTTTCACTTCCTTTATTTTACAAGATTCCAAGCCTGTTCTATATCCAGGAATACATAACAGGAAATTAGACATTATTTTTCCTCATTCAATCTGCATTTCATGAAATCATTTAAAAATTCTTTTATCTGTATTGATTTTTTTTGCAAAAGGAAGTAAACCAAATTAATTGCAACTCATTAATTTTTTTGAAAAAAAGTGTTTATTTCACTTTTGCTCAAACTTCAAGTTCCTGCTCCCTGTTCTTAGAGCAAAATCATTCCTGAATATATATACATTCACTGTTTGTTGCTTTGTGCTGGGTATTTTTCTTCAGTACTTTCCTATGCTAAACAAAACGGACAACAAGGAAGTGTTGATATAAATGTACAAAGAAGATGCTTCCTATGGGGTATTGCAGGTTTAGGAAGTTCATAGTCTTCATACAAATATATAAAATATTTCAAACGATCTCTAGTCATTGGAATCCATTCGGTTTCTCTTGCTAGACCTGTGTGACAAATACAAGATCAGAAATTAATCATCTACCATTGTACTCGCAGATACTTTGAGAGAAAGCATAAAAGCACCTGTAAGTTGTGAGGGGGCGTATATCCCTAGCGCTTGCAATTTTGCTTCCACCCAGTGTACTTGTTTACACCTGAGCACAGGCAATACAGAGTGGGTGTGAAACACATCTTTTCCATTCCCTAGCTTTTGCCACCCACTCGCCAAATCTCTGTCTGCAGAAATTTTGCGGCTCTTCCAGCTGCTCAGCCCTGGGAAATGCTCAGCGCGAGGTTCGCCCTCGGCACGCACGCAGCCGCTCCTCCAGGCCACTGACCCCCACCAGCAAGCTGGCTGCTGCTCGGGCAACAAGTCCTTCGGTATGGCAAAGGACTGTAGTCACCGTGTGGGTAATAAAGGTGCATCGGTTAGATAAAAATCAAAACAGTGTTTGCTTTTATCAGTGATCAATATGCGTTTAGTTTTTCAACTGCGATGATAACCCCCCTTGCTCTTGCATCTGTTTTGCTTTCTCTGCTCTGCTGTTAGACCCTGTCCTGGGAGCAAGCCTCTTCCTTTTTCTCCTTTCCAGATCGAACAGTTCCAGTGTTTTTTTTTCCAGCTGCTCTTCTAATGGAAATGTATCTGTCCCTAGAACTATTTTTGTCACATCTTCACTCCTCCCCTATGTCTGCTTTAATTTTCATGACTGACCAGCACCGAACACAGTACTCTAGCACATGGTAGTACAATGATGTCTGCCCTATCTGTATATATCCTATCAGTATTTATTTATCTACTTATATAAAGTATGGGGTGAGGGCTGTGTTTAGCTAATGGTTGAGGCAATGAGAAACAATTTCCATTGACCTGTCTACAGGGACTTCCAGGTCTTCTTGGGGGGCAGGTTTAGCTCAGTTGGTTAGAGTGTGGTGCTGCTAATGCCAAGGTCGTGGGTTCAACCCCCATATGGGGCTATGCTGAGAGTTGGACGAGATGATCTCCAGAGGTCCCTTCCCGCCTTACCGTCCTATGATTCTTGAGTAGGTACAGCTAATTTGAAACCCAGCATAGGGTCTATTCCTGTTTTTTTTTTTTGAAACTAATGGAAGTTTTGCTGCTGGTATTAGTAGTTACAATCAGGTCAATAATGTGGAAAATAGGTTTTGAAATTCAAGACATTAACTTTCTCAGGATGTATTTTTGGTTAAGACACAAGTATTTGAAGGAGAAGAGATATCTCTATTTTTGTACATTTTTGGTAAGTTTTACTGAAGAAAACCTTTTTACTCAAAAACTTTGAACAATGCTCAGAAAGTAAAGCAAAACAGACAGATAAAAATGACAACTTTTTATATTTTGCAATGTGTTACATAAATTGAGTTTTCGATACACTCCTGAACATGTGGAGGCTGTTCACATTTGAAAAAATACTGAAGGGACATTCAAAAGATTAGAATTGCTTAGTTTTGAGAAGAAACACTTCACTGGAGACAAAAAGTGCTATTCAGAAAAGCCCTGCATGGTTTATACTAACTCCTTGAAAATGTTTGAGACTTCAGAATAAAGAGGTCAAAGTTAATGAACTTGACTTTAAAAAGTGAGAAATGACATTGTTCAAAAGAAAGAGGTCATAAAACCACATTTCATGGCATTAACACACTCTTTGACCTTTGGTGATCAAACAACTTAATCATCCCTTAACCTGATTCAGTAAGGCAATCTATTATTTCATTTTAGCTGAAACTTCCTTCAAATCAGGTAATTTCATGTACTTATCCTACTGATCTCAAAAACATAATCAAACTTTAAAGCTCTATTTGATGGCTCCCCAGGATATGTATGCACGTGTAATTCTGTCCTATATAATTACCACCTGCCTACACACGCTCTCCTTGTGTTTCAATTGAGTATTCTCTTTCTTTTTCAAACTGTTCCGTGAGTGTGCCTGAATATCACAAGGTGACTGTTTTTCAGTGGTGGGTGGATAAAACATTACTAGCTATGATTAAACTCTAATGCTCAAGCCTTAGATCAGATTAGAGTGTATCTATTCAGCACTGGTGTGCTGAACGCAGCAGGCACATATAAGCGTAATTTGGTCCATGGTGTCACAAATATTTTCTGATCTTTCCACTGAAAGAGGCCAATGTCAGATGCTCTCTCTAAATAGAATGAGGGAGAATTATGGAGTGAACAACAACTGTAACCTAGCATTCTGTTTTATAGGATTATGTGAGTTTTTTAATACCATTTTGGCAGATTCATTATCTTAAATAGTAAGGCTGGGTTTCCTGTAAGTGGTATCCTGCAGAAGACTCTTCTGTCCAGCACGGGAGCTACCTGCTCATGTGCATTATTTTCTAAGTAGTTTAGCCTTTCCTTATTTCCTGAGCTCCTAACACCAATCATTCTGTGTTGCGCCCACTAAGCCTCTGGCAATCTTGATGATAAGGGTACAAAGAAGATAAAGCCAGACTCTTCTCAGTGGTGCCCAGTGACAGGACAAGGGGCAATGGGCACAAACTGAAACACAGGAATTTCCATTTAAACATAAGAAAAAAAATGTTTTCCCTGGTTGAACTCTGGAAAAGGTTGCCAGGGAGGTTGTGGCATCTCCATCTTTGGAGATGTTCAAAACTTGACTGGACACAGCCCTGGGAAACTTGCTTTATGTGACCTGATCTGAACATGAAGGTTAGACTAGACATCTCCAGAGGTGCTGTCCTGCTTCAGCCATCCTGAATGTGTGAAGTTTGTTAGGCTGAAGAGAACATGTCCTCCACTCATGATTGTTTTGTGGTTGTTTTGTGGGCCAAGTGCAAGGTCCCTACTTGTTCCTACTTCTCTGTTGGCTTGTCAGTGAGTTCACAAACTACAATTTCAGGGTTATGCATTGTATTACCGTGTTGCTGATCATCTAAGTAATCTGTCTGCTTCTATTCCTTTTTGCCTTATGTTCAATTTATTCAAATATTCCCATGTCCTTCTCCAGTTTGCAATGATCTGTTTTCCTCTTAGATCCCAGATCTTTGACACCCAGCTCCCACTGAAATCAATATTAATATCACTTAATACCTTTAAGACCTCAGAGCTTAAAGCCTCCAGCTAGTGTCATATTCCATCCAGTTGGGCATGCACCTCCTTCCCCCTGCCATGGACTCTCACTAGGCAGTGGGATCCACCAAAAGATCTGCTGTCCCGAGTCCTCCTGATCAAATTAAGAGATGGTAGCTCTCATCAAAGGAAACACAGTTATCTAGAAGGCCATGCACATGGAAGACTAGATAATCAACAGGAGGAACGAACAAGTGTTAGAGCCCCCAAGACCCTGTTACTTGCAGACCGAATGCAGGAACAACCAAGATGTCTATAAGCCTTGCCTCAGAGCTTCGGGGTTGAAGAAAAACAAGCCCACTGTTCTCACATCTTATTTTATTTTGGATAAAGTACACTGCTTACAAGCAGTGCTATTATAGCATCTGCTAATAACATTATCCTGCTCTCAGGTGTACTCCTAGCTCTCTGGTTGCTTATAATTGCTACCTGAACTCCCTTTGCTGCCAATAGACCTGCTATTATCACCCCGTGATGTTTCAATCCACTCAGACCTCCCTCCGTTTGGCTCCAATTCTTTCTCTTCCAGCTCCCAAACGTGTGTTATTTTTAGAACTCAAACTCCTCCAGAGATCAATGGGAGTATGTAAACTCGAAAATAGGATACTTACGGCACATTAATAATTCTCGCACCTATGCTCCTGGTTATTCTTTCAGCATCTGCAGCCTATCTACCAATGCCTCTCTTGCTGCTCCAATCAACCTTATTCCACTGCACTGCCATTTTAAAGAAAACAAAAAAAGTACATACTTAAAGGCAAGTACCAGCCTAAATGTGGTCTGATTAAGGATGGATTTAAGCACATGCTTAAGTGCTTCTTAGAATCACTGAATTATTGTTTTTTCGAGTCCTCAGGACTCCATTCCCACTCTGAGAATCTCTGATTATAGTCAATAAGATGCCAGGGTTAGCTTCTGTGAAGAAAGAAAAAAAATACTGGGTCCCCGAGTTTGTTAACCACAGTCAAAGTAACAGCAATCTTCACATAAGAAACCATGGAATTCATGTGCCATTCAGTACAGAGAGAACTGGAAACATAAACTTAAATAAATTAATGAATTACAAAATCTCACTTCTTTTTTTTTCTTTTTTTTCAAAACTACAGTTTTCAGTGTCACGTCTCCCATTTTTTATTCCATCCAAATGTGTTCATCCCTCACTCTCGAACTGGTGTACTACAAGTAAATGAAAGATTTAGTCTAAAAAAAGCACCAGTAATTCCAAACTGTCTGTATTTTCTGCTCTTCTACAACACATTAGCTGACTAAAACATTTGAAAGAGGAAAGAAAATATGACATTAATCCAGACTTTGGCCATACCTCCATAGGTGGAAAAAATGACCTTATTCAGTGCTAATATTATATAAATAGAGACTGTGCATGAATCACTTGCAGGCTAAATAAAATTTGTCTTTATTTGAACAGTTTCTAGCTTTATATATTTAACACTAAGATTCTGTTAAAGCAGCCTTTTTGTATGAAGTACCTTCACAAAAGAGAAAACAGACATATACCATTAGCACTTCATCAAAAATCACTGATTATAGCAAGTGCGCAAAGGTTCAGTAAATGCCTCCCACTCCACAAGCTTCCAAAGTGAGCGACCACATGATGTTTACTCCTCACCAGAAGCCATTTATAGCTCTCTTACTCACCACTATCACAGTCATACAGGCAACATTCAAGAAAAGGCAACAAGAGGTCTCCTATTTGGGAGAAGATGAGGGATTACAGTTGCAGAAGAACTGGGTCTTTTCTTTACAGCGTTTGACCAAGGACTGAAACTTTATTTAAATCATAAAATCTCCCAAGATTATAATCAACTGAAAGCATACATCACACACACTGGGGATGACATATTGGCAACAAGTATGTCTACTTGGAGAAAACTTTGCACTGACTGGAAAATTTCAATAAAAAGGGCCAATACTGGCCTTCAGAAGCACAAGTGAGACACGAAAGTAAGGACTTCCTATAAAGAAATTAGGATACTTTTGTTCCCAGAATTTTAAACGACATCTGGGCATTCCTATCAAATAAACACCCTGGGAATGAAAAGGGCATTCATTTCAGTAAAATAAGAAGGGGCCAGAGTTCATGAACTTTTGATGGTCTGGAGTAGAATTAGTCTACAATTCCAAACACATACATCTTCCAAAGGAATAATTTGTGAAAAAGGTAAATCCAGGGATAAGTCTTCTGTAGATTATTCTAGGAAATTGGGAATATGAAATAAAGCTGGACTATTTCCATGGACTTCCTAATTCTACCATTCAGCTGGCAAGAGCCTTGCCCTTCCTGAGACGGTAACCAGAAGTGCCAAGGGATCTGCTTTAATTAGTCTGCTCTCACTTCCCTTCAGAGGGCACCACTTGCTACGATCACCTTCTCCTCTGCAACTGCTTTAATGCTGTCCACACAGGTGGCAGAAGAAGCTGTAGGAAATCAAATGTGCTCCAGATGAACATATTGATATTGTGATGAGACTTCACAGAGAGGGTTGGGGTTGCAAAGGGAGATTCATCCTTTGACTACCTCCTAATAGTAGCTGATTGACTGATTTAAAAGTTTATTTTAAACTAGAATGTGTTTTCCTTTGTTGCATGTTTTTTGCAAACTATTTCAACATGCTTGTTACACTTCTGTCAGGGTAAAAATAGCATCTCTCACTTTTTAATATTTTTCTTACTGGAAAACATATTGAAAAGATTGTTTCTCCTCCTACTTCTTTCACTCTCTACCTACAGTAAACAATAAAAAAAGGAGAAGCAGGTAAAAAGAGGAGATTTGCGTCACACACACACACACATGCGTGCGCGCACACACACACACACACACAACTTCAGAACAGAAAAGGTCAGAATATTTCCTTTTGAGAATTTAGCCTGACAACAAAGGGTTGGACACTAATGACATTTTCCCCACTGAAATGTGGAAATCATCTTTTTTATAAGGAACTTTTCTTATCCTTACCACAAAAAATTATTTACAGCGGTATGCTCACTTTATATTGTTTCTCAAATTAATTTACACCTGTCTTCAAACAGCATAACATGGGGAACTAAGGACAATTTTGATCCTTTCCACTCTCTGTGGTTCTCTAGGCTGTGCACGAGGCAGCTACAACAGAGTATTGTGCCTAGTCAGACGTGACAGATCTTTTTATTTAGGACAACAAAATGCTGAGTAAAATCATTCCATGTACTACACTTCTGTCATGATTTCTTGGTACCTACATTGACACAATGCTTAGCATGTGCATGTGCAAAAGATGGACAGTGTAGCATGGTGGTTCTGAAGCGACAGCTATCAAATGGAGGTGTTTCAGATCAATATGTTATGGCAGCAACCCACCTCCTGCCAAATAAAGAACAAATTTACGATGTTTTCGAAGGTCTACATTGGGCACTTAGCCAAGATAACACAAGAAGAAGGGCATTGCACTGACCTAATGGCTGCCATAACAATTTAAGTGGTATAAAAAGAGACTAGATAATGGTATGTGTCTGAAGCTCTGCGGAGGGTTTTTGGCTCAGTGCAGTAGTATTAAACTGTGCGTGGTTGCTGGTTTGTTCTCTTAGTAATTTGGAGATTGCAACTCCTTGGGCACAGCCGTTGATTTATACAAGTGGTTTATGGAGAGTTGATAAGCATGAATAAGAGAATACATGAATAAGTTATAGATGTGAGTATTATTCATGGTGGGGTTTGTGCGTAGATTTGTGGCTGAAGTCAACTGAAGCAGTAGCTTGGCAGTATATACAGCAGATATTTTAAAATTCTTTAAAGCAAATGGCCAACTAATATGTAAGCACAGGTGTCTATCAGTTCCTTGAAGGACAAATATTTGTCATCAGTCATCACTGAATGAATCATGTAACAATAGTAAAAACTATGATTTTAATTTAATCCCACAGAATCCCTCGTGTTCTGTTATTCATACACATGGGCAAATGTGCTGGTCTCCAGAAACAGTTGTTATCCAAAAGGAAAATTCCATAGAATTTTTTCAGAAGAGAGATTCTTTCTTCACTTACCCAGCTGCAGGCATCTCTTCATCTTGAGAAGACAACTGGCTCATTGAGGTATCACATATTGTAGTTTTTCTCAAGTTAGATTTTTTTTTCCTTAAACATTCTTCCCTCTCATGGACCAGAGAGCAAGCAGAGGTGGGAACTCTCAGAGTATCCATGCCATCTTCTGCAGAGCAGAGCCTATGGGAGTGCCAACTCTATTTAGGGACTTCAGGGCTCTCATATATATGCTTTGGCTCTGAAACCCCTAGAAACTCTGGGCTCCCAAGCTTCCAGTTCCCAGTTGTGGATTTGTAGCAGGGATTTTGGCAGCTTTGCAATCCTTAGGTAGACCTGGAGCTCTCAAAACTCCTGGATTTTACGTCTAGAGGGAGGGGCTTGGGAGCAACCACCACAGGCTTGGGAACTCCCCAGTTTGCCCTCATAGTTCCCAAGAATAAGGGCTGCTAGAGTCCTTGGAAAAATCAAACTGGAAATATGGAAATACTTCCATTCTTCCTAAAGATTTCTCCTAGAATTTCTTTCCCTTCAGAATCAAAAGCTCTAATTTTCATTCTGAATCAGAACCATTTTTTTTTCCAAAATTTCTTACAGAACATGGATTCTGAATTTTGGTTTTATGAAAAGATCTATATTCATTTTCTTTTTCTTTGGTAAATGGAACACAGATGCAGATGATGCAAATGATATCATATGCGATTCCTAACACTCCAAGATGTTGCAAACATCAGTAGTTTCAAATTCCAATGTTTTCAGGGAAAATTTTCTTTCCATGACAAATGTCTCTACTTTCTGACTAGCACTACTCCAAAAGGTCTAGGATTTGTGTTGTGTTGCAAACCTTATAATCTCTAGATCATGGAAGATTGTTCTGCACTTTTGTAAATCCTCAGTCTTGCTAGTCATTTTTCCCCCTGTTCGACTCAGATCAGAAAGCTGCCTAGAGCAATACACTATAGGCTGCTAGTTATCACTAGTTAGACGCAGTTGCACTTTATTGAGCACAGTTTTCAGCCTATGCATTCACTACAGGCACTTGTATATATATCCTAGGTTTAGGGATAAGAATCAACGGTTTCTTAAAATCCTGAAAACATACCTTGGGCTTTACAATAACTTAACAGTCCATAGAGAAACTGAATTTTTAAGGCCTGATTATGCACAACTTATTTCAAAATGGTAACACAAAGAAAACAGGAGCTCTGACATACTTTCTAGTATCAGTATTTCTACTACTACTGTAATTTTTTTCTGGAACTACACTTACCACTCTCTCTCCATAGCTTATATGCCTTAAAACACAGTGGTTGTAGCTATGTAGCATTTTAACATTTTCACTTCAGTTTTCTATTTCTTTCATTAACGCTCTCCCACTGACTTCTCACAGTCTAAAACATCATCTTTATAAACAGGATTTGCACACTCATCATCAACCATTTTGGTAATATATGAAGTTATTTGTGATTCTTAATGGAAAGCAAAGATTGAGCAGTATCTGCCAAACACTGATTAAAGCCATTGAGGAGACAGTGCAACGGCCCTTTTTACTTCTGTTAATGAGAATTATGCTGTGATACTCACTACTGTTGAAACTATTGCTTTCTGAATGGAAGAATATATTTTTCCTCCATAATGCTTTACTGAACCCCATTAGGTTTATGCAGGTGTACGTCTATAATTATTGCTTTGTTCTCTGAGTTAAGCTATTCTCATTCATCAAGCCACCTCTGCTTTTAAAAGCACTAGGATTCTCAGTGTAGGCATCTCTTAAGGCTTAGGACTTGGTCCTCTTTCTAAGGTATCTTCCTGGTTGTATTATCAAGTATACCTACATAGTCTGTAATGAAGCCATATGACTTAAAGTGTTTGAATAGTAAAACAATTATGTCTCTAAGGTTAGATAGGAATTTCCACGATAGTCTCACTTTATTTCATTTTCATTTTCTGTAATAGTAACTCAGATTCTCAAGACAAAGCCTAATAGAGATAGTAAAACTTCAGAAATTAATGTTATAGTGAATCCATCAGTAAGGTAGAAAAGGCCTAAGACTGATCCTGCAAAGTGCATATTACCTCCTTACTGGTGCCACAAATCCCATTGATTTCTCCAGCAATAACCAAAACTTTCAGGTATATAGTGAAAAGCAGACAGAAGTGTAACCTGGCTTTGGTGTACCACAAAAATGAAAAATATGTTGCAAGGTCCCATTAAGAAAAAAAAATCAAAATGGTATTCTTATGTCTACAGGATGAAGACATAAACAGAAGGGCCCAGGCCAACCGCTATTAGAAATACAATAATGACTAATAAGACATCCTTTATAAGACAGGCCACAGTAAAAATCAGGTACTAAAGTCCTGAAAAGCAGTGCCATTTGAAACAACAGGACATCTTTTTTTGTACTGAAAGTGGTGAGGGCTCTGTAAGGAGGCACTTATTGGTGCAACACAAAATGTACCTACTAAGAGTTAATTGCATGGCTGTGGTTTCTCAGCCAGGATATGTTTTTGAAAACGAAGTATTTTCAGTGTTTCCAGGCAGGAGAAAATGTATATGGTGGTGAGTGCTCTCACTGTAGAGACTCCCTGTAGTCAGTGTTGGAGGCCTACCACAGAGATCACTGGAGGGGAAATGCCTCACTGGTATCTGCGGTTAAAGTACAGAGGCAAGAACATGATGACTGGCATCACCTGAGGTAACCTGGACTACACATGGTCACATAATTATAAAGCTAAAATACAGAATTCCTGGATCATGTTAAAAGTGATCGCTGATCAAGGGGCCCTGGCCTTTGGGGTTTGTCATGAGCCAACCCCTCCCAAGCCCTGCAGCTCACAAACGTTAAGCCCTCTCATGCCCCATGTAGGGCAATGCAAGCTGAGGGATCACAGACCTCTGGCACTTCTCAAAGCCTTGCAGCCTGCTCTCCTGACAGTCCCCTTCACTTCCGCAAGAGTTTTGCCCGTGCCAGATTTGCACGTGCCTTGACCAGGTGCACAGCTTACAGAGTGAGCTATAAACAGCTACAACGACTGCCAATAACTGTGCCCAGCAGCAAAGAGAGATGTTTGAGGCACCTTGCAGCCTTGTAAATCCTAATCTAGTTGCTTGGGCTATAAAAGTTTGCAATAATCTTAATGACCTACGGAGTCAAAGGCTTGAAGTTGCTGAGTGCCAAGTGCCATTTCCAGCCGACATTGCCCATTTACCGACTTTGACATTGCAAAATGCTGGAAATTCTTTAAAATGTTGTTCTGTTCCTTTAGGGAGAACAGGAAGCTGGAATTCTAACAAAACGGAGCATCTCATGGAAAGTGCCTTATTTAGTTTAAAAATTTTGATTCATCACCCTGGAAATGGAAAAACCCCAGATGTTCTGTCCATTTCCTAGAAAATTCAGCCCACTCAGTTTTGGTCTTTTAGAGAAATAGTTGATTTGGGGGGGTTGAAATTCAGAGAAATCTGACTGCCTATGATGAGATGGTTGAAGGATCTTTCAGTTAAATCCTTTCACTAGTCTTCTCATAGTCAGTTAAACATTGGCTTAATGGTCTTTGTAGGAACAGACTATCAGCCTCAAGATCATGCTGTTTCATGCCATACAAACTCTAAGGTGCATAATTTTGCTACATAATTAAATAATGAATAATGATTTTCAGGTAAGTTGTATTAATATACAAAGGGGATTCTAGAAGAAGGCATTTGCCTCAGGCTTCTTTTATACTCATGCTTCATTTGGCACTAGCTACCCAATGAAATAATAAAACTTTATTTTAAATTATGTATAAAACTTTCTTGAAATTTTGAATGCAACATATCACATAGCAAAATGCTGCTACTGGAAAAGTTCTCTGATTTCACACCCAAATGCTCATGTCCTTTGTTATTCTCATACTGGCTGCCACTTGGTAAACAGGAGTGTTCTCCAGACTGCATGTCCACTGATACGCAGCACTGCTTGGTATTTGCATGGTTGTCATATACTGAGAAGCAATGAAAAATTGTTTGCATTTTTTAAATTAAAAAAATTTGAGAAAGAGATTCTGGCTTTTATTTTGCAGAAGGTGGTGAAGTTGCAGTGGCAAAGACTGCAGACTGTGAAATACCTGGCACCCTGCTGAATCCTGCAGAGCCCACAAGTATGTGCCCTCGCTAATGGCACTTCTAAAGCTCCACTGGTCTGTGTTGCCTACTGACGTTTGTGGAGTTGATGGCTTTTTCCATTTCAAAAGAAGTCAAGGAACTGAATGTGGAAAAGCACCTATTAAAACAACATTAAGCTAATAAATGAGTCAAACAAACATCAGTTAATCAATTAAGACTGAGCACATAGCCTAAATGTGCTTTTTTTGATCTAAAAGTTAAGATACAGATACTAATTTTTCTTCATTTATACCTGAAGTCAAGAAAGTTACTTCAAAGATAAAACAGCATGAATGAAAGGTGAATCAGCATCACTGTACTAGTTTTGTAATCCCGCATATAATCACATTTTGCAGATATAAGATGGTCAGGGAAAAATTGTTATAAATGCTCTTTTCCTGATAACCCAATATAAAATGAACTGTACAGTATGTTAATTCATCTGTATAGACAAACACAAACATTCAACCTTAGCTACCATTCTTCTTGCAAACTTTAACACTGTCTGAACATTTTCATTTCCTTATGCTTCAGATTCATGTATCCTTCAGGATGCTAGTTCTGCCATTCATTTTTCATCACAAATATTCTCCATCTCTCACGGAACGTTTATTTTTCAGGGGAAAGGTCTAAGCATTAGGTATTAACTTGTTAGACTTTCAAAAGCCATGTGTTCAAACCTTGGCAAGGCAGACTTTGTCTTTCATTTGTCCCTGAAGAAAACCTGCATTTCATGCTGTTTTTAGAAAGGACTATTTCAAAAACACGTTTTACAAAGCAAAGTCCGATCATGTGTGTCCTGAAGGTAATTGAATTTTGGTGCCATTTGTACATACATAATTTGGGATTAAAGCTGCTAGATATTTATATCATGATGGTTTATGAATATCAAATTCCAGGGCAATGAAACTAAAGGCAAACAGCATCTGGGTGCACTGCAACGACAGCCTTTACTCCTTCAATGAAGCAAAAGGGAAAATGACGAGAAAATTATTAGGCTGGATAATTATGGGACAAAGAGCAAAGTTTGTTTGATTTGTTGTTTGAGAGTTGGCATGGGCTGACGCTGCGGAAGTTTATTTAAATGCAACGAGCTTTTGTACCTTACATTATGCCAAGACTCAAACCTATCCAACATTTTCTGATGGAAGATTTCTTCACTGGGAAAAGTTTATGCTTTGAAAGTATAACTTTTTATGGAAACATCTCACTTTCAGCAATTCTCCTGATGCAACACTGAATACTAAGCATGACTGATCAGGGTAGTTTCTTATCAGCAGCTCCCCAGCAGTCTACCAAGACACTGGGGCAACTCTTTCACATGGTCTTCCAAAGGCTGACAACTACAAGTTTTCCAGTCTTGCAAACCCAATGCCTGCTAAACACTACCAGTGTCCAGTAGCTGCTGGAGACAGTTAGTTCCTCTAATCAGTGGAGAATTATACTCTTTTCTAAACTGTAGTTTTAAACTCCAGTGTGATTTAACCCCAAATATTCCTGCACCCCTGATACAGCTGAGGATAGGACCCAGCTCTGCAGTATGATATAAAATGGACCTTCCCAGTCTGGTTCTTCACTCTCTTCACCCTCTCATCTCAGACTCCTGCTGCTTTGCTCTCTAGCTTCATCAAGGTGTGTGGTGCAAATACTTAAATGTCACCCTTCAAGATTCATTTTGACAAACTCCGAGCCATAAAAATAATACTGTGTGCTCCATCTCTCATACATTGTAAAATTGGATCATGAGTTTTCTGTTTTGTTTTGCTTTGCTTTTTGAACTAGCAGATTTTCTGTTCATTTCATGCCTCTCCGTGATTTGGCCATGAGAGTTCACTTTTTCCAATTTTTCTCTTCCTCTGCAAGAGTCTTTGTAAGCATTTAAAGGTCCCACAATGACTGGGTCAGAAACCAAGCCCCATTCAGATGCTAAGCAATACTCCCGCATGTCATTAAAAAAAAAAAAAAAAGAAAGAAAATCAGCCCCAAGTGATTTCTAGTACACAGTAAGATACAGCTCATGAACACAACAAGTTGGAGTCAAGGGGGGGGATAAATCAAGGGCAACTCAATTATATCAGGTACAATAATTAGTAGACTTAGAATACTTGCTTGCTACTGACACCTAGCAGTGAATATTACTTTTATTTAATAAGTTTCCTGAGCCACCTCAGGACATTATTTTAAAGGCATTTTGGCACTAAGCATACAAGCCTCGGGAGTTAGGTATCTAGGTGTTTTAGGGAAGCTGATGAGGTACTTATCTGCATCTTACAGCCCTTGAACTATTTTAGAAGTCTGCCCTCTAGTTTCCCATAAGAGTTACTGGTCACGATGTAGTATTGACATATCTGTTTCGACTGTGATTATTCTCTTTGTAACAATTATTCTCCCTTCTTTTCCACAGAAAAATAATACCAACTATGTAAAGCAACTAGACTCAGCATTAATCCTTTAAGCAATGTTTTGTACTAGAACCATAGTGTAAGTAGCACTGGTAGGACCAGAATTTACTTTGAAAACTAATGCTTTGAAAAGCAGCCTTTATTAATGATAAACCCAGTAAACGCAAGAACAGAAGTGACAGCCTGAGAAAGGCTCTTCTGCATTTTATCACTTCGCATTGCTGAAGGAGCAGCAGGACACGCTGTCCATTTACATTACTGTCGGGGGGGGGGGTGGAAATAAAAAACCATATTTCTTCGGTAGCCAGGGAAACCCACATGGGCAAGCGCCAAGCAATATGCAATACTTGGGTCTGCTTATATAGGTAAAGGAGGAAACTAGCAGCCCACCCAGTACAAATCCCGTTCCCAGAAGGAGCCAGAGACGATGTGCAATGCGCAGAGGCCTTTGTTGGCAAACGCAAAAAAGTTCTTGGACACTTCAAAAAGAAAGAAGTCCTTACACGAGCATAGGGGTCTAAGCGAGGTTATGCTGGTGTGTTCCCGCAGGCTTTTTTGGCTGGGAAGCTGGTGAATATTTCCGCAAGTGGAGCTTCCCTGCCGCCTCCAGGAAGAAGGTGGACCTGCAGCTCGAGGCTCTCAAGGCCGACCCACAGCCTGAAAGCCTGGCGGCAGAGGCACTGAGAAAGAAATGGAGCAACTGGCCAAATGCTCCTCAGCTATCACGTCGTGCTCCCGTCCCTTGGAAACGAAACTGCAATTAAAGCAACAAAGAGGACTGTCTCGGCTGGGTAGATCATTTTAGAAGCTGCGCGAGCGAATGTGTATTGTAACAAGCGCTTTGCCCAGAGCCTCGTTTCTTTCCAAGTCTCAGCAAAGCGATGGAGCCCTGCTGTGGTTTCAGCTCTTTCAGGATTTCTCAGGGATATCGCTGGTGCTCAGAGGCTTTGAAACTCTGCAAGGTGCAGTGCTCCCTGCTGCTCTGCAATCAGAAGAGGCCACGCGCCCAGCAATAGCTATGCCGTGCCAAAGCCTCCTCAGCAGCCCCTCCAGAGGTGTCTGCTCCTCTGGTGCAGGGAGGCCGTGGTGCCGGTGCTGGGGCAGGCCAGGCACTGCTGCGCCCCAAGCAGCACCCGCCTCACCACTGCAGCCCTCCTGGAGCGACCTGAACGCTGGCAGCATGTTAACTGCTGTGAGACACTCACCAGGGGCTTCTCCCCTGGAAAGCAGAAGAGGGAAAGCAGAAAGCTCAGCCCTCTGCGTTTGGGCAGGGACACCCAATCTGTTCATCAGGAGCTCTGCCTCTGCTGACACCTTGCAGGCAGTGCTGCAAACAGCCCATATTTGACTCTCTGTGCTAGCTACAGTTTCTAAAAAATGCCACTTTCTCGTGGTCATATGGCTTGTTCTCAGCAGCATTCGTAATGCAGGGATGAGTGTCATTCCATATAAATAGGGTGCACGTCTGATAGGCTTACACATAATATTGCAGCACGATGCAGCTGCGATTACTCATGGCACTATTCATCTACCTGGTTTCTTTTGATATAACTCATGGCATGTGCATTAAAAAGAGGCTTTGAGTCAACATTCGTATGCCTGCCAAGAAGTACACAGAAGACATGGAAGATGGTTACGGTATTATTTTGGAAATATTCACATACGGACTGGGAGGTTGCTGTGCATTTCGCAAATACTTCTGAAATGCTTAGCACTTAATATGGAAAAATAGAGAAAATAGGAGAGAAAAAAGTGTGGTGAGAAAGCGATTACTGACTGTCAAAAACTGGCAGCTGGTCTTTCTCTAACCCACAATTTCTGCAGCCTCTTTTGCCTATTTAACACTCCTATCCTGGATTTCATGGCCTTCCTGCTTTGTAAAAGAGTGAGGCCTTGTTAGGCTCAGGAACGTTGTCAGCCATCCTCTACACAACCCACAGGATCTCCTCAGAGATGGATAAACACGAAGGCAAGCCATCATACGCATGCTGCTAATTTAACTTGACATGTAGCTGGCTGTGCTAGAAAACTATATTCCAACATCTGGTCAGTGCAGGATGCGTTTAGCTCCTCACATCATCTCATTTCTCTGAAGCTACTGCCGGCAGCATGATAATTACCCTTCTTTGGAAATCTTATTGCTGAGTTGTTAAATATTTTATACATACAGCTACAGTACCCACAAAGTTCTTTTTTTGTCATTAACCTGGGTTAATACGTTGTGTTTGAAGGTTTTTGCCATTTATTAGAGCTTCAAATATAAATCCATCTTTTCTCTGAAATAAAGACATTTCTTCAAAACATAAATGAAGTTGTTACAGCATGCTGTCTGTAGAAAAGCATACTGTTAATATGTTACTTGATTTTGCAACCTATAAAAGGTAAGCATTTAAAAATTAGGTATTAGGATTGCTTGGAATGTATATAGGAAAGCTGAATTTTTCCATCATATGCTGTTTCACTATATGTATATATATTTTTATTAGGTAAACTGAAAAAAAAGAAAGTATGTTTTCTACAAAGAAATAGAAGGAAAGGTGAGAGGAGCCAGCTACTGTTAAAAATTACACTTCTAAGAAAAGTGATTTTTTAGTTTTGATTTTTTACCAACATGACCTAAAATTTCTATGGAAAAGATTATTTTGCTCAGTTAGCTCTATAGAAAGGTTTTTTCTTGAGAATCTACATATAACAACTCCTTCTGGAGCACTTATGCAGCTGTGTCAGTATATGTCCTGTATCTGCACACAGAGACACAGAGGTGTATTTACCCTCAACAATGAACAATATGTAATTTGCACATACACATTTGGAGTAGGATTTTCAGATGCACTGAAGTAGTTCAGAAGGATTTAGTTCCCTCTGAGTGGCAATTGTGTTCCCTAGCACTTGGGTCCAGGGGCTGAGTCATTTAAATGCCTAAGATGCAAAAGTGATCCAACTTAAGTGATCTTAACTCCAACACTGTGATCCTCAAAACTGCAGCTCAGCTACATCATAACCTCAACGGCACAAAAACTTTATGGGCTTCATATTGTGCTCCTGCATATGTCTATGAATAACTGAGTTTTTACAAGCCTGGTCAGCTCTGTCCTTGGGTAACATGCAACCCTGAGCAACTCCAGAAACTTAGTGGGTTTCCACAGCTGAGAAGACTTTCCTCTTCAGTACCTACCTAATTGAATAGGGCTCTGTATAAAATGCAGCAGCAGCTACCCAAGCTTCTTTTAAAGCAGAATTTATGGTGACTGTTGCTACATGAATTACATTAGACAAGGTATGTAGCAATCCACAGGCTACAGGAAGTAGAAGCAGGTTTCTCCACTGATGCCTGAGCACTTTGCTAAGCTGTTCTTAGAATCATTTTTCTACAGATTAATTTTAATTAATTTCTGCACAGCAGCCCTGCTTTAGTTCAAAGTGTAGAAAATGTCCCCCCTGCCAAGGTAGTCTACAGTTACAGAAGGAACAAATGTGGGGTTTAATCCTTTCGAAGAAAAAAAGGACTTGTTCTGCTTTATTCATGCATCCTGAGTGCGTGTGATAATTGCTGAGCCAATGCAGAAGTGGGGGCAACCAGCACGTTCCTTCTGTAGTTGGGGTTTCAAATTCCTCCTCCACTTGTTTTAAATAAAGTACTCCAGTGTAAATCTGGAGGAGGTGGTTCACACTGTAAGTACAGTGCAAAGGGAAATAGCTCCTGGTGGTATTCGGGACATTGCTGAAGTCCCCAAGAAGATTACTATCTGACTGTTTTCATCTCTTCCTGTTAACTGTCTCTAGGCAGCTCTCTGTTCAAGGTTCCCAGTGCTGCTTACAGAAGTAGCTCAAGATTTCTTAACAGTGTATGCAGTGCTGTCTCTTCGAGGTGGCAGGAAAGCAGGCTTCTGAGCAAGAAAGAAGACCAGTGAGTCCCCGAGTATCCCAGGCCTGTGTGATAAGAGATGCTGGGGGCTCTGGATGAGAAAAGGCATCTCCATCCTTCACTTTCCTCTCTATGTTTCTTTGGAGCCAATTCCCTTTTGAGAGAGACCAGGATCTGCCCCTGAGCATTTTCACTGCATGAAGGCAGTGCTGGCCTGTGTTCAGCCCCTGGGAGAGAGCAATCAAGGCAGATGTGACCAGGATCTGCCAGGCAGGTGCCATAGGCTCTGGGCCATCTACTCTCTGCTCCCAGCTGCCCTACCCCAAGGGTATGGTGCTTTAGTTCCCCATCAGCTCCCCTCTTTAACAGTGTAGATAGCCAGCCAGTAGGTGTTGAATAGGGCTTAGTGCAACTACTGGTAGATCCTGCAAGAGCATGATCTCCGTGGTAGAGAGAGAGCTTGCACAGGGCTTGCAGTGCTTCTCTGTGGCACCCAAGTTTACAGCGATGCACAGTTCTGCTGTCCTCCAGCTGACAGTCACCTGAGACGGCTCCCTGCATCATTCTGCCCAAATGTACCTGATCCCTGTGCTGTTTATAACCCCCCTGTCACTGGCTGAGGGACATCAAGCAAAGCTGCATTGCCTGAAGGCACTCTAATGCCAGCATACCTGATTTTTATATGTGAGGCTTGCCCTGAAGGAATTGGTTAGATGCTGAAACTCTCACTGCAGCAGGATCCTGAAGACTTTCCTTTGCTTAGGAATGGCAAAATTTTAGCTCAAAAGTGAGGCTTCTAGCCTCAAATCAGCACAAACTTCTCTGGGAACCAGTCTCCAATCACATACATGATCTCTATTAAAGTAAGGCATTTTAGAAGTTGGAGCTAATTAATCTATCTCTCAGCCTGCCTCAGGGAAATAGATTTCTTTAATTTCAACCAAACTGCCAATAGCTTTGCGCTTGGATTGAGAAGTACATACATGCTCAACAGTGACTCCAATGTTGTCAACAAACATGTTAAGCTATGGTAACTTGAGAGGCAAAAATTAACTGCTCCTTAAATGGGCATAAGATACTAACCCCCAAATTAATTATTGCCATAAGATCTAGTAGCAATCTTTTGCAACACTTGTCAAATTTAAGAAGAAAAATAGGAAAAGCATCTGAAGAGAGGAAAAGACTACAGTTCTGTGGTATTGCCTAGTTTGGTACTTTTTGTACAAAGGGTTTAAAGAAGAAGTACATCCTCATCTGAGCTTACTTTACTTCTGGCAAATGGACTGAAAAACTGAAACTATGTCTCTATCCTTCAGAGAGAGAACTCCTTCTCTTAAGGAGTAACAGAGAGAGAGAGAGAGAGCATTTTTCATTTTTTTGGTCCAAAATAAAAGTTCCAGTTCAAACCCTGGAGGAACGGATCAATTCATGTGTTTTCAGACGAAATCACAAAAGCAAGGACACTTAGAAATTCAACATTTAGAAAGAGCTGAGACTCTCAAGTAAATGTCCTGCATTGTGCAGGATATACTCTATCCTGGTCTTTGACTGCCTTTGGGGAAGAATACTACAGTCAAGAACAGTCTGACTTGCAAACAGAGAAACAACTGCAGGTTTACTTTTCCTTGCCTTCTGCCTAGTTAAGCTCAGATACTCGATTTTAAGTCTTCAGATGTATATTTTCTTCCATTTCAGTACATGCTTTGTGCTGATTCCATCTTAAATATAAAGGCTACACCTTTCAAAAGCCTTGAAATAACACCATCTAGTTATTGTCATGATGTCCTTCCCTCTGAACAGCAGCAGTTTGGCTTTGGGGGCAGTTTTTGTTCTTTGATGTTTCCTCTGTAAAAGCTATTTTTGCCAGTTCTGCTCTCTCCGTGTGTGTGCCAGCATTACTGCTACTCCTGCTGTTAAAATGCACTTACACAGCCGCTGACATAGAGCAGTTGGCCTGCCTCTCCCTTGGTTCATTTGTTAGGAAATGGGGAGAGTACAGCTCTAGCCCACTTCTTCCGTCAGGGCATTCACTGCCACAGCTATTGTTCGCTCCCAGCTTACATTCCCCGATTGCGAATGGCTCTCTATAGCCAGGCAGGCATAACAGCGATTTTAAGATGAGGTTTGCTCCGAGGCAACAAACAGGAACAAAGACCCGGGAGAACTAAAAGCCGAAGAACTCGATTTATTTTTTTTAGCAGTTGAATAACAGAATTATTAAATTAAAAGCAACATTAGGGTAACTTTATCAAAGTAGGGGAGTAAATTCTGGGCACTGATTCTGGGGTGGAGGGGAGGTGTTATTCTGCTTTTATTAAACTCATGTTTGTATACAGAGTTTGGCCATTGTGATGGGAAAAAAATACAGTCATACTAATGTAACCACTAAATGGAAATGGAGAAAGCCAGAGTTCATACTTGATCTCAAGTTCAAGTAAAGGTTAGTTCAGTTGAATTTCCTTTCAACTAGCTCTGACCTGCAGCAAATCAAGTATGAAAAATAAAGTATGTCCAACACCAAGAGTAAAAATACACACACATACATATATACCCGTAGGATGTGCATACTTATGCTGTGTGGCTTGTTCTCTTATTGCATGGAAATACATTGCATTTGAGAATGCTGCTGTGGGTCAAAGGGAAATTAGGAAGTTAAAACTGCAGCAGGCAGGGAGAGCAAAAAACAATACTGTGTGCAGCATAATACATCCTCACTACTGTAGGCCAGTGTTGGGACCACTGCCCTCCTGAGCTCTAGCTATAGCCTCCATTATACGATGTTATTCAACATCACAAGGAATTTGCACTCACATGTGGAACAGAGGTAGCCTTGGCACTGAAAAGAAAGCGACATCTTTCAAAACCTGGTGCACATGAGGAGTAACTCAGTGGCTGAAGCAGCTTTAATCCTAACTATAAACAAGGCATGCCACGTGGAAATGGCCTGCTCGCAGACACAGATCACAAGCGCTGTGCAATATTGAGCCAAAATTTTCAAAGAGATGACAACAATTCCAAAATGCAATACTTTAGTTTATGTGGTTCTTGAGCATAGGGCTGTGAAAACGTAATTAGGTAGTCTCTTATCAAATGAAATGAATAAAAAGTATAAAACAAAATGATGAGGCACTAAATTTAGGAGACGAAAAATTCATTTGATTATCACAGCAGAGCCATAATATTTCAGATCACACTGTCAACTTAATTGGCTACAATTTATGTAGATTTGATAAAACTGGCTGAGCTGTTAATAATGCAGTGAGTCTCGCTTGATGTATTCAAAAGCAGTTAGCCTTTTAACTCTGGTGCAGGTACTTGAAAACCCTTGTGCTGAACCAATTTCGAACTATTTAAAGTTAATGACTGGAATTATTTATTATTTTGGGTTCTCCATGATGCCTGTCATGATAATGTCTGAGTGCTCCTAGCCTCAGCTGCTGGGGCAGTTCCCAGAAACAGAGAAACAGCACTGTTCTCACCTCATTCACAGCAATTTAATAGTGTTGAGTACGACTTCTTTCCTTTCCTCCAAATACTTTCTAATGCCTGTGTTCCCTGCTTGCAATTAGTTCTGCCTGGATTCGTATATGCGTGCCTCAGGGCAAGCTCCATTTAAGTCAAAGGATATTCTCCAAGGATCAGTATCTGTTCGCACAGCAAATAGCCCTAATGGAGGCCTAAAGTTTTAGGGATTTTTGATAGGATGTTCTGAGATTTCTAAGAGGAATGTATTTAAAGGGTAATTAGTTTTTAGTGATGCAGTTTGCTCATACTACTTAATACCTATAGCAGAGGTAAGGAAGAAATAACCTACTGACTTTATTGCAACTTGACAGTTCACTGATGCCTCCATGTCTGACATCTCCAGGTGGCTTCGTGCCTTTCTAAGCTTCATTTGAGAGATGTCAGCCCAACAGTTACATCCAACTCAAGAAAATGACTGGAGAGTTTAATTTTTAGAAAATTTGTCAAGAAGAGCATTGATGGAATTTAGAGGTTTCCATATAAATCAGCCTGAAAATAAAAGTTCAAGGCTAAGCAACCAACAAAGTAGAGTGATCAAAGGAAAGTAGCTATTAAATAGTGACTCATTTCAAAAAAAAAAAAAAAAAAAAAAAGGGAGGGGGGGAAAAAGTAGACAGTTTTCAGCTTTCAAACAAAATACTTGGAAATTTCTTCCAGTCTAAAAACTGATGTTTCTCATTCTGGAATGGAGTAGAAATTTGTGGGATCATATTTCTACTATATGAAATATTATTTGCCTTAAGGGCATTAAAGTTTCAGAGTGAGAGGCTAAATGAAGTCACCTCCTCCATACTTGTGTAGAGGCCTGTTCTGGCAAACGCTCTGGAAATGAGATGCTGAATATGGTGATGGTAGATGAGTACATAACATGTTTACATTCTAAAAACCTGTAAAGGCTTCCTGTCACACTATAGGCTTCTTTAAAAAAATGACAATTCTTTGAGATATTAATTTGTACTTCTCTCTTCCAATAACAAAAACAGTGTTTGAAGACATAGTTGGTAAATGACAGTTATTTGTTTTGCCTGTTTTATGTTTTGAAAAAAAATGTTCTTGTTGTTTGCTCTGGAGCAAAATGTTGCCCGATTTTCCAGAGTTTGTTCTGAAATTATTAGTTCCATTTCAAAACTACAAAACACTAGGGTTTTTTTTTCTGTCTAACCAGTTCATGTGGGAGCATCTGGAGTTCATAAAGGCATGCCTTGTTTTTAATTCAGTAAAATAAATCTCATAATAACATACACCTTCAAGCTTCTTGAAGTGTCTCCAGTCTGTTGCTGTCCTCCTCACTTCTGCTGTTCAAAAAGAGAATACGGAAGAAACCTCTCCCTGAGTTGCAAAGAGCTGAGGAAGGACCTGCTGGAGGCTTACCATAGCATTTCTTTGGTGGCAGAGAATATCCTTTCATTTTGCACCTGACAGCGGACAGCTGCCGGCCATTTCAGAGACAAGGAGCTAGCTTTGGAAACCCTGGGAAACAGACTGCAAATAATTTTATTTTTGCTCCAGGAGATAACATGATTCCAAGGGTTACTTGGATGTTATTTCTTGGGAATTCTAGTTTTCTCTTTCAAATAAATTTCTAGTTGTACTGGTTTAGAAAGTGGGAAAACATGATATAAAAGGACTCAAAAAACCTGGAAGGCAAAACAGAACTTAAACATGCTGTTAAAAAAATCGTAAAACTCCTCAATTACTTAGTTTATTAAGACAATTTTACAAAGTGAAGGGGTCTGGCAAAATTGATAACTGGCCATGAAATTCCTGAGCACTGCTAATCTGGCAATTCTGAACTAAAGAATGAAGAATGCTAGGAAAGCAAGGGTAGGAAAAGGCAAGAACTGATCTGACATTTATACAAGCCAAACAGTGAGTGGGTGCATAGATAGATAATGTGTAGAAATAGAATGACGGAAATTCTTGCAATCACAGCCTTATTCTTGATCCTGTTGTTTCCCTCCAGGTAAGACAACCTTAACTCTTGGCCCATCCTGATATCCTCTGGATGTAAAATTCCCTTTCCTCACATGAAGTTTGGCTACTTGGGCTTAATCAAATTACTTCATCTTCTTAAAATTATGAGGCTATTTCAAGAGCTCATACCGTATCAAAGTTCTTCAACAAGCAGGGCACTAGATGTGTTTGCTGGAGAAGATGCCAGGGACTTTGCTTTTCACTGTATCTCTGTTCACCCATGTCCTTCTGGTCTATCTGAGCATGCGATAGATGCAACGATTGAAATGTGTATCACAATAGTGACGCAGAGGGAAGTAAATGTCCCCTTTTCAACTGATATGCAGCTTAAAAACAGCATATAGCATGAAACTATAATTAACTTCCACAGTACTCAATGGGAAAAATTACAGTGCCTATTTTCAGGCTAGGTTGATTGACATTTTTTGTAAATAATTAAGAGCAACTCCAAGGAACATCTTTTAAGTATGGATTTAAGTGCTCTATCCTCTAGGGGCCTCTGTATTTTTCCCTTTTTCTTTCTTCTCCAAGTGCTGCCAGTCTCAGAAGTTGCTCTGCTGACAAGATTCCTCATTTTATGTAAGGCAAGGCTCCTAATGTGGTACAGAGGAGGCAATGCTGCAAGCAAGGCAAAGTCCAAGCTGCCCTCAAAAGTTTTTGCTACCTGCTTATTCTCACACCCTTAATATACACCTCAGCATCTTCTATAGCCTGACACCAGAATCAACTCTATGCTTCGGGATTCAAGCTACTTTCACTATTAGGGTACCAGACGAAGCCAACAGCTTATTTATAGCTACTCGCTGCAAATTTCTCACACCTTGAACCAGACAGGCACCATGTTAATAACAGTCAAGGCAGCTGGCTTAGCAATCTTGTCTGACCAAATTCTGGTGACAGTCTAACTAGAATCATTATTGGTGTCATGATGAGAGCTTCTTCCGACATGAACAGGAAACAGTCCTGTGCCTGCTGCCCATTTGTCCCTAACAAAGATTTTTTATAACTCCACACTGTGAAACTAGGCAGTAAATTCCCCTTTTCACTTTTGGAGAAGTTCCTCCAGTAACTGTTAATTTGATAATCCTTGAAAGGAAAAGGATAGTCCTTAAAAGGGAAAAGACTGGACTATGCTACCTGAAGGTTTAGGCCCTTTCAAACTGGAATCCAGGATGCAGACTCCATGGCCCTTCAAGACACATTAATTGAAGTTGTAAAAGGGTTTCTTACACAAATCTGCATATTTGAGGACACCAATATGAAGGGCTACAGAATAAGGAGAGAACCCAATCATGAGCTTAGAAATTCGCTGCAATTAATATACACAAGGAGGTGAAATATTGATTGTACTCAGTCACATTTCCAGGTAAAATCAGCATGCTAGTTGTCACATGAGATATCAAAACAATCAGCAGTCAGTCACAGCCATCTCATATTCCATTTGTCAAAAATTCAATGCTTCCTGCCATTATTTATTCAATGGGAAGTATATTTAACTGATTAGTAGGTGTTATTTTGTTACTATTTTATTTTGTGCATGTTTGCCTGTTGTGCATGTAGAAATGTGGGCGTACAAAGGGAGCAACAGAAAATAAATGTGGCTGAATAAAAGGAAACTAACCACAACAGTACTCATATTTTATATCAAAATTAGCTACATCAAACATCATCTGCAGTTTTATAGAAGAAAAAATAAAATTATTTATGACAAAGAGGAATATGCTAATTAATTAACTATAGATGATAGATTAGCAGGAAGGGATGATGGCAGGAATATCTTAACCAATAAGCGCTTTATGACCCAATGGATCCAGTTTTATGACATCTTATTAATTATATCCCTCTCACAACCTATTATATTCAGAACTATGATCTTAACATGCCTATCTATGTTTGGTGATCCAGTCTGGTGAAAGAGCAAAACTAAAGATATTTAACACAATTATTCTAACAGAAAAATAAGATAGCAATGAATTTGTAAGTAATTAAGGGTTGTCGTGTTCAATGTTACTTTGACCAACCTCCTATTTTGCACGTTCCTTATTTTTGCTGATGTGTTTGCACTGTGTATAGCTGGCATTAGTGACTGGAAATACACATGTATTTGTATTTCTGAGCAAGAAAACATGGACTAAAATGATGTATGATAACAAAATTGACCACATTGACCTGACTTTTACTGAAGTAATCCAATGACAAACAATGTTAGGAGGAAGTGTTAGAAACAATTGTTGCTGTTGTGAAACTTCTGGAATCTTTTTGATATGGTTAGGTATGTTTTTTGATACTTTTATTATAGTAGGTTATAGGATCATAGCATAATGGAAATTATTTACAGAATTTGGAATTATCCCACCAGTTTTGGTGGATATTTCCTACAGAGCACCTGAAGAAATATAAAAATACCAACAAAGCCAATCCCTCTACTGTGCATGTTTGAAAAGAATTTATTCTGATATATGACAGCATATATTTCCAAATTATGAATAAGAAAGAATGCATTCATCCATCAGTATGGACTCTACACAGACATATTCTATTGATCAGTCAATCTATGATTGTAGAAATGAAGATCAGTTACCTTGTCTTGGTCATGAAGCTAAGTATTTGGCAGATGTGAGTGCGAATTTCTTGCAAATAAAGATAATCTTCACTGTATTGGCATGGTCAGTCATACAACAATTCCCTAACTACATCACGACTTGTAAAAGGCTGCAGGTCAGGGCTTGACCAATTTAACTAACTCATGTTCCCTACAGGGGACACTCCTTAGATTTAGTACCTCTCAAGGCTGTTGAAGTGAGGCAAGTAATTGCTTTATATTTCAGTTTTATTTAGAACTTATGTACACACTTGGTTCTGTTTATTTAGCATTCAAATTGATCGGTTTCTCCTCTAGGCTTGAATCATCAAGTTGTGAACCCTTCATGGTCAATTCGCCCTGACTATCCTGGCTCAGTGAGAAAAGTAAAATAGCACTTGATTTTTGAGCAATGATCAAACTCAGGCAAGCAAGCTAAGGCATGAGGCTCCAAGTCTCGGCGTTTTTTTTTTTTGTTTGTTTGTTTGTTTCTTTCTTTCTTTCTTTCTTTCTTTCTTTCTTTTTTTAACAGACAGATTGCAAAGATTGTCTTTGATCATTCTTTGGAATTAAATTCTCATGTGTTTCAGATGGGTAAGACTGGTCTCTTTTAACACCACCAGTTCTTTGAAGTTGTATATTTGGATTTGAGACAAAGAAACTGAAACCAAGGCAATGCAAATAGCTCCAGTGACCAATCATAGGAACTACAATATGTGTGTCTGAAACAACAAAACTAGATTTCTAAGGAATTATCGGGAAAAGGGTTCTTCAAGCAAGCCAGAACTTTAGAGTTTTCTTATCCATCAACAACCTGCTTACTGATAATTTAGCAAGAAGAAAAGAAGGATATGAATTCATCCACAGGCATTTTGGTCTCTTTATGGCACTGAGGGATAAAAGCAACAGGGGAGTAGCAGAATGATGCCACTGTATCTTAAAAGAAATTTACAGCATTTCTGAACATAAAGACTGTAAACCTATATCTGTGTAACAGCAGATCAGTATTTAAGCTCCTTTCAAAGATAAAGATTTACAAGCTGGTTTCTATACTCTGTGAAAGTTAAATTCTTTTGCAGATTTTCTTGTCTATAGTGTTACAGAGCAGCAATGGCTATCAGCCCTGTTGGAAGTTAGAAATATATAAAAATGTGCAGTGTATCGCTCTCCAGCAACTAAAACCAAACTCCCAGTCTCCAGTGAGTACCATATCTGATCTTCTTCTGGAAATTAGTTTTTCAGATACGATCTGTGACTCTACTACCTAAAATCAAGAAAGCAGTGCTTTTAATACCAACCAGATGAGCAGATACGCTGTAATCATATTTAGTATTGAATGTAAATCATTGCAGCCATATTTGGGCACAAAAATGCCCAGACATTAAGCCCCTGAGGGAGAGACTGACAGTAAGGGGATAGCACTCGCTATCCCCTTCCAATGGACAGGCATTTAATGGCTGAGCATGGGAACCCTCTGATCACTTGCTGCTTCCCGCTGAGCAATATTATTTATTTCATACAGCCATTCCCTCTTAAGTGGAACTAGCATCCCTTCACAGTAGTCTTCACCATCTCCTCCTTTCTGCCTTACTCTCTCTTCCCGTAAGCGATGTGATTAATCATCTCATCTGTGTCATCATCAGAATCTAATAACCAAGACAACATCATAAGGACAGACGGAAAGGACTGCAGAGTGATCTCACAACTTTCAAGATACCCTTTAGCTGGTTAACCATTCCCATGGAAATCCTCTGCTTAGAGAGAACCTCTGTGCATACCATGTTTCTGTCAGACTCTCAATAAACTACTTACAAAGTAACGATTGTAAACTTTGCAAATATCAGTAATCTGAAACTAAATATGGAGTTATATTATGTCTAAATATCTCTTACAGAGGAAAAGCACTTTAAAGTCTCATATTAAAAATTCATATTTCTCTGGGCACTGCTTTAGTGCAATGACTACAATGTTACATTTTACAAAACCTTATTTCTCCTTTTCCCAAGTTTGCAGAAGAGAAAGACTCTGCTGTTTCTTTAAAATAACAGGAACTTTATGACACAGCAGGGTAAAAGCGAGGAAAAAAAAACTGTTCATTTTTCCTTCTAAATGGTATATTTATGCTGTACATAAAAATAAATTAATGTTGCACTGCGTACTGGGGCAATTCACTCTGATTATATGCCATTGCTCTCAAGATCCCTGGTCCATAACATTTCTGTTCTTACAGAATCCTTTTGCACTGTTTTTTTTATTTTGCTTTGTTCTTCCTTTATGTTTCTGTGCAGTAAATTCAAGATGATGTTCTTTTACTCAGCTTAACTCCTCTGCCTCCCTTCATGATAAAAAGGACTTCTGTCAATAGACACAATTGGCAGTTCAGATGACTACTGGTGACACAAATATCTTTTTCTTATTGGAGCCAGGTTTTTGTGTGGCCACTTATCTGTACAGCTGAACTTCCATTGTTACTGCCTAATGCATCTTCACTGACTCAGGCTTTTCAAAGAGAATTAGATAATAACTTCATTGATGGAGATGCTCAGTAATTGCTTTAAGGCTCAGAATGTGGCACAACAGAGGTTTATAGGCCTTGTTGTAAACCAGATGAAAATAACACTGCAATCTGTGCTGAAGTGATGAATATTTCCGTAAAAAGAGTAAGATGAAATATGTGGTACTTGTCATAGACCAGTGGCTTAATCCATAGGTCTCTGGTGTGATCTGCAATGCCCAAGGATGCCTCTCTGGTCTCCAGCTACCACTCTAAATGAGCACAGATTCCCCCCCCCCCCAAACACACAGACACACTCTATGTCCTTGGTCATTGCAAGTGACATTAGGCCCATTGGTTTGGTCAAGTGCATCGAACCATTAGCATGTCAGTTCTGAACTGCAGAAGTAAAACTAAGATCAAATCTTCCAAGTTTAACATTCTAAAGGAGCACATTTTAAAAATACTGACCTACTTGTCCATGACTGTAATAACTTGCTTTGTAGTTTGTGTGTACAAATAAAAGTCCCATATTCAGTAAAACTGCAGCTTGTGCTCATGAAGCAAAAAGCTTAAACTAGCTTTCATAATCATGAATAAATATTTTTCAGGAGAGCAGGTGGGTGCCATATATCATCAGACACAGTTTCCTTCATGCTCTGGGTTTGAAAGAATGCAGAATTCCAAGAATTATGAGCTTTTCTTCTACAAATTATATTTTGTCTTTGAAATATGGGGTGCAATTCCAAGTCCTTTGGGGTGACCGGAAAGCCATCCTTTGACACAGAAGTTTTTCTGGATCAACCTGCTTTTCCTAGAGCCATGCAAAGAACATCTCTTTTACTCACCTTCTTGTTTCAACTACTGTTCAGCTTTGGGAACAAACTTCAGCTCACTCTTTATGTTCTGAATCTCCGATAAGTTGACAGCAGGGCCTGGAAGTTTCTTAGCTCCTGGGAGATGTTTCTTGTCTTTCTCCGCCTCTGTAGAAGCAGGAACACTCTGCACAAAATGAAACCAGTCACCTCACTGCTGCTATAGAAGTCCCTTGAGCAGGAGCATAGGCTGCTTATTCGGGAAACACAAAAGGGTTTTTTCATACTAAATGCAGTCACAATTGCAAGGGTGCAAGACAGAGGGAATGCATGGATTATCTTGTTGGTTGTAGCCTTGAAGTGTCTAAACACATTCTAAAAAGAAAATTAGAAGGTGCTTGGTGCGGAGGAATCTGGATCTTTTTGTAAATGGGTAAGAATTTACAGTGTCAAACCATTAGCAGGAAGTTAATTGAGTGGAATATTAAAGGCAACTCTCAGGTCTCTCATTTTTTTAGGGGAAAAATAAGGAATAAATATTTTGATCACTTAATCTCTTAGAGTCTCACAGTTGTTAGCCAGTTGTGGAAGAAAAATATCATGCACCTCTGCAACTTTGGAGACCAGTTACCATTGTAGGTTATGGACCCCAGAATAGCCATCCAAGTTCAGCGTGAAATAATGTTTATTTTTTCTTAAGCTCAGTCATAAGACCAGAAGGATTTTTGTCATTTAATATTTGAATTAGGGTAGTGCCTAAAGGGTGTTCTGTTGACACTGAAAAAATGCAGGCTAAATAACAGTTGTTACACAACAGGGAACATCTCAACTAGCCTTCTGATGGATCACAGTATTTCACTTCTTTGTACTTGCTGAATAGTACCGTTGCTCCAGGGTGAGGTAGGACTTTTATTATAGACAATTTCTATTCTAGACTGAGTAATGTTTTGAAGGGGTGGTTTTCCAGTAGGGATTTTAAGGTTTATCCAACCTATTCTGAATTTTTAAAAGGTAACACACAGGGAGATTCATGTAAGGCTAGAGGTGAATGAGTATTTTTCTGCAAACAATTTTCACAATTAAATTCCATTTTCTTTTTTAATTACTCCTGAGAATGTCAGCTTGGGGTGGGGTTTTGGGTTAATTCAGTACTTGGATTTATTAACCACTATATTTGGAGAGGTTTTTCTTATGTATTGACTGTAAAGACTCAATTCCTAATATTTAAAAATTCATTTTAAAAAATTCAAAGTTATGTTTCAGTTATTATTGGCCAGTAAGACATTTTTTTTCTGTTCACTTATGGACCCCAATATTAACCAGAAAGCAGACTTTTTGTAATGTCAGGTACAAGTAAACATGGAATTTAGAAAACTGTCAGGTTCTTCTTATTTGTTTTTTTTAAAACTTTCTCTAAATCACCATTTGGGAGAAAAATGAGTCAACAGTTATATTGTTTGGCTTACTAAATTAACTTTTTATCATTTTTTAGCTAATGTGTTCTTTTAGTTATATACAAGCTAATACTAATTAATAACATTACGCTAGATGTTCTATTTTGATAATTTAAGATCCCAGTAATCCATGCCCCAAATACTATATGAATATATATATATATATATATATATATATATATATATATATATATAGTGTGTGTGTGTAGCATATATATTCTATATTGTCTAATATCTGGCTTAATGGAAGACAATTAGCTGGAACAGCCAAGCCTAGCAAGAGAATAAGCAAACTGATACAGAATGTGTTTGGAGGAATGCACAAAATGGTACCAGCAGTTAAAGATGCCATGAGCTTGTATTGCTTCCTTCCACAGTTTTCTTGCACAGCTTGGTAATCTGAATAACCAGGAAAAACAACCAACCTTACCTCCTCCACTTCAGGTGTAAATTCTTTTCTTTTGTGAGGGTGACCTGCACCAGGTCGAAATGCTCCCATCGGGATGTTAATATTAGCCTGTGAGAAGGAAATTATGATACATGTAACAGTGACTGATAAATAAAGGTAAAGCTGGTAATTGACAGAACTTTTAAGGGATGCACCAAGAGTATAGACATTTTCCTAGTTTCTGACACTTACGCCTTAAATGTATGCTTCATCACAACACTCTTGTAGGAAAGGGAAATGCTTTCATCTCTGCTTTAAAGATGCAAAATGAAAAAACAAGGATACCTAGAAAGCTTTTGAAGTCTTGCTTTTTAGTCTAGTGTTCCCTGACTTCACTGGACTTTAAATAAGTGAGTACTAGACAGCAAAGTGTCTTTAGGGATCTGGGCCTATTTGATCTGGTCAAGGTCAATTAGAAAGTAAGCAGCAGAATAAGGATTTAAGTATAAATCACCCAAATCCCACAGTAACACCGAAACCACTGGAACACTCTTCCCCAGCAGTGACACCAATTTGGACTTCATTTAATCATAAGTAGTCAGGAAGGAAAATTCTATTGAGCCAGCTTAGGCTAGTAGTGTTTAAAATACGATTTTATGGGCACAATTCACCCGAAGTGGCTACAAAGTACAAATCATTTTGGCCTAGCAATGCGGCTCTCCATTGCAGAGAGGATCCCTTAGCAAGAAAAGGCAGAGTGGCTCTCCAAAGCTCCAGGTCCGGCTGGGTGTTGCCAAGCCACCTCAGCCCCATCTGCAGCAGGATTCCCATGGGGGTCACTAGCCAAAGGAGGCTGATCCTGGTCAAAAACCTGACAGACCGTTCGCGCCCTGGGTCTTAGCAAACTTTCTCCAGAATGATACCAGTATGGCTGAATGGGTTTGGTCTGTTGTCTTTGTGGGAGGTCAGATAGCCTCTAGCCATAACAAAAATGGGGTTTAGAACAGATATCTTCAAAGTAAATATTTTTGAAAAAAAGAATGACACAAAACATTATTATAAAAGAGCAGTTAAAATGTATCAATTTCCTGATGTGACCTAGCCTGGATTATTTTAAAAGTCAAATGGCATGATCAACTAAATGTACAATTTATACCTATTCTTATCTCGTGATCTCAGAAGAGAAGCTGCTCCTAGGAAATGTCATCAAAATACCATGACTCCCACTTGTAAAACCAGCAGGTGAAATGGTAATGTTATTGAGTGGAAACAGAGAAACTTCAAATAGTGAGCTGTTTTATTGTAATTTGCCATCTGACTGACTTGCATAAAATGAAGATGAATCATCTCACCCTTCTGTTTTAATCATGGTCCTGCAGATCGTGCCCCATCTTGGGTATCTACAATAAAAACAGCTCCTGTTTTTAGTAACAACAAATGTTCTGAAAGCTATAATCAAACCCTAACAAAATAAAGAAACTATTTGCTGAGAAATATGCACTTTTCCTTTTATTCTTTTTTTCCACTAATGTTAATGCAAGGTAATGTTGCTATTTCAGTGGGCCTGGCTATTATCTGTAAGACCAAGTATTTTATAGACAAGCTAGGTATTCATTTCATATGCTTTTTCACTGCACATTAGTTTAGGTACTGTGAAACCTTTCATCTGCACTTATTAAATTCCCAGGAGATGGGGTATTTTCAGCATCACAGTACTTAACCCATTAGTTTATTTTCCAGTGGGGGAAAAAACAGCTTTGCTATTCTTAATTGACTCAGCTACTTTTTTCTGGAATAAGACACTTTTATGCACCTTACAGCTAGTGTGGTTGGACAAGTTTGCAGGCTTGAGACATTAAAGCTATTCCTGAGAGAGCTCTCTCTTCCTGGTGCTCTTTCTGAACTGAAGCTTTCCATCCCCTTGGCCTCAGTAGTAGAAGTCAGCCTCCCACAGCAACCCAGGACATGACACAAAACTGTAACTCTGATACCTGTTCCTCACGTTTCCTGCTGTGATTGACAGACCAGCTGTGCCTAAAAAGGGTCCAGCAAACAAAAATGAACCACTAAGTGCCAGACTGCTAATTAAATTAAATATGCCATTCTTTGGTCTGCTTCAGCATTTTCACAGCACTCTGTGTCACACAGAAGTAGTTTGAAGTATTTTGTTTGCTGTATGTGCAGTCACTTCTGAGTTTGGACAAGGTGTATGCAGATGCTATATATTAACTTGGTAAAACAAGCAGCCTTTAAAACATAGTTTAACACTGTCTAGATCTGATAACACAAACTATACGACAAACTATTTCTAGTATGATATGAAAGTATGACTAATTTCCTAGCAGTTCCCAAAAAGAGATACTAGAGTCCTGAGCTATAACTCTCCATCTTAATCCAGAACTCTTCCTTTCCTCTGAATAAGCAGCCATATAATGGGTGAACACTGCACCAACTCCTGCAGGCAAATGTAGCTTTGTAAGGACTGTGTTGTGCTGAGACCAGCACAAGCTTACAATTCTGTTTTTAAAAGCCTCTTTGGTGTTCTCATCACCTGTCTGCTAGGATAGAGACACAAGTTTCAGTGACTTCTCCCTTCTTCCTCAACCCAGTGAAATACTGAATGGGAAATTTTTTGTTCTGAACTTCTGATGCTGTAAATTATAATTGCTTTGGACAGTTTTTGTGGGTGTGGTTATTGTTTTAATCATTACTTACTAAAAATTATTTTTGATTATTCAAATCATTGGCTTTGCATCTTTCTTTGGTTTTGGATAGTGCCTGCCATATTTTGGATGTCGCTGCAGTTTTTCATGAGTGGAAATGATATACTGTACTAAGATCTTCCTCAACAGACTGAAGGAAAAATATTTGTCAGTGTGAAATACATTGTGTGAAACAGTGTGAAATCAGTGTGAAATACAGTGTGAAATACATTGCTTGTGTCACATTTCACATTTCACAATGTGAAATACATTGCTGGCTTGACTCCATTAAAGGGATATTTAGAGGTCTGTGTAAGTTTGTCCTTCTGTTTAATGGAGACAAGGTGCCTATATTAGGAACTGTTGTGTCTTGCATTACCAGCAGCCGTGCATAAGTTTAGGACTGTTACAGATAAATCCTTCACAGTGTCATGGCCACTCCTGACTGCCCAGAAGGCGGGCTGAGCAAGTCAGAAAGTATAATCATGTCCAGAGTAAGGAAAACAGGGAACTATTCAGACAGCTCTGAATACAGTTCAGAGAAAGCAGAGCCACCCCTCACCCCCATCGGTGGAGAAAGACGGGAGTAGTGTCTGCAGGGACAACTGTCAGCTAGAGCTATGTACACCGTCTACAGCCAGAGCAGGAGAGGGCAGCTCAGGAGTGGCCCCAGTGCTGTGTCAGCAGCAAGGAATATATTACCAGGACTTAATACTATTTTGGTCATTTATCACCCAGGAGCCACTCCCCGGAACCAGACACTCCCCTGAACTCCTCCACGTTTGTATCTAGTGGCCATCAGCATGCAAAGGTTTCAGCGTGTCTCTCCTAGGGTCAGAAAGGAGCCACTTCTGACACCCAAGGACCCAGGGAGACTTCAGACAATTAGGATTGATTGTATCTCCACTGCTGCAGCACCATGTCTATTCTCCAGGGGATGTAGGTCCTACTGCAACAGCTCATAACAGCAAAGGAGCATAACGTATGAATCACAACATACAAAACTGATCTGACATTTTGAGTCATGGTTCTGAGAATACTCAAAGTGTAATAGGCATCCATTCCAGGGCAAGTTTCCCTGACGGAGCAACCTCTGACACAGAGTTTAATAAATTTATTTTAAAGTCTGTGAAGTAATTTATTTTCCAATGAAAAAGTTTTCATTGAAAAAAATGAAGTTTCTTAAAATAGTAAACTTAGTGCTTAAACTTAATGATTTAAAAGCATCTTTTTTAATGGACAAACTAGACACATTTTTTACATTTAGAAGTTTAAAAGTCTTCATAAATTTGAGAAAGGAGTCAATATCCCCTTCTTTTCTCTATAGAAAAAAATAAACCAAGTTCATCCCTTAAAAATGATTGTATGTGTCCATGAACCTTAGATGCAAAATGTAAATAATTCTGAGTTAGAAATTATCTACAGTTTTTCACTAGTCATACAAATGTTTCCAAAGTCAGTATTTAAGAGGGACAAAATTTTGAACTGAATGAAATCAATGGCAAACTTTCACTAATTTTAATAGAATTGGAGTGCAGTAGCTTGCACGCCTGTTTCAGTACACTTGATGATTACAATCAGAATTAGCATTATACACTGCTTTGCAACTTCAGTATGCTGTCTAGCATACTAGGTAATTAATCTTCTTGATACCCTAATCCATTAAGTTGATATTATTTTGGGGTAGCAGAGAGCAGTTCAGACTTCAGAAATTCTGTTTTGTGGTTCTTATGTAATTTCAAGGGACCTTTAACTCATGGGAAAATTGCATTGCAAATGCATTTGGCAAAATACATAAAAACACTGTAAAATTCAGGATTTATTTTGTCCTTTTGACAGGGATCAGTGATAGGATGACTAATCCATCGTTTAGCTATTTCAAAATGATACTGGGAAAATTCTCCAACTGTTTCTTTTACAGATGTATAACAACAGACTTCATCCATATGAGCAGACACTATTTAAGAGGATATGAGACATACAAAATTTTTAAAATCAAAACATCAAAATTTTATTTTGGCTTTTACATAAAATGCTTTATTAAGCAAATACTGGAGATATATAGTTATTCCTAAAGAGATGTAGACATGAAAAATATTAATAGGTATGCCATCTTTTTAGCCTATAGTTTCAGTAAAATTATATTAATTCTGTAGAAAATCCAATAGTTGAAAGAATAAGTTTTACTCTTAATGCTGATGTGTATCTTACTTAGTTGATCCACAGACAAACATAACTTAACATGGGAGAGACCATATGAGCAAACAATCAACCAAGCAACCTAACTGACCCATTCTTTTCTCTGCTCAGATTATAGGACAATCTTCAGGTAAATATTTTTGAGTTCTTTCACATCTAGCAAGCTTTTTCATTTTAAAAAAATAATGCCCAGTTAGTATTTCTGTCCTGTTTTATACAAACAAAATGCAGTTTGCCAAGTAACAGAGGTTGAGGTTTATTATTTTCTTATATTAGAAACATAAACACTGTCTCTTACCTGAATGGCTTTGACATGTGATGCTGGCTGTTTTGACATTTTTAAGAGAGAGTCGTATCCCTGCAAGCAAAATGGGAAAGTGTTACAGGCTATGACATTCTGATAGCTAAGAGAGATAAGCTAGAACTTAACCCATGCTGCTTCTTGACAGGCTTCCATTTCATCTGCCCGTCTCCTGTTTCAGTCTCAGTTTCAGAATTGCTTAGTTATTCCTCCTGAACACCTGCGGGGGACAGAACACCTGAGCTTCCCCAATTAATCTTTCATAGCCACAAATGGAGCCATACCTTTCACATCAAAAACAATAATGAGTAGAGATAAGAAATCTTTCAAATATTAATAGCATTGTAAAATGAGCAAGAATTAAAGAAAATATTTGAGGATAAACAATGTATGACTACCTCTGTCACACTATGCTTTTATGAACTATTAGAACTCTAAACCTTCTTTGAAATGAAATGTAACTCACTACAAAGTAAATTGATAAATGCAGACATAACCATCTTCTGACTCACATATTCTTGAAAAATCTCTAATCTGTATAGACTGGAAATGATTAAGATGGTTAAACTGTAAAGTTCTCTTTGACAGTTTCCAGGGTACAAAATAGCTTCTCTTCAAAGTTTTATATCATATAGATTCATTCATTTTCTTTAGCAGTAAGACAAAAAAACCCAAAGTTTTTCATAAAACTTCATGCAGATAAAAATATAGACTGATACAAAATTAATATACAATAACAAAGGCAAACATATCAAAGTCAAAGGGTTCCATAAAGGTCAAATAAAAAGCAAACACAAGCAGCTTAATTGAAATATCCCCTTGGCCTTTTACTGTCTTCCATTGAGATTTAACTTTAACCAGACTAGCCTTTCATCAAATTCTGGGTATCTAAGCTATCTCATCACAGTGAAAAACAAATAGCAATGTTAAAAGGTGAGAAATAAGTATATGTTCACCAGAGAATCAATTGACAACAATATAGCATGTTTTGGCTACAATATTTTACCTGACATCAGAAAGAGGTCTGAGAAAAGCAGAAAAAATATGTAGGAGAGAATAGTAGAAATATACTGAGAAATCAAAATTGGGTCAAAGAATTTGGTGTAGCAAACGGCTTAACTGTCCCACTGAAGCAGTTCCAAAGAGTATAGATCTGTTTGTTGTAGGATGGCTTCAGTCTGAAATGGTATCACTCCAGCTGCACGGAAGATTTGTCCTTGCCTATTCTCAGCTTTATTCAAGAGCTTTAAAGCTATGTATGATTCTGAACAGGATAACTTTAAGTAAAAATGGCCTGCAACTGCAGGTCTCTCTCTGCACCTGCAGCTGTAAAGCATGCTGTCCAAACCACAACAGTGTAAAGCAGGGGACATGGTCTTCACAAGTGCCTTCAGGTTGAGCTGAATTGGTTCGGCTAAATCAGTAAATTGCCACAAAATCCCACCATACAAAATAAAAAACAGCATGGTTCCTGTGAGTTTTACATTGTAGTAATAACTTAAAACCAGAGCCAGTTTAAACAACATCAGAATTCAGTTCTGGGGCTGAAATCCCAGCCACTGAAGTTCATGACAAAACTCATGTGGATTTCAATAAGCCAAAACTTCAGCCAGTTTCCTTTCTTTCCTTTTTAAAAATTCTACTATGCATGGAAATAAGCATTTTCTCATGATTGCTACACTGCTTATACTTATGCACTGTGCTCCTAATCAGTGGTTGTATTCCAAGGTTAAATACAAAACAATCCCCCAGTTCATTGGAAAGATGGAACTTATAATACAGAAAAGTTTAATTCATTTTTCTTATAATCTTTTCCTCTTTCTAATCAAAATGAAGAATGGAAACAAAAGCACAGGAAATTAACAGAAAACATCTTAAAACATAGCGGATCTGCTTTATAAACACTGTCACAAAGAAATTCAAGCTAAGATTTCTACTATGCACTTAATGTACTCCTCCACCTTCTGTGTTTAGGCATTTCAGAAAACTGATACATGCTTCTTGGGCCACCTAAAGCTAGATGGACAAGGATTTACATTGAATCTCTGCTTTAAAGCAAGCACAGTGATAGCGTTCCTCACTGAGCTGCTCGGAGTTCATGCGAAGGCTGTGTTCGAAATGATTGCAATCAGACACTGGTTCCTAAAGACAGATGTATGATACAATTGTGTAGGACTGCTTTTGGAGGAGGTGATTTTCCTACCAGTTCATGCTGTCCTCATTACTGCCACAGAAATCAGGACAACAGCACGCTACTGAGTAAAAATAGACAATCTTCTCTGGCTCTGTTCCCTTCTCTCCATTTCCTGAGGTTCCCTCTAGAACAGCATTGACCATCAATCATAGGAAAATAAACCTTAGATTACAGATGCACCTATTACTTCATTTTTATAAACACTTTTTCTCTTTCACTATGTCTCAGAGAGAATCAAGAGCACTACGCTGCTTATAGTATTCCTGGCATACCAATCAGGTCTGCAAACTTGAAGAAATTACTCCTCACAGTAATTTCCACCTCAGAATTTCACAGGTTTCACACTCATGCACACACACAGAGCCTTATTCCCCAGTGTCTTTTTGGCCTCCCCACACCTTACCTCTTACCTTTTATGGTGCACATGCAGAGCCAAACTTAGAAAGCAATGGCAATGTTATTTCAGTTTGGAGCTATTTAATGCTGGACTTCCAATGCAAATGCACTTGCTTTCCTTACTTCATAGTGGAAATACTCATGAACAGGACTACTTGACAGACTGAAAGAAATCAGTGTTTTGAGAAGAACCCTTAAAAAACAAAGAACCTATCTTCTCTCCCTTTGCTAAAAATAATTTCTGAAAGGGGTGCAGAAAGATAATAAGCTTATTCAATTTGCTCTAAATTCAATGTGATATCACAATACCATCTTTTGTAATCTGTACAAAAGATGTACACTAGTATATAGGCAATAGAAAGAGCCCTCCCCCCCAGCTGAAAGCTGTCCTTTCCCCCACTGCAGTACTTAAGCATCAAGCACAATGGTAATTTTGGACAGAATACTGCAGTGTATTATCTTATAAAAAGGCTTTGACAGGAACTGCACTACTATGAAACCCAGCTATTACGAAGAAGGAAGAGAAGCCCCCACTTTTCAGCTTCCAGACTTTCATACAAAAACTTACTACATGCTCTAGGCAAGTGCAATACTATCTTCTAAATTGCAGTTGTTCCCCTTACATGTCCCATGTTAAGCTTACAGGGAAAGAACACCTCTCTTGCCACCAAAACCCTCAGCTATAACAAACATACAGAAACACTAAGCATGTATGTATGTACGACAGTATTCAAGCTAATACACAGTTATGCTTCTTATGAGTCACTAGGTATTTAAGCCGATTTCTGCTTTAAATCTTTTAAGATCCCCATAAACTATAAAGCAATAACTATAACAATCTGCTCTGAAAGCGCAAATATGCTGCACAAGACATTAAAATAAGCAGAAACCCATAACCACCACAGTTACCTCGCAGCCAGTTATTAAAGAGTTTTCATAAGTCTTTCAAGTTTGTAATCAACCCCTTCAAGATTAGCTTACTTATTTACTTATATAAGAAAAGTTCCAAACCGTCAAGCGAGTCTATACACCTCCTTTTGATGCTGAAAAAGGTGCCTTCTTCTATCAGCTGAGATATTGACTGTGATCCTTTTAATGTGTCTGAAATAGCTCCGATGCTTTCAGCCTGGATGGCACTGAGAGCTGCTCCAGGCTGGAGGAGAACTCAGTTTAGAAGCAAAGTGTAAAAGAGAATTCCTGTCATAGCTTCCAGTTGTTCTTCCTAAATATAGCCTTCGATTTGCCCTGTAACTTGGTCCCCCGTGACACTTGACCATCGTAAGACCAGGGCTCAAGTGTCAAGTAGTAGGTGTTGAAGAAACACACCTTTGGGTCCTTTTCTTGCCCTCCCTCTCCCTGCAGTTCTGGGGTTTTTCACAAGACCAAGGCATATGATGATAGAAGGTAAAATGCATAACCTGAAACTTCTCTTGCACTGTTTGGGCAGAGCGTACCTCCCTACTGCCACGCTGGGAAATTAAATAATTATGAAGACGTAATTATGCAGAACTCACCTCGGGACTAGCTAGCGAGGCGAACGCCACACCAGTGTGTCTGTCTTGTTGCTTCGTTAGGGGTGAACTTGCTCAGTGGCAACCCCAGGGTCTTGGTGTAGTGTCCCTTGTGCAGGACAGCCATGGTCATAGGGAGAAGTCCTGAAAATGCGAGGCTGTAATTGCTATTACTTGAATGTTAGGGGATGGGGGGGCGAGGAAAAGCTTAATAAAGTGTGTGCAGTGGGAGTTGCTATAGTTAATATGAGAAGTAAACCATAATTATACAGTTGTGCTGCACATGCTACCTGGGAGCACTCTCTCTGGCGTAGGCTACCCAAGCAGAGCAGCTACTGCAAGTCTGGCGTGGGGCATGGCATAAGTCCAGCATGGGGCACAGTCTCTGGTTTCCATTCCCAGAAATGCAGCTTCCAGTTCACTGCCACCTCAGAAAAGTGTGCTTTCCTCTTCAGTCCTTCCTCTGCTGAAGCTGTTCTCCACCCGCAACGCTATAGGTGACAGCAGCAGTATCATTATCCCTGACACCATACACGCCACTTGCTGCACTGCTTACCGGGCAAGGACAGGTCTGTGTGAGAGCTACTTTCAAGAGAAGATCAGCAATTTTCAGAATTAGTGACAAAGATAGTTATAACAACTAACAGTTGGGATAATGATTTCAGGGATGATTTCCCTTGATGTTAGCTTACTTGTCCTATCACTTTTTTCATTTCAAATATCTCAAGGAGGAAGATGACCTCCTAACAGGGCTCACAGGCCTGTGTTTTGCCTAGAATAGAGGAGTTTGCCCCGTTATGGTCTAAGGTCAAGCTTTCCAGGTGATTGAGACTACCTTAAAGCAAAGTTGGGATCAGGTTGAGTGATTTGATATACTTCCTTTTGAAGGTTCATATTTACATCAAAAGCATTAGAGGAGAACGAAAGAAAAGAGATACATTTGTAACATGGTCTTGTAAATTAATTTATTTCAATTTATATTACAATAGTTGTATTACATATCAGCTTTAGGATACAAGAAGTATATGCAGTTCTTTCTTTTATGTGCGATTAATTTAACAAAGGTTCTGCAGTTCAAATTAGGCCATTGTTTACACTTATAATCCAATTGCCTTGCAAATACGCCTGAGTAATACCTGTTCAGTACTCTTTCCTTCAACAGATTTTCATGGCAGTAACAAGTGATCTAACAGATAGATTTAATGATGCATAAATAGGAACAGAATCTACCTGTATGACACACCTAACACACAAAAAATACCACACCTAAACTGCATTAAATTATTGGGACAAAAGGAATAAACAATTTTATTATTTAATCTCAGAAAAGGTAGCAATGCTTACATTCGTCAAGAGAAAAATAGACATTTTCAGAATTATTTTGCAGAGTGCCACTGCTCTTGGATAACCACTGGCATGTACAGTCTCATGATCTATAGATTCATCTACTAAAAACAATAGCAGATGATTTAATAAGTAAGTAGTGAGGCATATGTGCATTTCAGGAGAAGAATTCAAAGCTTGGTCTGTCAGACCCAGAAAACAATGCATTGACACACATGGTACAAAATTATGTCTAATGTACTGAGATCCTAAGAACATAGTAACAACATATTTATTTGAAGTAGGAAAATCCCTATATAGTTTGAAATATATTGTTGCATTCCTAGAAGCTTGTCTAATTAATATGCTTCCTAGAACAGCTTATTAGTGTTGAAAACGAAGTTGACGCTTAACAGAAACATATGTGTACCTTAATTCTTAACTGAGACATTTCACTGTATAATGTCACAACTGTTTCTTTAGTCTGTCACTATTTAATATGCTTAAATGTTTTGTTTTTTGAGAATCCTCATGGGCACAGTTCCCACTTTCCTGAGGCTCCCAAAAGAAAAATAATTTTTCTATTATAGCCCAAAATGTTCTAGTGTAATGCAAACAATGTAATATAATTGAAAGTCAGCAAAGGAGTAATCACTATCTCAGCTCACTTGAAATAAGATTTCTTTAAAATAAAAGGTTCAAAAATGCATTCCTGGAGTTTTTCTTCAAATTACCAAGTAATAGCACCATATTACAGATCTTTGGCAATGCAAAACCTTGCTTTCCTGTCCTAATTTTAGCTCATTAAATTATAGTTTATTACCAGGTAAAAAAAAAAAGCAGCCTCTGAATATTAAATATTTGCTTAATTAATTCTTATAACTATCATCAGTTGAATTGTTTTACAAAGATGGAAATTTAAGTTGCAGTGCAAGAAAAACTATTCATTCAACACATTCATGTTTGAAAAAGTTACTGACATTAAAAAAATCACAATTATAACTAAGATTAAAAAATAAGAAACTTGCTATTAGACAGATTATCAAAGGACTAAGATTAGAGGATCTTGGAAAGTAAAGAATACCATCCATTTTCTGACTCAACAAATTTTATTTGGGCTCCTTTCCATTAGTAAAGATGTTTTCATTCCATGTAACAATAGTTTAGCTGATACACTTAATGAAAGAGATAAAATATTAGTAGTGGTACCCAGTCACATGAGATTAGTCAGAATATAGAAATTTAAAATACACAGGAACTAGCAATTACCAGGGCACCAGAGGCCACTCTTATTCTTGCTTTAAACTGAAAACAATCTTGAATCCTAGAATGCTGGAAGAAATCAGATCTCAGCTTTTATTGTCAAAAGAAATGCTGTTTGAGGAAGCACCAAGCAAAACATATGTGATTGTTTCTCCCAGTTTCCCCCCATTTATACAAATGCTTGTTAATATGAAGAAAAATCCAAGGACTTTCACCTGAGTTTCTATTTGTACAGCTATACCAATAACAACGACATCAAGCTATGTAAATAACGAATGGTAGAAAATAGCATGTGAAAATGTTTGCTATTATCTAATGGACAGGAAATCAACAAACATATCTAAATTAGCTGATTTTATTCCTGTGACATTTCTGAGCTGCTAAACATTAATTCAACTCTTGCATGCTCTCTTTCTTTTCCGTATAAAAGCATGGTGATTATTATCACAGACTGTTCCATCAAGAAGTAATTAGCCTTGTATTAAGAAGATGGTCTCATTAGAGGCTGCCAGTGACCTTGTTCTAAATTTCAGAGTTCCAGCATCTTTTAATAGCTCTGTTAGCATCATCTAAGAATTTTTATTAAGCTCTAAAAACTGCATTACGAATATAACACACACAAATGTTAGAACATGGTAGCTTTGACCACTACATTACACAAAAGCCATATTTTCTGTTGCTTTGCAGTCTTTGTGCACAGCGATAAAGTTATCACTTACCAAAACATTTAGAGCAACTGAAATGTGATGATGATGTACAAACAACGAATTTGTTTCCAATTCCCTCCTGGGAAACTGGAGCCACTATACCTGGCAAAGCTGGCAAGTACCATAACAGTGAGCAAGGGTACTGGCAGATTTTGAAGGGAATATGAATTTTAAACAACATGCTGATTTTATAAACATCCTGTCTGCTATAATGATTCAACATCATTTGGAAAAAAAACAGACAATATGACATTGCACCATCACATTTTGCTCTGGACAAACAAGTTTGACAAAATAGGAACCACCTGAATTGTTAGAGAAATTTGGACAGATAGATTGCTCAGCATTTTCACAAAACAGGAAAATTCAAATAAGCACCTACGAATTTTGCAATTCCGTAACAGACTTCTGATGAAGGCCATTCCCATCAGTTGACTATGTCTACTGAACAATATTAGCCCTTGTCTTCAATGATCAGATTAAGAGGCCTCACTTAGTACACGAGGGACTTTTGCTGTGAGATCCATCTGCCCAAATATATGCAAGAACTAGGTACTGGGGGCTCAGCGTTGCACAAAACAAAGTTCTTATCCCCTGTGCTAAAGCATGAAAAGACGTTGCAGCTGTGCAGGTGTTTGTCTCACATATCCACAGTTTCTATCTAGCTGTCATCCAGCTGTGGGAACAAATGCAGTAGATGTGAGTAGAGCAATCATCCAAAGTCTAAAAAAAAGGACAAGGACTAATTTCTGATGCTTCTTCATCAAAATGGCATGGAATGAAGACCTGGTTGAGACATGAAAAATCCGCCTAGTTAAAAAGACAGACTCAAAATAAGAGAGATCAGGCAATGGACTGGAAGAATCAGAAGGTCAAGGACACCTTAAAGAAGTTAATGCTATTAGAATTAAAAAAAAGGCAAATTCCAGGACAGCTGCACTAACATTCTGAATCATACATGACTGACCAGTTGCTGGCTTTGGATTATATCTGCTGAAGAGAAAATAAAAGCTGAAGACTGATAAAATATGAGTGTAAAGGTTTTAAGAGTTTGAAACAGTATCAGGAAACTCGTTTTCATTCCCATGAGTCATAAGGAAAAAAGTCCTTAGCCTCTCGTATTTCCAAAATTCTAAAAAATAAAATGATTAAGCATGGATGCTTTCTATGGTGAAGATAAGAATAAATCTACCGGTCACATTCATCTATCAAATAGTGAAATACGGTTTATATCAACCATTACTTTTATTGAATCAGATCTGCTACAGGAACATTTTTCAATCATTTGTGGTCTCCTGCCATATAAATATCGTGCCTATTTAAAGATAAATTGCTAAAAGGAAACAGTGTCAGCACAGGAAGACCAGTACAATCTTCCAGCTGCTAACTTCTAAATAATGTTTCTCAATATAAAATCAAATCTCAAGTGTTAAAAAAAAAATACAAACAGTTTCTCTTAGGAAATTATACAAATTTTTTTTTTTTACAATCTTCACATCTTACTTTACACCCACACGAAGTTGGGTTATGGACTGGCAGTAACTTCTGTCCCAGTGTAATAAAAACTCTGAAAAAGAAACTATAAACATTAAGCTGTTCCATTCAATCACATCAAGCAGTGCAATGCAGGCGGCTGCCCTCTGAAGTACAAGTGGTGCTTGAAAATCATCTGTCCTGAAAATGACTTTTGAGAACTGCAGGCTGCTCCATCTGTGTTTTTTGTGCCTATCAACTAGCAGTGAGGTGCTAGAGCATAATCTTCATACTCTGATCACAGCACACATGAAGATTACACCTTTACTGCAGCCAGCTTTCATACTGGGGATTTATTTTTATAAGGAAAAAGAAAATGTTAGCTAAAGTTACCTGACATAAATGAATCTTGTTAGGTAAAACCCTGGTTTTACCATGGATAATTTATAGGAGTTCTGACTCACAAGTGTGTGCAGGGCTGTATAGGGACATCTGTCAGGATTTCAGTTGATCCACTGCAAAGATGGTCAAACTGTCATGAAGTAACTCCTTACAGCCTGGTCCTTGAGGCAAAACAAAATCAGTGCTGGTTCACCAAATGCTATGCTGTATGCTGGGGCAATTCAGGAGCTGCTTCAACCATCTGTACAGTAAAGGTGGACAGTAATGCTGATAACCTCATCAGTTGTTCCTGTGCAAGACACCCCTACTCGTCAGAAGAGCTAAATGCCATATGTGCTAGGTGGATGTAAGTGCTACAGTCTGCTAAATTGTTTTGACATCTTTAGAGTGTTGTCTCATTTTGACTTACTCAAACTAAGTGCACTTTTTTTTCCTAGGGTTCAGGTTTCCCTACAGGTTTTGAGATTCAAAGTAGGTAGGTCTAATGCTATCATGTGCATTTATTACAGGTTACAGTAAGCATGAAACAATATCGATTAGAACTGAACTATTTCATATTTATTTTGCAGTAAAATAGGGGTTAGTGTACCTACGGACTTCATAAGACATTTAAAACACAACAAAGCACAACAGCTATTTGGCATTAGCTTCCCTTGTGTGCTCTCCTTCTTCACTGACTAAGCACATTACCTTTTTTTTTCTTTCTTTTTTTTTTTTTTAAAAAAGTTTAGGTAAATCCATTTTCAAAGAGAGGCTTTTAGTGGTGTAAAAACATTCCACCAGAACTCATGTGGCATAACTATTCCGCATTAGCTATCCCGTGCTTTTTCTCATGTAATGTAAAGATGGCAAAGCATACAAAGCCCAGTGAAAAAGCAAGCTTCCAGCCTGTCAACTAGAATGAGTAGAAGTGCAGAACCAGTATCCTCACCAAACTGGATTCCAGAATAATATTTGAGCCACAACTCTCAAGCTTCTTCTTTTCCTTTGTTTCTCTTTAGAAACTTATATCCATTTTTCCTTGGAGTGCAACAGCTTTGGAAGGCCTTCTTTTAGACATAATCTCAGTTGTGATGTGCCTCAGAATTAGGATAGACCGGAAGATACTGAAAAGAGACAACTATTAAGAAAGACTTCTATTTGGTTTTATTATAGATCAAGCACTGGTAATTACTAACTTTTGAAAAAACATGTACAATTATTCTTTGTAGCAGGTGAACCTAGTAAAGGTGTGTTCGTATGAACGCTTGGGAATTTCTTTTATTTACATTGTTCATGTGAACAGTGACTTCACAACAAATTTCATTATCTTAAAACTCAAAACCCCCCTCTCCACCATGTATTTTTGGTGACCAGGCTAGCTACTGCAAACAAATACTGAAATTTATCAGAATACTTTGATCTAATTTTTAATATTTAAATATTTATCATATTTAAATACAGCAAAACAGTTCTGCACTGCAATTGGGGGGAAAAAAAACTCCCCGGAGTTGCTTTCACATGTTGTTCTTCTGTTTTCTAAGCACTGCAAAAGATCCCAGGTTTGTTGTTTTTTATCTGGATTTCAGTTTACTTGTCCATGTAATTTTTATTATCTGAACTTCTCTCATATACAGTCATTTTAAAAGAATAATTTTAGTAAGGTAAATGAAAAGATGGTATTTGTCTTTCAAACATTTACAATCAATTTTATATACATCTCCGTAGCATGCAGCCCCTGTGTCTCCCTTCCTGGGTTTTAGATTTCTTCTTTACTCTGATCTTTTTACTTCCTCCAGTAACAATCTCCTAACACGTATAACTGTTCAACTGACCATCCGTTTCAACTTCACCCATTCATTTCTTCTTTCATGCAAATTTATGCTTAAAATTATGTTTTGAACTTGGGCCTTCATTCTGCAAACACTCATGCATTCCAAGGAAGCAACCTTTTGTTTCAAGCTAAGTCAGCACATAAACTTTGGCAAAATCAAGGTCATGTTTTAGTCTAGCTTTCCTTTCCTCTGCATAACTATTTCTGAAAATCGAACAATTTAATAACAAATAATATTCAAAACACATCTAAAATTCCATTTGCAGTCCTCTAAGATCAAACAGTTATTAAACCAAAGCATATTCTGATTGTATTGTCTTCAGACTAGCATAATTTACCCATAATTAATCCCTCCAAAATCTGTATCTTAGCTGTTTTTTGGTCTGAGGCAGCAATGAACTGTGAGCAGGCATTTCCCTGAACCCTTGCAAACTTTTCTAACATTAGAGCTTTTGATAGCATTATTAAGACTGCTTTTTATTTTGCAACATATCATGAATGTGTATGGCAATATCTGAATAATCACAAATTTACTTCAGTACTAGATCAAAGTTAAAGAGATTAATTATTAGATATGTTAATAATTAATCTTAAGATAAATGTATTTGTTGTTGCATTTTCTAGAAAGATGTTTAAGATATTAAGCTAGCAACTGAATTGTGTATAATATACGCATTTTTGGTATTTACTTGCCAAATTACATTTAATTAATATTATTATGCTTAAATGATTATTCTTCTTGTCTTGAGATTTTACATGGACTTAGATATTCTTGCATGATAACTGATACATATTTTTTAATTTTCTTAGACATTTGCCTTTTCAAGGTACTATTCCATTAATCCAGCAAGAACTGTCTCTGAATCCATATACTAACACATGTGAGCTAATGAAAGGAAGGAATAAGCTTTTTTAGTATAGAGGAGTCATTCTGAGTAATTTCTGACAAACTCAGATCAAGGAAAGTTGATCTGGAGTGCACAGAAAAAGGTGGACTAGAAACTATAAGCTGCAGAAAGCCATCCCACCATTGCCAACTTGATTTCTGAAAAATCTTTACAAATGAGAAAACTCAGTACACGATAATGGATGCATTTGTTTGGCTTCCATTCACAAAGTTGCTTTGGGTAAATAAATACCATTTTTCTTTAACCTTTGCAAAATCCTTGTGCTTGTTTGCTTTCAGTGTTCAAGCACCGAGTGAAAGTGTTTTAACTAGGGAAGAGCCTGAGAAATCAAGTCTCACAATTAGTGACCTCATGGCAACTAAAATATACTGGCCTACTTCTAGGAACAGTGAGGCATGCCAGAGAAGAAAGAGGGAGACCTAAAGGGGCGTGAAGTCAGAAAATTAGTATAACAACAGACTGGGGAGGAAACACAATGACATGGGGAGTGTTTGCCTAAAAGGAACTGTTACATTGAGCCTCATGAAAACACTTTGTTGTGTCACGAAATCAGTACTGAAGTTATTTCAGGAGAAATTTTGGTAGTTAAAGAATCTTATTATTCCTTTATCACTGCAACGCTTCCACAATCCTTTACTGTACCACTGCAAGTATCTTTTATTCATGCTTTTCGGACCATCTTCTGTAGGCCATCTCTAAGTCATAAGGAAGACATGCCCCTGCCTGAGGCAAGCTCAACCTGCTGATGCTCTAAAGCCCCCAGCACACGCAAGGTCTTCCACATACAGCTCCACAGCCACTGTCAGAGCCCTAAAATGCAGCAGATAGCAAGGTTTACTGGGGGAGCCCATGCAGAAAGCTTTGCACTGTGACTGCATCCCTAATTAAACAAATGACACTGAAGAACTTGTATATCGCAACACCCATTCATAAGTCACACACATATATATAAAATACGTGCACATATAAATATTTTAACTAAATTATCCTAAGTAAATTCAGCAAAAAAAAACCGAGAGGAACCGACGCTGCCATGCGCAAAACCCGCCTCCCGCCCCGCACGCGCCCTCAACGCCTCCTTGCCCTGGCCCGGAGGACGGCGCTAGGCCCCGCGCCGCTCCGCAGCGGGCGGTGTACGGCGCACGCGCAGCTGCGCTCGGGTCCCGAGGTGGGAGGGTGGGGGTGGGTGCGGCCACGCCGCCGCGCATGCGCGCGCTCCGACCCTCCCTTTCCTGGCTGTCGGCCCCCGTGTCCCCACAGTTAACCCCCGTGTCCCCTCCCGGCGCCTGAGCTCCAGCCCTCAGGTGAATCATCGCCCGGAAGTGTCCGGCCGGGCAGTACTGCAGAAGGAGGAAAGTTCCGGGGGTATGTTTAGTTCCGGGGGTTCCTCTGCATGAGCCACGGCTCCCGCCGCCGCCTCCTCGGCTGCAGTAATGATCCCGATCCCGGTGGTGGTGTGCGTGCTGGGGGGCTGGTGCGCCATCTACCTGGCGGATACGCTGCTTAAGGTGAGGGCTGTAGACACAGAGCCAAACGGGGAGCTCTCGGCCCAGCCTACGCCGGGCCAAGGGCGCAGCTCCACTCCCCGCGGCGGGCGGAAGACACCGGCAACCCCATCCCGCCCCGGCGGGGGCTGGTGTCGGCACCGGAGAGAAGCGCCCCCCCTGCTCCGCCCCGACCGTGCTCCGAAACGCAAGGGCTGACCAAGACCCCCCTCGCGCGTGGGCACACACACGCATGTGCCTCTCTGGCAGGGCCCGGCTACCTCAGAATTCAAATTTAACGGCCGGCACGAGGCTCGGGCTGGTGCGGGCGCGTGACGGTGTGGGCGCCCCCCCCCCCCCCCGCAGTAGTTCGGGGAGTGGCGTTATTCTCGGAGCCTGGGCGGGCGCCTGGTGCTTTCCCGCCCCTCTGCGGTGCGGTTGTGCCTGCCCCCCTTCCCCCCTCCGCTCCGGATCGTTTCCCGAAGGTGGTTCGCCCGGGCCGAGGGTCCCACAGTAACCCTCAGTGGCGCCATCCGCCGAGGCGGTGGGGTGGGGGGGGGATATTCTGCTTCCGCTGAAAACGCCTCCCCATCCCTCTGCAGCAGCTTTTGGGCCTTTTGCCAGTAAAGGACCAGCGCTGTGAAGCGCTGTTAGGGAAGCCTGGTTTTAGTCCGCTCTTAATCGTTTTGCGGCACTTTAATGTGCTTTCTGAAGTTTAAAGTATACCTACCTTCAAAAAAAAAAAAAAAAAAAAAAAAAATCCCTGTTTGTGTTTTTTTACAGTGATTATTTTTTCTAAAATTAATGCACGTAAAACATAACTGATGTGCATTTCTTTCTATTTCCTTAGTTTTCCTGGAAAAAATAAGTTGAAAGAGAACTCTAGAACTGCTTGTCAAAGGAATAAACTTTATAATCTTTAGAGATTATCATAAGACTGAGCTTTTTATTCTGATGGAGAAGGGAAGGTTTGAAAGGAAAATAGAAAGACATCATTTATTATATTTATTTATTCTTTTGGGCACTGCACAAGTTTAAGATTTTTTTTAATTGAGGTCAAGGAGGTATATCTCTTGGAGATGAGTGAAACTGCTGAGTATCCATGGAAAATAGGATGTATGCTATTTAAAGAAATATGAGGAAAAATAAGATGTTGATTGGATCTGTAATTCTCTCTCTCTCTTTTTTTCCCCCCAAAGTTAATGTTGCAGTCCAGGAACTGCATTAGTTTCTACCAAGCACAGTTAGGGCTTAGTGATTTGAAGGTGACAAACATTTATTTTCCCTGGTGTAAAATACAGGAAGAAATATGATCAGGAAAATTGTGTATTTGGAAGACAAATAAACTTGTACAATAACTGGCTCCCCTTGCTGCTAATTGTTAGAGAACAAGTGTAGCTCAATAAATAATGACAGCTGTTAATTGCCAAGTAATAGTTTGTTTGTACAAGATTCATTTAATAGTGTAAATGACAATAAAAATCCAATAATGTGTTTGAAGATTTTTCAAATTTTACTACACCAAGTCTGTATTAGATGTTTGGAGACAAACATGAATGTTTTGAAGGACATCTGAAGACTGGCTGAATATGAGAAAACAAAGTCCTAAATATGGAGAGAGACACTAAAAGTCACCAGAAAGGTCAGTTAATAGGCTGGAGGGTTTTGACATTAACTTTGTGTCTGATGAAAAATCTTAGACTATAAAGCTGTACCTGAATTTATGTAGTAGTGTTGTGCTGAGACCCATTCATATCTCTCAGATTTCAAAGATCTGTTTCAGGATTGGACTTAAAAACCATTCACTTGTAAGTAAGAATAGCTGCTACTTTTCTTATTAGAACCTCTAATAGAGATCAGTAGCAGCAAAGGGAAAAAAAGTAGATTGTTTAGAGGTGACTTAGTATCTGATTTATGCTGAAGAACAAAGAGGAATGCCTAGAATGCTATAGCAAACAATAAAGTCCAGGATTTAAATTTTAACTTTGATCTTTTAATCAGAAGTTGACAAATTTTATTAGTCATTAGGAAATATGCGGAAGCTATTGGGTTTCAGTGAACTTATTGGTAGATCACATATGTGTACATCTCAATGACAAATTCTGTTGTGAACATGATAGACAAAATAGAATTTGGATTAAATAACAAGATTTATATGATTAGGATAGTAAGGCATGTTTATTTTATTGCTAGTACTGTAAGTGCCCCATCACATTCGTAACCCTAGCTTGCAAGCAACTGTGCAAAAGATAGTCCCTACTTGGACCTCAAATAACTTCAAATTTAAATACACCAAAAAAGACATACAGAACATGAGTGGAAAATAATACAGGAGTACTTTTGCATGCACAATCCTGTTAATATTCTTGGCAGGAGAAGAATTCCTGCTGTTACTGTTGCAGTTGATGTTTTAAGGTCTCCTTTGTTGCTCTTCACTGATGCGTTGGCATGAAAGTTTTCCAATGAAGCTTGGAACCTGCAAAGTGGAATCACTCAGGCAGACCCCCATATTCCTGCTCCCCAGCATCCTAAATCACCCCATTTCATTCTTCCTGAAGGATCAGGAAATGTGAAAAGGGTAGAAGGTAGTCTCTTCTGCTATCAGCAATAAAACATACATCAGACACATTCAGTCAAGGTTAGCCTTCAGCTTTCAAGGTCAGGAAGCTGAAGTGGTTCAGAGCTCTTGAACATACTTTGTCAGCCCAAAAGAATGTTAAGGACTCCTGCTTGCTGACAGATATTTATGGAGCTCTTGAAGTATTTAGCATACATTCATCATTTTGAGGGCTTGCATACATTAAAAGATACTGCTTTTGTAGTCAAGTTAATATAACAAAGATCATTTAAGCTTAAATTAGAGAAGCAGAGCCAAAGCTTCTGTGAAAGAAGCATGAAATGAAACATAAGGTGCAAATAATTACGGTGTGAGTGTGCATGTTCTGATGGGATCAGGCCAGTAGGAACAAAAGTTTGTATAAAGTCATTTAATCTATCTTGCGAAGGGATAGAGTCATTTAGTTCTTTAAATAATTCAGTGATTATTCTTTATGAATAGTGTTTATACAACGTATGAGGAAAACCCAAAAGGAAAATGAATTTTGGTGCTTTTTGATACATTTTTTTCCATTTGGCAAATGTAAGTAATTCCATATTTCTCATGAAAAACTTATTATGTATTTATGATGCATCATAGAGTGAGACTGTCATGTATTTAGAAAATGTGGTGACAGGGATAAATTTGTGGATTTTCTCAGAAAAAGTGATTGATTTTTTGCATGTGGTAAAAGGAACAGATATTTTGGCAATACCAAATTTATATTTTCAGTTGGCTTTATTATATGTGGTGGTTTTTTGATGCAGTTTGAACTGAATAGAATGTGTACGTTTGCTTAATTCTCAAAAGACAATTTGTTAGGTCAAATGTACTTAATGTCATGTGTATTTTTGTTCTTTTTTTGTAAATTATGTGAGGAGATCTTTTTTTTTTGCTTCTCTGGAGTATATATTATTTGTAGAAGGGTAATCATCTCTGTGATCTTTGCTGTTAGATTAGCAAATGCTGATTTGCTTGTGAACATTAAGCTTAGCAATGTCATAGGGAATGACTTGTGTTGACAAAGGAATACAAACGATGGAAGTTTCTACAGGTGTCTTCAACTGCCTGAATAAAAATGTGAATCAAATCAGTAGGTTGAAGAAGAAGGAAATTACACAAACATATGGGTAGAAGAGATAAAGTAGTGTAATGGATGAGTAAATGAATGATAATCTGAGTAAACAGATCCCATGTTCTGCAAGACTGTTACTTGAAATAAAATTTTTATTATGTTGACATTTTAATTAATATAACAAAGTGTGGAAAGCTGTAGGATAGTTGTCCAAGAAGATGTTATCACCCCCTCACATCATAAAAGGACAGCAGGAATGCAAGGAACTTAGAAAGTTCTAAATTTGTTTAAAGAACTATAAAAGATATCTAGAAATTTCTGAAGTTTCTTTTAGGGGGTGGAGGGGAGCTCCTTGTGATTTACACATTCCTGATTTCTTCAGTAGATGCTGCTGCTAATAGGGAAATCCAGAAGCAGTGCTGTTGTTTAGACAGCAGTGAACACTTGTCAGAGATACTCAGCCTGTAATCAGAAGTGTTTGAGTGTGGCTGAAAGCTCTGATGTGCTTTTCCTGAGTTATGAGTTCCTCTTTCACTTCTAATGGAAATTTTCTCTCGGGTCTAATAATGGCCTCCATGAAGCAGGCTGAGTAAGGCCCACTGAGAAGACCAGCATATAATAAAAAGTAACAATTGAAAAACTCTTTCGTTTGGTTTGTAGTATCAAGTAATGCTGCAGGTAAGTATTAATTACATAGTTTACAGATCGTACTTACCATAATGACAAATATGAAGAAATCTTTGCAACTACTAGGAAGGCATTCCTGCAGCATCTTGAAATGCCAGAAAATTATCACAGTAAAATTGCTGTTGCAATATAGATTGATTATTTTAAAGTCTTTCTGGCTTTTTGTTAGCATGATCAAATATTTCAGTCTGTTTAATCATAATCTCTGGGTTTGAAAAGGAGACCTCATTTTTACGCTTACTGAAAAAAAAAAAAATCCAAGATCTACATCTCACCAATGTAATAATTTTTTCAGTCTAAGCCAAAATAAATTATTTTTCTTTATTGTAGTTTTAGAAATATTTGCTAGAAACTAAGTGCACATGGAGAAAATAACATAAGCAATTCATTATGTAGCCTTCTAAACAGACAGTTAAAACCTGCTGATAGTGATTTAACACTATGAAACATTGTGTAAGATCTTGCCTGTGAAGTACCACTGGATACTTGATCTCTTTCGCTGTCCTATAACTCTTGTGATTTGCATCACAAGAGTGGGATAACTTTTTAGCATTACATATCACACAATTACATATCACACATATATGTCAAAATATAAAAAATGTGCAGGACACTTACCTGATATTACGCACATTTTTTTTCCTCTGAACTGATCATATTTACTGCTTGTTCACATAACATAAAATCTTCCTGAAAGCTTTGGGTTAAATTAACTTTCCACTGTTTTGCAGTCATCCAGCTCTTTGAAAGCATCTTATGAAGACTGGCTGCTGACATATGGCTTGAATGTCTCTCCTTTTCACATGCGATGGCAAACTGCTCTCTTCAACCGCCAGTTCTACAACTGGGGGCGATGGAAACCCAGATTTCTTTATCTATGGTATAAATCCAAGAAAATTCTTATGTCAAATACAGATGTCGTATTTATGTCTATGCCTTTTAGCCTTGAAAGTATAGTGGATAGACATGGTTATTTGATAGATTAACAAAAAATATCAGGCAAACATACCATAGCTATACTGTTCCAGGATAAGTTTTCCTCCCTTGCTAAAAAATGCATAGCTCCGATATAGGTTACATACTGTGATGCTATAAACACTATAAATCTGTAAGCTTTGTTTTTTGCCTATAGTTTAAATTGTGTGTTGTTCTAAAGCATATAGCTATTAGCATGTTATACTGCATACAGGTGTAGACCTGAAAGCAGCTTCTCATACCTCCAATCTGTCCATCACTGTACACTGAGTTCTCCCTGATCACTAGAGTTTACAAGCTATCCAGAGATAGATGTCTCTGTTGTCAGTCATTTCCCAGGCATTCCTTCCTCTGCTAAGACTTCGTAGACTGCTGGTATGAGTAAAAAAACGAGGTGGTTATATGAATGTTTCTGGACTGTTTTAGAAAATTATTGCTAAATTGTCTTCCTAGTGTTACTTTATACCCACTCTGAAAATAAAAATGAGTAAGACTGAAATTTGTTAATGTGCATAATTTATTACAGTGTAATGTTTGCACAAATCTCTTTAACATTACAAATACATGCCACTTAAAATATATTTGCTAATTCACGGTGAGTTTCATTAAGGATAATAAAAGAAAAATTATGCTATTATGAGAGGGAGAGGGACTGCTAGTAAGCTGAAGTGATTTAGGCAGAAACATCCTCACTATTGGATAGTATAAAATAATAATGACTAATAAAAATTATCCATTAAGTGGACTAATGTAAATCAAAATGATTTTCAAGACAGATTTTAATCAAAGATAAATTGATGAGAAGAAAAATGTATAAATATGTATACTACTCCATAATTTGATTCAGATTCCTAAATTTGCAATACTATGGTACAGCATGGTAAATTACACATTCCTTACTCTGTTATATTTTAATTCATAACTAGTGGCAAGTCACATTTATTGGGTAACTGAATAAAATTTAGAATACATAAAAATAGTGTAAACATGTTTGAAAATATATCAGGATGTGGTGCTGGATGTAGAACATTTGTTAAACGAGGGAAATAGTAGATGTTATTAAAGAATTAATTAATCAATTTTCTTTAGCTGATATTTTTCTACTGAATTGTTGATACACAAATGGTAGTATATCAGGCAAGAGCAGAATGACCAGGTACGTTTTGCTTTAAGTTTGGTGTCCTAAGTAAGTCAGAGCAGTTAAATGTCCCAAGAATATAGCTTACCGGTGACTGCACAGTGCTAAACTACTTACTTTTCTTTATAGGTTCAGCATAGGAATGGTATTTGGTATAGTTGCCATGTTTGGATCTGTTATTCTTCTTGGAAAAACACTGATGCAGACACTGACACAGATGCTAACTGAGGCCCCAAAAGCCCAGAATGACCGTATGCTGCAAGTTGTGGTAAGTATTCTCTCTTCAGGTCTTAATTTGAGAGCTGTGAACTAATCTTAACCAGCTTCTTAATGGGGTATGATAGCTAATGTAATATTTAAATCTTCCCATGCAAAAATAACCTAACTCCTGATACTCATTCACATAAAATTTTGCTGGCTTGTTACCAGCCTTAAAAATGGGAAGTAGAGGTAGTGTAGAAAAGAAGGGAAGAAAAAAGGAAGGCAAACTTGTGGAAGAGTTTATATAAAAAATTCTCAGGCATGAAATATAGCTAGTAATTTTGAAAGGCCGGAAATTATCACTGTAGTAAGAATACCAGCGGTATCATTTATAGGCAGAATCTTGAAGTTTGCAAAACAAACCCATAATCCATAAGAAGAGAGGAGTTTGCTTTCGTTTGTTATGATGCAGAACATCATCAGTGGAGAGGGAAGAAAACAAACAGCTTTGTGTGATAGTGGAAGGTAAAGATTCATTAGTAGGGAGATGGCATGTTTTTGGATTGCTCAAGATTTTTTGCCTAATTTCAGCGTGAAATGGAAAGTTCTGTTTCTGTCAATATCTAGTCACAGGGTAATAACAGTTTATTGAATTGCCCCATGAATTTCTGATACTGGACAAAATATATTTATTGTGTGGTTTTAGGAAGGAATGTATTTTACAGAATGGAGAGATTACAGATACTGTCTTTTTTTACCTCTTGCATTAAAATACCTAAGACAGTATAATGAAATTAACATTACTCTTAAAAGAGTTTTAAATTGCAAGGATTCTTGGCTAACCTCATTTACTCAAGAATGCTGTCTGATCAGAATGCATGGTCATTTTCCAGAACTCAGAAAGTCCTCTGAGATTACTTTACCTTCTACTGTGTAGCTTAGAGCAGTGGTGTCCAAAGAATTTACTCTAATATTGTGCTTAGCTAGTGACAGAGTTGAAGGGTATGTACTGCCCCTCCTCTATTAGGTGATAGGCCTTCCTGTAATACTAATGCTAAATCTACTGTGTGTAGCTAGAATTAAATGTTGCACAAGCACAAGAAGCCTGATGGTTAGCATGTGTTATAAATCCAGTGCATTTCAAATCAGTGCAAATCATAGTTAGAATTTGTTTTTCACATGCAGAGTGACTACAGCCAGTGCAGTAGTGTTGGCAAAAGCAAACAATGAGGCCTGGGAGGGAACTGCTGGTACTGCCACTACAGTCACCTGGCCCACAGCCTGCTCCTGAAGGCTATTTCCAGAAGCAGACAGGCATGAATAGGGAGTCTTGTTTGTATGTCCAACAGAGCACAAGTTTGACATGAGACAGAAAATTTCTCATGTTCTGGCCAGAGGAGTCTTTCCTAAGCATGTGTGTCTGTTACGTTTTGGAGTAAGAAAAGCTCTCTTGCATCTTAGTTTTTGAGATTATTTGGATTTATCCCGTTTTGTAATACCACAGTAAAGTGGTCATTTGCAATACACTACTCTTTTGAGAAAATAACATAAATAATCAGGGGAGAAAACTAAAACTGACCTTTTAGGAAGTTGTCTGATAGAACTGAAACTATGAAAGCAGAAATCTAGGTTGATATCCACAGTTTCATTGTGGAGTTAATTCCTCAGTGACTACTAGCAGCATCACTACATTCAAAGCAAGGCCAGATTGGTATTGAAGTATAGGTATGATATATAGGTATTATGTAGTGCTATGTATAGGGATATGGTTACTTTCTCTAGGTTGACTTGAGCTTCTCTTTCTTTCCTGCTCATTCTTTCATTTTTAAATAGTCTCAATTGTATCATTCTGCCTTTGAAGAGTTTCAGTATTCTTTTTGAGGGGAATGTACTAGCCTAAGTTGACATAAGAAAGTGACCCAGATGTGGTTGCAAAGACACAAAGAACAAGTGAGGAGACCATTCTCATTTAAATTTGTTACTCATGTGTTTCATCATTATTTGACTCCATGGCGGAGAGTGTGTTACGTAAAAGATAAAAAACTTTTTTTTCTTAACTTTGCTTTTGCCTTTGGGCTAAATTTCATTAGCTTTAGAGGGGAGGAGCAACAATTTTCCTTATGTTATAGTAATCATTTTTTACCCTTCCTCTTTTGTTCAGTTAGGTACTTTATTTAAAATACTTATCTGTAGATAACTGAGTTGCTTTTCTTTAGCTGCCCCCTCTTGTGTTGGTTTCTTATTGACAGAAGTGGGAAAGAGACAGATCAGTTATTAACAAAGGATCTTCTTTTACTAAAAATATATCCAAAGGACCATAAAATATAAAATAACAATGCTTATTAACAAAATACTGTTTTTAATTTCAGGATCCATCATGAGAGTTAGTTTCCTTTTTAGATGAATCTTAAACTAGCTTCTTTGATGTGAAGTCTGAAAGCATTCTGTGCTGTATTCTAACATATTGTCATGGTGGGATTAAGATAGCAGTTTTTGTTACTACTTTGTTACTGTCCTCATATGTACCCAGAACAGAGGGTCAATAAGAATGATAGTTAACTGACCCATTAGTGCCATTAGCTGATGCTGTAGTAATACCAGCAAGAGATACTTAACAAGTGAGGAACAGTTAACTTCATACAGTGAGGTACAATAGTTATGACGGTTAAGATATCTTGGTTATGATCACACTCTGAATAGTATTTGTGAAATGATTCTGTTGAACACTAATGAAAACACTCTTCCGAAGGATTTCCTTTAACTAGATTGCCTCACCAAGCTGCTTTAGAGTTCTGCCACATGGATAGTTGAATCCAAGTAATTGAGGAATGGGTGGGATTGAATGAAGGTAAGGTGAAATGGGATCTGCTTGCTTGTATATGCTGCCAGAAGAATAGTGGTCTGGAACTGCAGCCTTGTGCATCACCTGAGGTGAGCTTTGGAGAGCCTTAAAGGCAGCTCAAGAATTTTTGCTCATAGCATCTCCTTTCTGCCACAGTTCACATCATATTCACAGCAATGGTAACAGTGGAGTGCTCTTTGCCTTGGGGAGGAAGAGCTCCAGAGCAGATGGGAGAGCTTTCCCTGAGTCAGCAGCAGCAATGGCCTTACCTTCCTACTAAAGCAATTGCAGCTGAGAGGAGATAGGGACTAAGCAGCCCTCTTTCAGATAGAAAGAAAGGACGGTTTCTCATTTTCTCACTTGCAACTGCTTTGAACTGCATCTCCAGCAGGAGCTGATGACTTATAACTAGTACAAAGAGGGAGTTGGGGAACGGTGGGAATCTACAGAGATAGCAGAAATGTGAAGGGTCTCCTTGTTATGTCTTACATAAATTAAAACTGTATCTGCATTTCAAATTAATTTTTCTATTTTAAATTGTCATTTTTACTACATATGTAGACACTCAAAATGTCAAAAAAAATCACTTTTTAATCTCTTAAATTCGAGGTAGTCTCATGATTTGAGATAGGGAAAGAGAAGGGGAGACCTGACAAGCCTTTTTGAACTGTTAGAGTTCACAATACTTTAAATGCAATGCAAATTTTATTGGAGGGTGGATCTCTATAGCTACATCGCTAGATGTAGGAGATTATAAACTAATGCTTACAGTTGTTGATCTGCCTCATTTGAGTTGAAGTCTGTGTACGTTCTTACAAACTTATGGAGCTTAATATAGAGTAGGAACACATTCTATCGTGGTTGTGGAGAGTGAGTAAGGAAGGGAGATGGCTTTTGGCCTGTAGAGCTATTCAGCCTTCAATAAAAGATTATATATTCAGTATACTTTGAAATATACTGAATAAACTGAGGGAAGAGGCACAATCTGATAGTACTGTATGAAAATAGCTCCTGTTCTGTTGCTTGTCTGCAGAAGCTGTGTGAAACAGCAAGTTTGGAGGCAGCATAATTTGTCATTGTACCTCTTGGTTTCCTAGTGTATTTTGTTTTGTTGTCATGCCTACACAAACAGGTGCCTGGTGTAAATTTGCCTGTCAGCCAGCTGACCTATTTCTTCTCTGCAATCCTCGTCAGTGGTGTGATACATGAAGTCGGCCATGGGGTGGCAGCTATTCGGTAATACAAGTTATTTTTTTCTTACTGTGTATCAGCAAAGCCTAATATTCCAGAGTGTTTAATTACAAGCAAATGTTGTTGAGGACAATTGAGGACAGAGTTTTAATGCACAGTGCCTGTTATATAGATCATGAGAAATGACTTTTGCTTTGTAAATATACTACACTGCATCAGATTTACAATTACAATTCTTTTAATTCTTATAATTATATTCCTTTAAGCTATCTTATTTTCACACAGGAATTGCATTTCTGTAGCTGTAGCATTTGCAGAGGTCCTGTGCACTGCTGCATAATGGTGCTTTATAATAGATTTTAAATTATTTTTTTAAAGATAGCTAGTAAAGTAGTATACCAACAGACTGAAGCAGTAACTCTATCAAATGTGATTTATCCTTGTTAATTTCAGTGATACATTAATTTTGATCACAGATGAGATTTTTTCATGTCACTGTTAACTGTGATGATTACTTCACAAAAAATTAATTTGCTATGATTAGTCATTACTGTTAAATGACACTCTAGCATAAGAGGGTTAAGTGGTGGTTACTGGGATGTGAACTTGATATTCAGGTGTCCTCCACATTTTTCCTGGACTTGTAGGCATTATTTGTTCCAAGGGCACAAAGCCCTAAGTTGCTTCTATGTATTTTCTTGAGTGTAGAAAGTCATGACTGTGTCTTAACTTGTTAATACCTTTTTTTATAATGGTAGAAGTTCTCAATTAAAAGAGGAGCTTGGGACCAAAATGTTTCATCGGTCTGTTTATGTCTTCCAGCTTGTTTTCTCGCATATTCATTGTGATTTTTCTGGGAAGAATGAACTCTTGCTTTTGATTGGCCCACGGCAGGAGGAGCCAACAAAATTTTAGTTCTTCCTCTCCCCTTTACAATTGCCTTCATGTGCTGCTGGCTAACTACAAAGATGCTGGGAATAACAATATAGTTCTTAACCAGAATTAATAATTTTCACACCTTAGTGGTGTGATGTGTAATTATTTTCACTTATGATACAGGTCAAAGGCTCTGAACATTCAAATTCAGATTATGTTTTTGTGGAAAATTCATGGCCATTTACTTTAAGGAAAATAATGTTGTCCAGTGTAAAATTGCCATCAGTTAAGATGTATGTTTAGAAGAATTACGATTTTTCCTACTTATATTGCTGCTGCTGCTTTCTCCTTGACAGTTTTTTTCCTCTCCTCATTCAGGTTGGGTCTACATTCCTCTTGGGGTCAGCCCTCAGTACTAAGTAGCTGCTGTGGGAGAATTTCATTATTCTGGCAAATCAGTTTGACTCCCTAAGATCTGCAGCAGACTTTTTCCAAGTGCAGTTCAAGATAGTGTTGTCTGTAAACTACAAAAGCTTAAAATATTTGAGCCATGGCTTATGCCAGGAATGCACCTGTCACTCTATAAAGCTGCAGAATTTGAAATCGGCAATTGATTTAACCATGGGCTAGCTTATGGCAAGGGGGATATCTGTTCTGTAATGTTCTAGATCTGTTTTAAGATAGATGACAATCTGTTTAAGGAATGACCTACAAAGCGTTTTTCTCCTTCTGTCTGTACTTGCTACCCAAGTAATGAAATCATATATAGGATTAAAATGCCTTTTATTAACTTGTAGTATGACTAGATCTGATCAGTTAACTGCAGAGGATGAATGTATTGTTTCATTCTGTTTCATTTTGTATAATATTTTGTCTTTTTTTTACTGTCTATGCACTTCATTTTTGCAGCTAGGATTATAGAAAAAGTGAATAAATAAAAAGCTATGCCCAGTATACAGTTGCAGAAAAGATAGGGGATTAGCTGATCCGTGTCTGGTTTACAGTATTCAACTTGGAATATGATTATAATGTTTTTATAAGTCTCTTACAAAATTTCTAGCTTCATAAAAACTTCATATATCTATTAAAAAAGTGCCATTTAAAAGCATTTATAAAAACTCTGAAAATGATATATATCCTATCTTTATGACAGTCAGCTACTAGTATCTTTAGATATTGTTTGCCCTTCAACTCTATTGAATTTTTCTTGTCTTACTTTTTTTTCCGGATGACATTTCCCCTTATTTTTATTAGTTTATAAACTCTAAATTTCCTTAAGGGCAAAGAGATAAATCCAGGCAATATATGTGTTTCATGAAAAGAAAAGCTGTTACTTTCTCCAGATATTTTTTGAGAGATTAGTTTGAAATGGAGTCCTAAATGCTGCCATTTTTTACTTTAAAAAAATCCTAAAATACTGAACTGTAAGTTAATTAGAAGGTACGTAGGATTTTGTGTGCTATTCTTATCAGGAAACAGAAAATAAATTGAAGTCATTCTTTATTTTTTGCAAGTCTTGCAAATGTGTGTTGCTTAAAAGTAGCAGTTACTGTGGAAAGCATCCTTTAATTTAATTATCTTTTAATCCTTTGTATTATAAAAAGATAAATTAGTTACATAATTATAATTGTAGTTATTCCTGTAGTCAAAAAATGTATACATTATGCACAACCACTCATTTTTTTCAGTTGTTTGTTTGCAGTAACACCACTTTTTTTTTCCCCCTAAGAGAACAAGTACGATTTAATGGATTTGGGATTTTTATCTTCATTGTCTATCCTGGAGCATTTGTTGACCTCTTCACAACTCACTTGCAACTTATATCTCCAGTCCAGCAATTAAGGATATTTTGTGCAGGTAATGGTTTGTGCTCTTTTATTAAATCTTTACTTAGCACAGTTACTAATTTTACATGTATTTGTTGACATGAGAATGTCATCTGCCTATCTTTTTTCTTTTTTTTTTCTTTCTGGACAAATTTGTGCCTACAAAATAAGACATCTAAAATGGGCATCATCTGCAAATCCTTGATAGAGGATTAAAAATTTTAAATGAAGCAGCAAAAAGTTTTTCTTTACTTAAAGTGATCCTTCTGTTCTGGACCTAAACTGTGCTGTGAATGGTGTCAGAAAATCGTTTCGTCCCTACTGTCCATATTGTGCTGTTTTCTGGGGAAGAGACTTCAACTGCTAGGAGCTTGAAAAGTTTCCTTTCATGAAAAATACTGCTATCTCCTAGATCTGATTCAGAATAGTTGTGCATAGGAGGTTTCAGCTGTGTTGGTTGAGAAGGAATGTGATTTCTGACCTTCTTCTCCCATTACAATATGCTCTCACACCTGCCCTAGTCTGTTTTCCATATTATATGTCCTAATTAATAAAATCTTGGAGCATACAAGCTGGAAAATACTCAGCCAGAAGATTAGTGTTATGAAGACATGACTAATTTTCACAGGTGAACATTCTTTAGCAATTTACTTCCAGTTTCTGCAATAAGTACAATCTATTACATAATTTTCAATAGTAGTTTCAAGAAAGTCTGTTATTATACAGGTCTCTATGTTTTGATGTTGCTGTTAGGGGGAGATAAAGGTTAAAACATAAACATCCAAAGAAGATCACAGCTTATGGTTCCAAATAACTGCGACATTGTTTTGATTTGATGCTTCTTCTTCTTCCTCTGTATCTAAAGGGGGAAACCCTGGCTACTGGGAAATAGAGCCTTTCCACTGCTGCTGTGGAAAGTTGGACTCGGACTGTGTTTTGCTTCCTGAACTGCTTGTATGATTGATTTCTGGAGACCAAATTGATCCCTAACCTATTGAAACAGAGATAGAAAAGTTAGCATTTTAGTTTAATTCTTGATACTGGTGGGTTTTCTACTGCAGGGGAGAATAGGACAGCAGCCTACCTGTTGTATTGCTTACATACTAACATTCTTTGCTGAATATTTTAACTGTAAAATACTACAAAGGAGGTTTTAGGTAGGGGATATAGAAGCATTCAGCAAAACATGTTTTCAAGTTTTTGTAAATCAGGTAAATGATAATAAATGCTAAGTAAATAAAGATAATTCATATTCCAAATACTTTAATGAAGTCATTCACTGAAATAGACTAACTTTTATGAAGCCCTATTCTCTATTAAATATAAATATATAAACTATTTTTCAAGTCAATCAATTTCCATTTCCAGCTAGCAGGAACAGATCTGGAAGAGAAGACATATTAATTTTCCAAATGGGCTACTTATATGTATTTCTGCAATTATATAGGAATACACGACTGTAAGCTGTAATAGAAAATAATTACTTGTGTATTTTTAATGACAAGAAAATGCCTATAATAATCCTTAGGAAACCTGAAACAGAGGGATACAAACTAGTAACTGAGACACATTGCAAGGTTAGGAATAACAAATACCTGCAGTATAATACAGCTAATGGTATGTATTTTTTAAAAATAGGCTGTTGATAGTGTGATGTTCAGTAAACTTCGCTCATTTTTTGTCAGTTATCAGAACTGAACGAACCTATTCTCAGCATTCTGAAGGTCTGAATTTGTAGGTCTGAATTTGTAGAAACATGCTTTCAGATTTTTGTATAGTAGCTAAGTAAGTAGAGAACTGCACTGAATTGTTCTTCTGTAGTCCACCTATACTCTGGAGATTAAAGAATATATGTGTTATACAGCAGATGGCATCATGAGTTCGAGAATAGTGAATGAGTATTCTTCTAAGACCGGTGACATTTTTAGCAGTAATTTCATACTTAATAAAGAAAAGGTGGTCCTCTGCAGCACTTACTTAAAATTAGTTCAAATTTTTGTATTATTTTTGGAGATCCTTTTTAATGCTATTTATCTTAACAGAAAAAGGAGGTAAAGATTTTAAAGATGTTACTGTAGGTGGTGTAAGGGTTGTGTGAAGTGTATCTTCTTAAATATAAAGAATGGGATATCCAAGACTAGATTGTTTTAGCAAGATGAAACTGATGGTATAGTGAATAGTGAGCCTCTACAGATATTCTAATTTACATTTTTTTTCCCTTTCCTGTGGATCACCTGGGATGGATTTCATGCCTATCTGTTTTAAATTTCTCTGCCATATTCCACACAGTGAACTGTGAAGATTATAGTTGTAAGGTCCATGTTTTTCAGCTGTTTGAAAGTACTCCTTGTCATCTTGCAGCAGTTCCATCAACTTTCTTTTTTCTTTTTTTTTTTTTTCTTTTTTAGTTTTTATCCAGTTTACTTTGTCTGGTAGTTACAAGTTACACACTGTTACAAAGTAATTTTAGTTCTATCTTAGATTTTTGTCCTGTGTTAAACTAGAAAAAAAATAAAGTTTATTTTTAAGTTTAAAAGATTTTTAAAAAATAAATTAAAATATTAACTTCAGTTTTGGTTGTGCTTTTGTGTGTGTGTGTGTGTGTGTGTAGGAGAGGGAGAGAAGAGACTTTAATGCTGAAACAGTACTATTTATCTGATTGTCTTTCAATATGATACAATTAAAAACTTGCATAGAGAGATATTACTTTAAAAAACAACTGTGAGTGGAAATGACAACAATTTTTAGAATTGTTGCCTTAATTAGAGTGTTCCAGAAATGTTTCTCATTTATGCAGCATCAGAAACCTTGTAGAAGAAGGTAAATATTTTTATAAGACCTGGTGACATGTGGGGACAGCCAGGAGAAAGAAGAGTCCGTCATATATTATGGTAGTTATCGTATATACAATGCAAGAAAAATAGGTTTAAAATATTTTTAAATAGACTTACTTCATATTGTCTAGTAAATCTACTGTAAATCAAATCCTTCTTAACAAGGTGAAGAAGTAAGGAGTCTTCAATGTTGGGAAGTTTTCCTGTATTGGTCATACAAAATGTTTGCCCAAGAACACAAATGGAATGAGTAAATTTGTGTAAGATGGGATGTTGAAGGAAGCCAAGTATGTCTAATGACAGTTTTTTTTTCATCCTATGGAGAACAGCCTGCTATAAAGATTAGAGTTGTAAACACGTTGCCAAGAGTAATGAGTTAGGAAATGCTAATTGCACAACATAGTTTCTTAATATGTTTTTTAGGCCCATATTTTAATCATGATTGTAAAAGAAGCACTTTTTCTAATCTTGCTTGGCACACATGCATGTAATTATTCACATTTCAAGAGGATTGACCCGAGGTAGATAACCATGGAAAATGCTCAGTTGCAACTAGATTTAGTGCATCTTGCTAGCTAAGAACATATAGTATTTCATATTTGTATTTAAGTCCATTTATTAAAGATTCTTAAATTCAGCATTTTATAATGGTAGACAAATGATACATTTCTTTCCACTTTTTTTTTTTAATAATTGTAATTTATGACAACTTGTTGAATAGAAACTGTAATTTAATAGTAGATTCAGAATACTAGTGTTTTGCATATGGATACTCTACCCAGTATGTACTCATGCAAGTAATGTTATATGATGAAAAATCAGTATGATAAAATGACACTTTAAAAATAGACCTATCACTTTTCTGTATTTTCCAGTAGTATAATTCTCAGGGGTTTGGAGGAATCTTTATAGCTATCTACCCTACAAGTGAAATCAAAGAGTTTGCTTAGGTTTGTAAAGAATACACACATTCTTCTTTCATGCCTATATTCATAAATTAACTTTTCAACCATTCTTCAGTAATTATTTCAGGAAAATTAATTAAAAGGTAACTGCAATATCTTGCATTTAAAAAATGCATTTTTGTTTTTCCTATTAATGTTTATTTAGAAACCTTTTGTATTCTTTTTTTAGGAGTATGGCATAACTTTGTTCTTGGTGTTGCAAGTCTTACAGTTTTGTTTCTGCTACCAGCCATTCTTTTCCCTTTCTATTACACGGGTGTTGGGGCACTTATCACAGAAGTCACAGAGGTAGGAAAAGATCTTGAATAGTTTCAAATTATATGCTTTGTGACCAGAAATGTACCAATGTCTGTTTTTATCACAAGTAAATTTGGTCTTCACAGGACTCTGCAAAATCTAATGCAGTGTGCTTTTTGTCTGCTTAAAGTTTGGTTCTCTGTCTAATGGTATATTAATATTAGTAAATGAATAAATATGGTATGATTAATTATAGACTGTTCAGCATACTGTAAAACTGTTCTCCTTTTTGAGATGAATTTGCAGGCTTATTTCTGTTTATTTTAAACTTTTTTCCCAATACTGGAACCAAGTAAATCAACCTGAAACTGTATCATGGCTCTAGTTATTGCTATCTGTTTTTAACGTTAGAGATTGTTTTGAGCTGATTTCCTTGCTTATTTGGTCAGTAGAAGTTGGAAGCAGAGAAAGGGTAAAATGCTGAGATTCTACAAAGGACTAATTTTTTCTGATGTGATCAAATGGTTGAAGAGCAGAGCTGGCAGAATTCAGTCCTCCTTGGATAAAAAAATGAACCAATACAATGCTAAAGGAGAATGACATTTATTGTGCTTTATACCTACAGAAGTACAGGTATACCCTGCTTTGCTGGAAGATTATGGCATTAAATTAAGCTTCTTGAACTTAAAATAATAGGAAAAAAATACATTAACTTGTATGAAAATAGTTGCTCAAATTTGAATAGGTCCCCCTTGATCATTTGAAGACTTGGCCTTTTTAATTTTTTTTTTTTTTTAACACTAAATAAGCTGTTCTTCATGGAGAATGTTATTTTTGTAATGCTCTATCTCAGGTTAAAGTAATCTCTTCTGTTAAAGCCTGAGATTTTCTGCTTCTGTAAAAACAATTTCTCAACCTAAACATTAGAGCAGAACTGTAAACTAATCCTTGTAGTTTCAACAATAACAACAAGACTAACATCACTTTTTCTTCTCAGGATTCTCCTGCCAATGGACCAAGAGGTCTTTTCGTGGGAGATCTTGTCACTAGCCTTCAAGACTGCCCAGTGTATAATGTGGAAGACTGGAATTCATGTCTGGGAGACATTTCACAAAAGTCACAGATTGGCTACTGTATAAATGCAGCAACCCTACAGCAATTAAGTTTTCCAACTAGAGGTATGAGTGTAGGTAGTCTCTTCATTATTCTAGATTGTAATTTTGTCATATCTTTAAGACTCTTTTAGATTTAGGATTTGTTAGTGGGACAGCTTTTTGGTAAGTCAAATCTGCTATCCTCTCCTAAGCGATGACCAGTATGCCATTCCTTTTTGTGAAATGCTATAGTGAGGGAGAGAAAGAGGAAAGGTGAATTTCTCTCATCTTCCTGTAATCCTATATGAATATAAGGTATGGTCTAAATAATGAAATTTGCCTGTCCAGGATATTGCATAATTTGACTATTACCAATAATATGATCATCTTCTCTCCTTTTAGTTCAGTTATATGGGTCAACTCAGTGATCTACTGCAGATATAAATTCCGCACGTTACCTTATTGCTCTGATCTGTGTGACATTACAAATCGTGTGGCTTATGTTAGTGATGTGCTTTATTATGGCCACTTCTGATCTGTCTCGCTGTACAGATTTTATGCTTCATTTACTTCTCCAGGCTTACTTGTTTCGTTGCCTGTAAACTTAGTTCTGTCTGGATTGCACATATTTTTTCTAGAAGTCAGTTTATTTCCTTCTATTTTCATTTATACATTAGATTGCTTGTTGCTGTAACAGCTAACCCCCAAGAAACAAAAAAATAGGAACTGAACTAAACTAGAACAATAAACAAAATTAAGTAGAACAAAAATAAACAGTCAGATTAAGTTGTCTGAATGTCTTGTGACATGCCCTGAAGCTCTCTAGAGTTTGGTTCATGCAAGCATCCATGGAGACTGAATTCCAAAGGTAAGAGGCTGCAACTAACTAAGAGCTTTAAAATTGTCAGTGGCATTTTTCCATCATACTGGGAGTAAAAAGGAGGTCAGACAGCTTTAGTACTCATGTTTTTTGATACATTATTGTTCTCATATGACATGGAAAAGGTAACCTTTTTTTTTATATGTAAGGAGAGTACGTTTACAGCTGGAACTAAGATAATTATTTCAACTAAAAACTAGAGGAGCATGGGTAAGATACTGGCTTTTAGATAGCTAACACTTTGGATTATCTTCTGAAGATGAGGGGCAACTTTGGCACATGCTCTCAGCTGGACTGGGATGGCAAGTGAAAACCAGTTCCTAGATCTTAAAAAGATACATGTTATGAGATTCTGTTGCCCTCAGAAATGCAATTTCAGAGACATGGGTAATGAAACTGCATATTCTGCAGTGGAACCAGCCTTATTTAGATGGAAGTGCTAGAGGCTTAATATTGCTTATAAGCTTGGTTGCTATATTGTGTTAGCAGCCCGTTGTCCCACTGCTGCATTCTGATCAGACCAGTCTGTCTATTTTCTGAGCCACAAACCTCCAGCATTGAGAAATATTCCTCTTAAATTAAATGAACTCTCTTCAGTCTCTAGCAGCTGTCATTTGTCAAAAACTTGACAGTTCACAGCTTGATATAAATACAGAGTATCAATAAAAATATGTATAGCAAATGGATCCTGTCTACTCGACCATAAAATAAATGGAGAATAAACTATTAAACTATTTAAAATAAGTATGAAGCTAGATGGAAAACGATGTCCCAAGGACCGTTTTGAAATAAATAAATAAATAAATAAAAAGGCAACCAATGTCTCAGGCCCCATGTATCTAAGGAAGGCAATCCAATATTGCTGCAACACAGATTCTTATGATAACATTCTTTTGTGTTTTTTTAAAAGACTTGTTGTAGAGTAAGTCAAATTTGATTCACAAAGGTTCTGTACCACATTGTAGCTAAATCTGTTACACACTGTAACTAAATCAATTTAAAAATATCATTTATCTACTGCTGTAGCCTTCAAGACTTGGAAAGCTTTCAAAGCCTGAATCTTGGAAAGGTTTTTCACATTTTTAGAAAGGGCATTTTGAACCTTGGTCATTTCCATAGTTGGGCCCTGAAATCGGTACAGCAGCAGGTAACAAATTTCTATTCTAGCAGTTAATGCTAGCTAGAGGCAACAGATAAAAGTATTTTGTAACTCATAATGCTCAGTACATTGTAGCAGTAAGTCCCCAGGCTCCCGAGGAGATTTTTTAAGATGAAACAATCAGCAAGTGAGAGAGATGATTGAAATCAAATGGCATTCTTAAAATGGTGAAGTTTGTTTTCAGCTGTGACTGATCCACAGCCAGGCTCTGTAAATTACTGTAATTCCTCAAGGCTACAGAATGATTATTTTATTTTGTTCAGAGAATTTCGTTTCATTTCTTTTCAGGAAGTTAGTAAACTATGTTACTAATCCTTTGCTCGATGCCTACATTCTTTAGTTTATAGAAGACTCGATGGCACAGTTGAATGTTGTAATAACAACAGCCTCACAGACATTTGCTTTTCATACAGCAATAACTTGGACAGCAACTTGGTAAGTTACTTAAGCTGATAATTACGTTTGGTAAATCTAAAATTATTAAAATGAAATTAGTAATATTTACCAACATTATGCAGCATACTTAAGTTCTTAAGAATACCTGAAGTTTGTAATAAAGGTTATGAATATATTACTTTCCCCATTTACAGCTGAGAAAAAAAATTTTTGATTATGATATTTTTCTCATGATCAAACAAGGAATCTGTGGAAGAACAAGAAGAGACCTTATACCCCTGATTCCTTTAGATTCCCTCTCATTTTTTCTCTCATTTCCTCCATCTTCACTTTGAACACAGAGTATCTGAGAGTAAAAAGAAAAAAATATCAGCTTCTGAGAACAAGGTGAAATTGCTTATTTTGCATCTCTAATCTTTAAAGGTATAAGCAAAGCACTGGACTGCCTGTTCAGTTATCTTATCTGAAGTCAGTAGAACTTCTCCCCAGCTTAAGTAAAAATATGCAAGAAAAGGTTCTAGAAATTGTTAAATTTCTCAAAATCAAGGTCTCTATTTGACACCTTTCATAATCACAGTAATTTTCTTGTAGATTCTGGAAATATATAAAATTTCTCAATATGATTTTGCATTAGTCTCTTTTAAAATACAGGAATGTCTGTTAAGAATAAATTATCTACATTGACAGCAATGGAATATTTCTAACAGTTCTCTTTACAAGAACAAAGAGCACAAATAACAATTGTGTAAACTTTTCTACACATTCCAGTTTGTTACTGTTCTGACCTGAAGTATTAGATATCTCAAGAAATAGAAAATAAGCCTGTCCCTAAATCTGTTGTGTTAACAATTTCTCTGATGTTAAACTTTCCACTCCAATATGTTTTTGTGGTATCTAGCCACTGGGATTTGGGCACACACCAACAGCTCTTTTGAAATATGACAGTGGTTGGTAATATCCTTGTGTTCAGCAAGATTTGATAAATCACTACCCCACAGAGCTCTGGCATTCTTGAATGCATAGCAGCTGCTTAGGAGCAGAGAAGAAATAAAAGCATCTAAAAGCCTGTGACCTTCTGCTGTCATTAGAATGATTATGAGTTTTTGAACAATTATTTTAAATATTCTTTGCAGTGCTATGCAGCTGTATTTGAAAACATCTAAATGCTCTCTCCTCCTAACTACAATACAAAGAACTGGTATTGAGGTTAATGGAGAGTGACTGATGCACATGCCTCTGTAGAGAGTAATGGCCATTATTATCAGGCTAACAAGCAAGGGCATCCCCTTTTTTCCTAGTAGATGAAGATTTTCTTGCTTGTGCTGAAGAACAAAAGGAAAATTACCATAGGGCTTTTTCAGGAAACATGGGAGAAAAAAGAAATTCCTGTTCCTTTCTACTCTACTCTCTTTGGCCTGTGGAAAGCAAAAGAGATCAAGTCTCTCAGACCGCAGAACGAAGGAGAGTTATAGGTAGGGTTTAGGACATAAAATTGCATTAAGTGCTGAGTATATCTAGTTCAGAATGGTCTCTTAGCAGCCACATAGCCAAGGTAGGTTGGTTGGATTTGCTGAATTTAAGGTTTTGTTCAAGCAAATATTGATTTAGGTCAACAAGGTCTAAAACTTCCTAAGCAGATAAATCAGTAGTACGTTGATTAAAGGTTCTGCTCATTAGAGAGAATTGACTTATGTTTAGATATCTTGATTTTGTTTGTGTATGTCTTCCTTTGAATAGCTTTTATTTTGGTGCATGTGTACACTATCTCTTTTGCTTTCCCTTAGATGTAGAAGGATAGGTTGGTCATATATATAGAAAGCTGACAAAAAATCAGATTCTAGCTCTTAATGGCCTGGTAGCATGTCACTGAAGCCCTTCCTTTGCTTTAAAAATATATATACACTACACTTTTGAACCTATAAATAATAAGCAATAAAAGAAAATAGATTTAAATTTGCTAATCATTTTAAATACCCATTGCAGTATGCCTGTCTACCAGCACGAAAAGTTATTGAGGCCAGCCAAGTTTGTCGAACTAACATGGACTGCCAGAAGGACTTTGTTCCGAGCTTGTGTGTGACTCCTTCTTTAGAGAACCAAACAAGGCTAATCAGGGTAAAACATCCACCTCATATTGACATGCTGTTTGTAGGACATCCCTTGCATCTCCAGTACACAGGTTTGTATTATTTATTTTAAAATTCTGGAGGGGGAAAAAAAAGATTAGTATGCTTTATGTTGGCTGACTCTTTGAATGAGGTCTTGAAGCACTGTTAGTTAACTTGTTTAAAACAGTATCGGTTTCTTGTTACAGCCAGTGGAGAGAGATGGGCTATTCAGGAAGTAAGTAAATAAAATGTGCCTAAAATAAATTTGCACAGTGCGGTAAGTTAAAGGTAACCAAACGATATGTGATATGAGATAGTCATTTATTCAGAAAAGTATGAAAGGGCTAATTCTATAACAGATTTCACTTAGTTTAATCATGGGAACCAGAAAAGTGCATTTTGCAAACATGTAAACTTTTCAAAAATTCTTTTATAAAATCTAAAATCTCTATGATGTCTTGCTGAAATACCTTGCCTAGTATATTAGCATGACTGCTTAAATCATGCCTATTTTCTAAGTACTTATTACAAATTCCCATGACTATTGAGCCACAAATATCACAATTAGCACAATACAGTCTTTTTTCCTGATTTTTATTTTATTAAGTTGTTTAATTTGAACTAAACTGAACTAATTTAAATAATATTCATTTAGTTCCTTAATTTGAAATGAATTGCAGCTGTCTTTTGGGCAGCCGTATATCCTTGAACCAAATATACAAGGAGACAGTAATTCTGCTCTTGGAGCAAGCAGGTGAAGAGTGAACAAACTTATCTGCATTTCTACTTAGTAGGGCAGGGTAAAAATGAGGTAGATACTAGCTTCAGGTAGGCTTAGAAAAGTGTTAAGTATTAAATTGTGTCTTCAAATGAGGAAAGTAAAGGCGGTGTCATGCATCCACAGAGTATCTCTGAATCACAGTACCTGCCAGAACTACTTCAGAAGCTTCTCACAGACCTCACAGTATACCTCATAGGAAGAGATTTTAAATACATTTTGAAGTATCTCCTTAGAAAGCCATTATGCTCTTCTGATAAGGAATGGACAGCAGTACAACAGAGCTTCAGAAACACTGGTGAAATCTGGTTGTGTAAATACATTAGCATTTTAACATAAACACATTTTTTGTTAATCTGTCAGTCTTTTTGTGCTAGCCATGTTTAGATAATAATCATTAAAAAAAAATCTGTTTGTTTTTACTTGTTCGTAGTGTACCCTCATTTAAGCCCAGGATATGATCTCTTCACTTCTGCCCTCCATTTAGGTAGAAAAGCATTGTTCTAGTTGATACTAACACACAATTCTGTATCTGCTGATATCTACTCCATATGCAGCAACAAATATCTAAGAGTAGTGTTTGATAATTATTTTAAATTTCCTTGCTTGACTCTCTAGTTTAACAATAAAGACTGAAGGTACTCTAGAACAGTTGGTATTGTTCTTGTTTCCAATATGTTGGGGCAACGGAGTTTTAGTTAGTGTATCCTACTAAATTGTAATTCTGCAAGACAACCTAACCTGTCAGGCTTTCAGAGATCAGCAAAGAATGTTATTGCATTCATCTAGAGAGGCAGTTCTATTTTAAGAAGTTACTATGTGAAAATACTCCTGTATATAGCATATAAGTTGTATAATTTTGCAGTGATTTATTGTGCCCTGGGAATTGCGGACTTTGCGGCAAACTTTGCTGCAAACTCAACCTGTGCTCTGTGTTCCGCTTGGAAAAACACCAGAGATACAGTTATAGGAACCTGCCTTGGGTAGCAGGTATTTGTATTGTTGTAGAAGTCCATGCATTCCACTGAAATGACTTGTAAATATTTCAGACTTACTTTGCACTGTGCATTACTGGCTTGGGGATAAGAGGGATTTTTTGATTTGTTTTGGGTTTTTTTGGATGCGGCTGATCAGAATGTGATAACAATTTTTCTACAGTTCAAAAAGGAAAAGAATCTCTTCCTCTACTGTGTGAGTTTAAAAATAGGAATCAGATCTAATGAAATGCCTTATTGCTACAAACATTATTTTTTAGAGAAGTACTGTATTTAACATGCAAGCTGATACAGGAATTGCACAAGTGTGTACTATGACTTTAATAATGTCACTTAAAGTCATGTTTGAAAAACTCTGAGGTTATGTATGTATTGTTTGCTGTTTAGGCTTGCATTGTTGTCGTGATAGTCTTGATTTATGGATGAATAATTATTTCATATTTTCATTTGATGCTAGCTAGCTTCTAGATTAAAAGCTCTTTAAAATTTTATGTCCATATTAGCCATTTACAAGGAGTGGACTGTTTAGTTTATTTCTATAAAATGTTTCAATTTCCTCAAAGTAAAATATCCTGGTAAGAATATTTTTGTTGTAACAGACTCTACTTACAGCTCTTATTGTCAATATAAAAACCTTATAAAGAGTCATACTCCCAAGTGAATTTACGTTGGTATAGATTTGGCCAAAACTAAAACAGAAGGAATGATTAGGAATGGATGTTGGTCAGGATGGAAACATTGATTCTTTTTTTTTTTTTTTTTTTAAACTAGCATTCCCTCTGTAAAAGTATTTTATTGAATATAATCTAATATAAATTCAGCTGTGTATTTATTTCATGTGGTATTACTCAAGACTTTAAGCTTTTCCTTATTGCAAGCCAGTTATGGTCTAGCTCGCCTTATATCAGGCAGATGATATGTAAGATTGAAGTGGAGGGCCTTGTTATTACTGCCATGCAACATTGCAGCATTTCTTATTTATTTATTTATTTATTATTCTTTCATGTCATTTCTGACATTGCTAAATCTTGGCTTCCTCTTCTCTGGCCCTTGTTTGTTGGGCAGAATCTGGTGACTGACATTCATATACCTCTTTCTAGCAGTGTCTTACGAAGGTGAGCCTAGAGAATACCATTTCTGCATTCTTTTCTTATCCCTTGAAGGACAAGTTTGTCTGCTACCATTAGTTTTTTTCTGTTACAGCCCATAAATTCATAGCCTCATATTACAGTGTCTAGAACTTAGTCCTGCAACTTTCTGAAGAGTTTGTATCTTGTAGAGGTTCTCTTAAAGAGTTTCTGAAAGGGCCTGCCCCAGCAGCAAGGGGATTTTCTTCTGCTTTGGCGTTTATATCCATATCTGCTGGCTGTCAGGGACGGCAGGTTTGTACCAGAGTGAAGGAGTTTATTGATCCATTGTGAATGTAGGCCCAACTTCAGGTACAGGATAGTAACTTGCTAGTGGCCATTATGTATTGGTCAAGAGGCAGTCAGGCTTTGAAATCAGAGTATAGGCAAATAAATTCGTATTGCAATATGCCTATTTTGAAATCTTTGAATACACTGGCTGTTTCAGCTTTTTTGGCTCATGGATGAGAGGTCTGGTCAAATGTTCTGATACCAGCCTTCAGCTTAATGAGTTATTTTCCTTGGATATCTCTTGACTTGGATGCATCTGGTTTTCTGAGCTGGATGATGTCCAGGATTCCCATCTGATGTGTTCTTCACTTTGTTGTTCAACAGTCTGATACTTATTCTCTCTTGGTTTTCCTAAATCAAATATCCTCAAGGTAAGGAAACAGAGAACTTTGATTTTTCAAAGCACTTTGGCCCACCTGATACAGTTTCAGTATTGGGAATTTCTCTGCTTATTGGCATACCAAAAATACTCTAATTTTTGGATCCTTTGTTATCCAAATCTCTCTATCCCATGGTATGCTTGCTTATTCTTGTAATTACTACTCCTAACTCATCAGAAAGGCCCCTATTAATAGACAAAAGCACATTTATTTGACTGAGTGGATCAGTTCCCTGCCTAGTGTTGCTTTGGAACTGCGCTTTCCCCTTATATCTTTGTCCCAATGTCCTTGAATTGCTTTTTGAACCTGAGGAAATCTGATCTCTTTCTTACCTCAGATATACTTAGCAGAAATTTTGGTATGGTATTGATACATTATGTGTTTCCAGCAAGGTTTCCAGTGTTCTCTTAGCCTGTGCTTTCAAAATTTTTCAGAGTGGGTTAAATTATTCCTTTCCCAAGGGATGTTGTACTACTGTGGGATTTCAGCTTTTCAGCTTTTTGCTCAGCTTTGAACTCCTGTTCATGTTCTTCTCCATGTCTTTATGGAGGTGGTATTTTTCATGGCTATAACTTTTTTTCCCAGGATAGTTGGGAAAATTCAAGCTGTCAAGACTGGCCTTCTCAACTGTGTGTTCCTTAGGGACCCAGTGGCTATTGTAGATACTATGCAAGCTCCTTTTGAAGGTCATTTTCTAATTCTCCTTTAACTTACCTAAACCTCTTACCTCTTAGGATAAGACTCCATTATGCTGCAAGTGTCTCTTTCAGCTTTCACAGAATTGAGGCTTTCAAACAGTCCCTGAGGCTCAGAGACTGGAGAGAATGCTGCTTCTTTCAAAGGGTTATGTCAATCCTTTTTTCTAAGATAAATTAGATGGAGTGTCCCTGTACTATCAGAGTGCAGTCTGGGAAATCTTATGCTATCTCAGTTTTCTCTGAGGAGAAAGTCTCTTGTTGAGATTTAACATGCAGCGAACTGGAACCTCACCTACCCATTTGAGGAAGTTAGGGTACCAAAGAAGCGTTTCAAGGTGATGTGGTGCTTGATACTGCCATCTTACAGTCACAGTTTGTATCGTGAATGCCGAATCCCATCTCCCAGGATTTTAAGTTGCATGAAGTTACTGCTTGTAGTCACTTACAGTATCATTCGAAGATAGAAAAAGAGGCTATTTATTACTGACTGTCTGGTGTTAAGATGTATAACACACTTGTGCGTCACTTCCTAGCCCTTTCTTTCCCAAAGTGCATCTAGATCTGTTCCGTATTTGATCGGGAACTGATAGGCTCCATCTTTATGTAAAATGAGCTCAGATTCAAAATACGAGAATTTTCTCTAGGTACTGAAACAGAAATTTTTTTTGTCTTTGATAGAAAGTACATGTGTACACCAAGGGTATGAATGTATACGTGTGGACTATATTATGTTGAAGAAGGCTGGTAATGATAATCTCTTTTTGTATGTTTTTATGGAAGGGGCTTAAATTACACAATATGGTCCTTATGACTACAGTCTAGTTGTCTCTGAAAATATACATCTTAGATCTGCTTTTACTGACATCATATTAATTATATTTTGTGGCATGATCTTATTATGTTAATGTCTATGTCTGAGAGACAATTAATGGTTACACTCTGTCTTCTTAAATAAAAGAAAAATAAAAGAAAAACCATATTTAGATTGATTACTCATCCTGAAAAAATGTCATTCCAAGTCTGATTTTTCTGCAAAACTATAATCTAAAATTCATAATGTTATAATCCTAGAATGACTATTCATTTCTTGTGGATCTTTTATTTTCATTTCAGTAAGTCTCAGCAGCTTTGTACCGCGACATAACTTTCTAAGCATTGATCTGCCTGTGATGATAGAGACATTCTGCAAGTATCCTTTGAAGTATGTTTGTTCTTTTAAGGCAAAAAGGAAACTGTTTTATAATTTGGTGACTCAGCAAGATTTCAGTTGGATATAATTTTCAACAGAATGCCCTGAAACATCTGTAGGGTTTTGTACATCTTTACTCCATTCTGCAGTGATTGTTGTCTATGTGCTGAACTCAAAGTGAAATGTCTCACTTCCTTATTTTTAGTAGGAAATTTATGGTCAGATTTTTTTTTTAAGTCTTTCTTGAACGTGAGGTTTAGTCAAAACAGTCCTGAATTTTTGGCAAGACAAATGAGATGTTGCTAGCTTCAGTGTATTGGAGCTAGCTATTGTAGTCTCCTTCTCTGGAGATCTTCAAGCCCGCCTGGACACAACCCTGTCTAACATGCTCTAGGTGACCCTGCTGTGCAGGAAGGTTGGACTAGATGATCTCCAGAGGTCCCTTCCAACCTTACTGATTCTATGATTCTATATTAATACTGTTTCTTAGCTGTTACCCTGAACTGAATAACAGGTATGGGTATTCATTTCACTGTCTCGCTCTCTCTCTTTTTTTTTTCTGCCTTTAAAGGAAACCTCATATTCAAAAACAATATGATAACATTTTAAATACAGATATTAATCTGTATTAATGACTGAGATTATATATACACACACATAAAGGATAATGGGCTTTTGGGTACAACTAATCTAAGAACCCTTAGCCTTAGAAACTGAAACGTGAATGAGTGGTTAAAAACAGAAGAGTATAGTTTAGATTTGTCCATAAAACACAAAAGCTGGTACAAAAGTCCCCCTTTTCTGGGAACATGCCAAGGTTCACTCTGACCCAATAGATTTCTGAGCCATATGTCTTCTTGTCCAGCCATTTATAGGATAGAGGCAGGTAGCAAAGTTAGCAAGCCTTTACTAGCAATATGAATGATCTGTCCTTACCTCATTCTCACATGCACATGCATGCACAGATACTCACACAACTCTTCTGGCTAAGAGGTAAGTAGAAGGTAGCTCAGATTTCCAGTCATGTTCTAGCCATTTACTTTAGAGAGGGAACGTTTTGAAAAAATATTCCTACTCATTGTTTCATACTTAAATCATAGATCTAGAATGCCTTGTTACTTCAAGGCATAGTGTCAGAGCTATAAATTTGCTCCAGCCTTCCAAAACCACACAAAGCAGGGGAGGAAGATGGGCAGCATTAAGAGTGTTCTTGCAATCTCCTGTTTTCCTCTGAGTTGGGAAGACTGCAGGTTGTTAAAGTATCTAAACATAGTGCTTGATTGTTACTTAAAACAAGTGAACCCATAAAGGCAGTTTTCCAGGCCATTATGTTATAGTGTAAAATGAGTTGTCCTAATACATTTTCCATGAAACAGAATGACAGCTTAAAAAAAAAAAAAAAGAAAAAAAAAAAAAAAAGTGTTTTTCTTTGCATAGTAACAGTAAAAAATATGTTTTGGTCTTGATTTTTGTTTTACCTTTTCTTCGATGTTATCCATGAGCCTTAACTCATGTCAATCAGGTACCTAATTTCACTGTCAGGAGCATTGGCAGTTATCAATGCTGTACCCTGCTTTGCTTTGGATGGCCAGTGGATATTAAATTCTTTCCTAGAAGCCACTCTGAGCTCACTGATTGTAGAAAAGCAAAACAGGGAGCTTGTTGGCTTTTTAATTTTACTTGCTGGCAGTGCACTTTTGGCTGCCAATGTTGCACTAGGACTTTGGATGGTGACAGCACGGTAGAACATTGGATATGCTTCCATCGGTTATCAAACTACACAAAAATAATGAATCTATTGCCTTTCAAAATTTGGTCAGCACTGAAATTGAAATAATTCCCTTAAAATGGCACTGGAAAAACAATCACTCATGGCTGCTGTTTTAACTTAAATCTGTACGATGTTGTGCCTGTGATCATGGAAAAACTGAACGAAACAAGTAAGAACCTTTTTATATACTCTTTAAAGCACTATACTAATTTTGGAGAAGTTGTATTGTAAAACTTCACAGGAAAAAGCCTAAAGCTTAATCTAGATTCCAAAATAAGGGAATTATTTGGCCTCAAACACTTGTAAAGTGGGAGACGAAAACAGTTTTCATCTATAGTTTGAATAATTGTCAAATAGTCCTTGTGGGATCCGGCCATTTTTCAGTCAGTATAGTCTTGAGTGTCTTGTTTTGTTTTTTAATCTAGTGATCTACCAAACAAGGCTGTAAGAAACTCTACAATCTGGGCTCATCTTAAAATGGTGAAAAGCTGAGCAAATGATAACCATGTGTTAATGAGGAGAGAGACACCATATGGGTTAGTATCTTTCCAGCTGGCCAATATGACTGGAAGGAAGTTGCATCTCAGGATGTAGATGAGAAGTGCCAATGTCTGTTAAGAATGGGGTATGTGGTGGATAACAAAGCCCACATGTCTGTGTTTCTTAAACATTCAGTGGTGTAGTAGCATGCACAGCTGAAGATTTTTAAACGCAATATTTTTCAGCAATAGCTAGAAAATAAACTCAAATCATAGTTTGAGTGCTGAAGTATGCTGTGCAAAATAATAAATGTTAAATGTTTGTATTTTTTATTCAGAAGATAATATTGTTTACAGTTAACAGTGAAACCTGTTGGTTTCTTTTGTGTCCATCTTCTGCTGCTATGCATACAATACAGTTTATGTACAGTAACTCACTGACATCTGTCTTTCAAAGAGTTGTTTTACTTTGCTAGAATTCATTCTAATTTAAGATGTTTAGTTGAAGGTGCCCTTGTATCAGAACTGTTTAGAAGAAGAATATGAGTGTGAAATGAACTATCTTTACATTTGGCTTTTGTTTTCTAAAATGAATATGGACCATATCTTTGTTGTTAAATGAACAATGAACTCAACTACAACCAGTATTTTGCTAACTGAAATTACTCTGAAACCCTTTTAAGTATGTAATATTTTATACCTCAGTAGGGTTATATACTGACTGATGTGTACTCCTGTCACATATTGTGTAGTTTATATACATCAGATTCATTCAGGTATTTGTCTTAATGCAGGCAAGTATTTTCAAAAAAAAAAAAAAAAAAAAAAAACACAAACTTCAATTTGGGAGCCTGAATATTTGAGTTAGGGAAATTCTGAAAAATGCTTACCAACTTCCATCTCGTACAGTGCTCCCAATCAGAGCAGTTCAGTGTTCTTTTGAAGAAATGGTCTTTTCAGGATCTTAAGTGGAAGCTGGAAACCAAGCCTGCAAAGAGTGGCCTGCAAAGAGCAATGAAGCGGTTATGATGAGCTAACGTAGATTCTGTTTGCGCTAGGGATAAAAGCCTGTGCAACTTTACAGGCAGGGTTGAGCCCTATTCCTGGTGCTACTGCATGAACTGACAAATCTGATGTTTGCATATGCCCATTGATTTTTGCACAGTAGCCTTCACACTTACAATGGCTGTAAAATGATGTTAACTTGGTTTAGGAAATATTTTTTTCTTAAGATGATATAAGCAGGAATGAGAGAACATGTTTGTTTATTTGTTGTTTTATTAGTTTACTTATCTCTCCAGTGCTCTCACAGGCTTGGCCTCCTGAAGTTCACTGATGTGGGGTAGCAGCCCCTTGCCTCTGATTTTCAGTCATGTCAACCTGGGCATGTCGGCACAGATCCTGGTAAGAGAGAGGAAGTCATCCAGTCAGTCTAGTATGAGTCAGTCCCTTTGGGAACTATTAAAAGTCACAAAAAACAAGAAAGGAAAAATAAACTATCAGAAACTGCCAAAAGGCTTCTCTTTCTTCAGGAGGCATCTGGCAAGTCTAATTCATCACTCATAATAAACCTAACAGACATTTCAGAGCAACAGCTCTCGTGCCATTCTTCCATCTCTCTGTGGACAAACTTGACATGAGCAGCATGGTTCTTATATGAGGCCCAGCTCTGAAGCTATGCTCTGGAAGTCTATTCACTCACCTAAGTGGCTGCTCACTAATTTGAGCTCTTCCTTTCCAGGGCATTGTGTCACTTTCCTCTGTTTCCATATCTTGTCCAGGCTACACTCCACAGAATTAACTTGCATTTATGAGGTTTAATGCAATTTAGTAAGGCAATATGCTCACTTTTCAAAAAGACTGCCATTGTTTATGTGTCCGAGTTGCAGTCCTCTTTTTTTTTCTGATCTAAAGCAACAACAACTGCATGTGGTGATTTCAAAAATATTCTATGAATAACATTTAAAGTTTGATATGTTATATGTTCAAGCTGACTCCAGCTGCATGTGACAATCTGTTCAGCATAATATTCCATTTGGAGATGTAGGCAAGGGGTATTAAAAAAAAATCCTTTGGAAAAACATACACGTGTTCTAGCTGCTATAATGAGGCTGGCAGGTTGTTCCTGGTTATTTAATGTTCTACCAAAACCTGACACTTTACCAAAGGAAAATAAATCCAATTTATTTATGTAATCAATTAAGACCAAACTTGCAGTAAGCAGAACGTCAACTCGTGTTTGACATTATGATAAATTTCAGGCTGGAGAAGAATGGGGTGGTTTTAGCAAAACACACTAGTACACTGTAAAGACCCTAGGTAACTTCCGTGGGGCATATAGTACTGTAAGTGTTTAAAAATAATTCATGGATCCATTCCTGCATGTACTGGATTTCTACTGAATAAGGTTAGATTTAGGTATGTAGAGTTACTCTGAATCAAAGCTTTAAGCAAACTGTGATCAATGCTCTTTGTTTAAAAAAAGACTCAGTGCATATCTTAGATTATCTATGGATGAAGATAGTTCTTGACCTGGACCACTTTCTGAAGAAAAAGCTTTTCAATGGATCAGTTCTATTCTTCTGTCATCCTAACCTATGGATTACATGCTGATAAGCAAGTGCCATTTTTGACTATATATATATTTTGACTTTGGGGAGGTTTTTTGCTGGTTGGTTTGTTTGTTTGCTTATTTGTGTAGCAACAGAACACAGAAGGCCATAGAATGTTTTTTGTATGTTGTGTATTTACTCTGGAATATTTCTAATGTTTGTCCTATTTTAATTTTGGTAAAAATTAAAAAAAAAAATCTTTCTTTTAAATGAAAGTTTTCAATTTTCATTCTAATTAGCCCTCAGAATATAATGTATTCTTTAATAGAGAATCTATCAATATAATTACAGGACATCGACTGGAGTGTAAAATAGAACACTCTTAGAGTTTATGTGAATACTACTATTTTTATATATTCTATACATTTTTAACAAATTATATCATATGGAAAAAGTAATGTCTAACATTGGGAAGTGGTATGTGTAGCTATTACTTGAAAAGCATCATATTTCCATACTTGTAAATGATCATTATTCTAATTCTTTTTTTTATAAGAGGTTAACTTTTTTTCTATCAGCAAATGCTTTCATAGCATGTTCTGATAATGAAAAATGATAAATTTGTAAGATACAGAATTTTACATGTTCTTTTCTAATGTAGGTGATTAAAACTGGCTTGCTTCCTTGCAAGTTGAATGAAAGAGACTTCACTAGGAAAAGTATAAATGAGCCTAGTAGATTAGTTATTCCAAATTTTTGAGCATGAGTAGAAAATCTGTTAACATCCTTTTTAATTAGAATGAAACAACGGATTGTATTGACAATTATATTTTTCAGTGATCCTGTGTGTGCATGTGTGTTTGTGCACGTACATGTGTGTACACACACACACACACACACACACACACACACACACACAGAGAGAGAGTCTGCGTTGCTGGCTTTCCAGGGAAAACTTAGAGCAGTCCGTAATGTAGGGTTTGTGTTTCGGGTTTTTTTGTTTCTACATATAGCTTCTGTGGCTTTCTCTGGAATTTTAAAATTGCAACTTTTTTCTCCTCCCATAACTGATCTGCAGAGACTTTTTAATAAAAGATAACTAATGGAGATAATATAACTACAGCTGCATAAGTTTTGTTCAGCTAATGTTGAAAATATCCTACTGTCCATGAAACATCAGGTGTAAGGATGCCAAACAGATTTCTAGGATGATTAAAAGAGATTGACTTTAGAATCTATCACTCTCCAAATGCTGCTGTTTGTGCTATTCTGAATGATAATTGAGACTAGTGGGACTGAGGAGAATACACTGAAGAAAATAATGCTTTCAGCACAGACCTTGCCATGGCAGAGTGTTTCAGCTTTCTTGACTACCTTGTTAAAGGATATATTTTTGTTCTATTTAAACAATCATCAATCCAAGTATCACAATAGATTCCTGTACATCCTAACAGAATGGCAAAGAGTGCCTTGTAGTGAAAAAAAAAATAATAAAATCTGTATGTCTTCTGTCTGAAAGATCTGAATTTGTATCTGGAGGTCATCTGTCACGGTTAAAGAAGGGATATAAAGGATGATGTAGCCTAGTCTGTATTTGTTTTTAAAAGTTGTGATTATAACTATAGAAATTAATAGTTATTTGTAAAATGCGTGTTCGATACACTGGCATTCAGACCAGTTCCCACAACCAGTCTTTTCTCAGCTTTATTCTGGTGACCTTCACCAAAGGAAGCTGAATCTAACTCAGGTAAGATCTAATACTAGCAGTTATTTTATACCCTTTTTATCCTGGACAGCATATAATACTATATGTAGATTTGTTACTTAATGTGGCTGAATTATTTGTGGTATGTATTCTGTATTAATGATGCATTTGTGAAGCATTATACTAGGCACTGTCAGAATACAGCTAGTCTGTGACTCTTTCTTATGCCTTGGACACATCCACTACCATGGCGTGAAGAACCTTCACACTGCTGACCCAGTGTGAAAGGACAGGAACAAAGAGCAGGATATGACACTGCAATTCCATTCATTCCATTTACATTGGCATGAAATGAGAAAAGAACTTGTAATTAACATTTCACAGCAAGCAGATATGTTTTCCTACACTTTACTAAATCATTCAGTGATTGGTGCTCAAACTTTTTTTTTACATTGTTGTTCCATTGATATATGTGTATGTACTGAACAAATGGTTTGGATAGTCATAACTTGTTTAGTAAAATGAACTTGGATATTTCCGATCTCTAGCTACTCACTCTTGGATTTGGTTTTGCAGCATCATACTGTAATTGACCTTCACTTAATATTAGTATGAATGTTTAGAGGCTATTAACAAGCCGTCACCGGAGAAATCTAATTTCTTCCTTCCCAAGTTGTCTATTAATATTTGTAATTCCTCCTTTCTTATATAACTTTGTTTTTAGATTTCAGATGTTCAGATGATCTTATCTTTAATAGAATTTGTATTGTTTTGTAATTCAGTGTTTTTTTCCTCTACATAGCTTTTTTTTTTATTTTATTTTTTTTTTTTTTTTTTTTTTTTTTTTTAACACTGACTCACAGCTGTGGAATGTTAGAATTCTAGACTGTTTGTTCCCACTATGCATTGTTCATGATCATGTTTAAAAAAATAGCTTCATTTTGAAAATGTCAGCTAACAAATATATGGAGCATTTTGAATAATGTATTGTGTTTTTTGTCATGCTATTTTTCTCTTGCTATTTAATCAACCAAACAATAGGTATTGTTTTATGTGTATGATAAGTGTATCCTGCAAATAAATTCATTGTTTGATTGTTAATGTGCTTAAATCTGTTTTTAAAAATAAGGTAGAAATTATATACTTCCCTATTTGTGTCAACTGCTATATTCTCAAATGGAATGGTTTTATATTCTCTAAGTACCTACAAGTTCCTCCGCATCATTATTAATATCTTACCACCTTCTAAATTTAAAAATAAATATAAAATTTTTGCTTATTTACCAACCTATCACAGTAATAGTTTTGATTTATAATGGAACTGGGAATCTGTGTATCCAAGCAGACACATGTATGTTATTTCTGGGTAAAGTTAACATCATTTTAGTGATCACCATAGTGATTACCTTATAGGAATAATTCCCTTTGTGTAGGCCTAGCTGATTTGTGAATCTTCTCTCCCGGAGTTGTAGACTTCTGTTAGCTTGTTTTTAGTAAAATATTTGACATGGGATGCTGTAGTCAAAGTCAGTGAAATTCTTACTCTGGCTGCTAAGGCAGGTCATGTGAAGAACTTGAAGTTCATATCTGGCACTAAGATGTGATGTATAACAACCTTTGATTTGTATACACAAGTCAGCACAGAGCTGGCCACATATCTCAGCCAGTTCTAAAAAAGTTTACTTAGGCATCCAGATGCAATCTGGGGTTGCATTAACATGGTGTAACCAAATTGTTTAGCCTTATTTGAAAATGAAGTTTTATTGCTCTGTTTCTTGAGCAAGCTTATCTAGGGTTAGCCAGGTTATTCGTGCTAAGAACTAAATTGTCCTTTGTTGCTCCATTGGACAAGTTGTTATTTTATACAAGCAGAGATACTTCAGCAAGTGTAGCTTTGTTCCTGGATAGAAGATTACTATGAGAAGAAGGGGTGAAGCCCAGATCACAGACACATTTGTGGGATCTCCCAGATAGATAGAAATGCAGTTTTCTGAATATTTGCATAAGGAGGTGGCTTTTTTTCTTTTTCTTTCCCATGTTAAAGGTGCAGACATCAGTTTAAATTTTCTGAAGCAGTTAAGCTTATAAGAGGGTTGTGAGTTTCTCAATTTATTTTGAAAATATTATCCATTATTCTGATTATTTATATAGTCTAGAGTAAAATCAATGATGTCTTATTGTCATCTTGATGAATGTTGCCTTAACCACTAATCTAATTTCGGGACAACAGTTTAAAAGAAATATTTTATCAATAATTTTTGCTAATATCAGTGATTTATTGATTGCAATGAATTATTACTGATAACTTTATAAATAAGGCTTAATGTATTTCTTCTCTTGATCGTGCCAGAGAGTTTGAATTGCCAAGCAAAAGCATTCTTAAATACCTTTACTAGATCTGTATGCATTGAATTCACAATATTAAGGTTTTTTGACATGTAATGTTCATTTCATATTTGTGCATATTTTTGTTAATTATTATACATACATACTTTGATTGGGATTTTCCGTGACTTTTCAAGGAATAAGCTGCCCAATCTTCTATGTCATTAGGACATAGGTATCAGTTCCTAAAAGCTTCTTTAAACATCTCAATATGGATCATATGGAGACTCCTCTATTCAATATGCACATGCTAAATTAGGAAGTTACTTCAAATATGATGTTTTGTGGAAAAACAAACAGTTGCATAAAGATATTTCTGTGAAATTGTTCTGAAGTGAGTTTCTGATGTGAAATACCCAATAAAAGACGAGATTTTGTTCTAATGTAACGGTGGCCAACTGAGGGAATCCACAATATTCACAAGGTGAAAGAAGCACAGTCACTCCAGCTTCTGTTAGGAGTTTGGGTTTTTTTTTTTGTTTGTTTGTTTTTTTCATTTTTATCTCAGAGAGATGTGGGTCTGGTGTTTGAGTTTTAAAACATTAGGGTTACTTAAACAGTATTGGATATTCTTACCAATTATGTATCTTAATCTCTAGATTTCTGACTAATTCTTGGCTTCTGCCTTTGTTAAATTTGTTTTTTGCAAATATAATGGTAGTTGATTACTGTGTACCTGCCAGTTTTTAGTCTTGAAAGATACATAGCTGTACATCTTTTTCATCTGTCCTTAAAGAAATCCTTTAAAACAAAATACAACACTTTTATTCTTTTCCTTTCTCGCTCATTCTCTCTCGCTCACTCACTCTCTTTCTTGCTCTGTTTTTGGTTAAGTGTTATCCTTTTTAATTATATTGTGAAAGGCTCTGTATCTTTTCCATTTCACAGCTCTGTTAAAATCTCTTTTAAAATATTACCAGATATTTTTTACAGTGTAATTCCTGGATGTGATTCAGTTGCCCACACATTGGCATCCTACTGTGGGCTGAGATACCCTAAGGTGTATTTTGGTTTAGTAATTTGACCTGGAACAATATTAGAGTTTTGAAACTTACCCTTCACTTGTCTCCATTTCTCTCCCGTTGGTTTAAGTCTTAGGGTTTTTAAGACCTACCCCGGAGGCTGGCAGATGTGGGTGAGGCCCTGTGGGAGATCAAAGACCTTCTGGATCCAGACCTTCTGGATACAAGGAGGGGTACCTGAAGGCATTTTATATCATACCAGATGCTTATGTGTGGGAAACAAATCAAGACTAACATACTTATTTTTACACCTTTTTTCTTTGTTTGTTTTGGTTTTTTTTTTTTTTTTTTTTTTTTTTTTTTTTTTTTGAGGGGGTGACTCAGGAAGTCAAAAAGCCTCATATTCTACTTGAACAGGTTTTATTTGATATAAAAATACATCTGAGCTTTTCTGTTGGTGCATAATAGTACTATACAAGCTGTTTTATAAAAGTTACCATTGCAAAGAAAAATGCATTTTCCTTGTGCTCTGGACATCAGGTCTGGAAGCAGCAGAAAATGAACACTGCAGGCCTTATCTAGAGCAAAGAAAAAGGCTATTTTGTGAAAGACAATATTGTCTCTCTCTCCAGGTATGGAATGGCAGTAACGAGAGTGTGCAGAGATTTATAGGAAGTGATAAAGAAGCCACAGGTGGAGACAAGGGAGCATTGGCCAACTGCCAGAAGTTGTATTTGACTTTTTCACATTGTGCAGGAAAAAAAGGAGGTGAGACACTCATGTAGGAGTAGGAGGAAATCAGGGAATTACGTGATGTTTAGTAACTCCAAGATGAGCATTTTTTAATACTTTTTGTCTCAGTGCATTTATAAAGCTGACTTGCAAGTAAATTAGCAAACTTCCATCATTATTAGCAAGACCATATGAAGAGGGAGGCAGTAAAAGCCTATACTGTTAGATGCTAGCCAAGATCACTTTGATCTTGGAGTTGGTGACGCTGTCCCTGTTTTAAGTTTCAGGCTTGATCTCACTTCAGTTAGTCTGAATGTGAAGTCAGAACTTTTGTTCTTTTTTTCACATTCCCTCTTCAGCATGAATTGACCTCACAGATGCAATTATTATTAGAAAAATTATTATTTTTTTCTTGTTTTGTCCCTTGGCTTTGTTTTCATTCCTGCAGCTGTTTCCTAGCGTAAACTAGAGCAAACCACCTGGGTCTCTTATCATCTCTGCAGAAATCAACAAGGATAAATGAGGAGCACACATTGTAAACCACACATTCCTCAGTACTTACCATGGTTTTTACCAACAAATGTTTATTTCTTTTTACTATGACTGTTTATCACTGTTTATTAGATGATTTAATTTATTCCCTGTAAACTGTCTACAGGGCATTTAGTCACTCAATATGTTACAATGCTGAATAAGAAAATGAGCAAAACAAGAAAACTTGTATGCCTTCTAGAACTAGACAAAATTCACTGTTTCATTATTAAGCTGGTATGAATTAGTTACTGACTTGACATATCCTGATTATTATTCCAACAATAATCTTCCAATTTACATTGGCGAACATTTCAGTAGTTAACATAACTGGCCTCTGAATACCACGTCAAATAAATGCAGCTGAACCAGAACTGTAAATATCACTGAAATAGTTGTGAACACTTTCACATGTTATCAAGCAGTGTTAGACATGTGCAGAAATCGATTGATAATTTGAGACTTTACCTACCTGAAAATGGCACAATTTTTCTTTTACATTGACAGGAAAATACCGGAAACAATTCTGAAGAAAATATCTCAGCTTTCTCTTACAGGGCAACTTGAGAAGTACTTGCTTGTAGCTGGTGCAAATAGTAGTCTAGAAGTTAAACTATCATTTTAAAATGTGATATCAAAAGTTAGTAAGTCACCATACTCTTGTACAGGTGAGTCTTCTGCTTGCTTTCCCCTGCTCTCTACTCTCTGAAGTCAATTGCACGTGCAGTGCAAGTTGCTTGCATGAGCTTTTATAGCTGTACAGTGTACTTGAAGTGTGTACTCCATATCAGGAATCTGGATTTGAACTTAATTCATCATAGTAACAAGGAAAAAGATCTAGGTAGTAAATATAGCTTATTAAGAAGTCAAGTAATGAGATCAAACAACATGTTATGAGGTAAAATAGCAACAAGAATCCAGAAAATGAGTGGTCAGAAGTGTTTTTTTAAATAATATATATTTTATTATTAATTAAAAATAAGTGAAAAACTTGAATACATGAAGACATGACCCTTAAATGAAAGCCCTCTTCTAGATCAAAAGGATGCTTTGAAATGCAAAACTAATCTCTTTTCTTTTGTCATGTGTTTGTTGGTACATAGAGATGCTAATTTGATATATATTTGATTTACTTCTGCTGACCTGGATGATGCTTGATATCAGCCTAGATAGTAATAGTGATTGCTTGTGGCCTTAGAAAGCTGTGAGATGTAGACTACAGCTGCAGTGAAGGAGACAGAGAAATGGCTTTATGGGTCCATAAATAAAAGCCTGTAGTGAAAAAAAAAAAGTGGTTCACTAGCTATTTATGAGTGTAGGATTTGAGACTGTCCAGTTGGATAGTCTGATCTGATACAGATTTCCTGTATAACTTTGAATAATCTGTCAGGGCCAGACTCAGAATGTGGCCTATGGTCCTAGACAAGGACTCAAGACAGTGAAGCCCACTAAACCCTACAATAAAGACCTTGGTTACCCTTTGGGCAACAGACCTCAGAAATAGCTGAGATTTTTTACTCAAAATATTCCTGAAGTCCTGCTTCTGCACAGGCTTGGCCTTGCCAGAGCAGAGTAGCTCATGTACTAAGTTCAGTTTGGATTTGGGAATGAAGCATATGTTGCCTGTCGCCTGAGAGGCTCAATCGAATTGTTGGTCTTAGTGTGTAACTTAAATCAAGCATCACACAAAATGCAGCAGTGGTTACTTCTGTCTTTTAGAATGCTGTCTGTGCAGGTGGGAGCAGGATACAGAGGAGGAAAAACATTCTGGATACAATGTAATGTCTCTTTAGTGAACTACTGTCCAGACTGTTTATATAATATTATATGTGAATTTGAGGTCTTGGCTAGGATATACTTGTAATCTCTAGGTCAGAGCCAAAATGTTTTCAGGAACTTTTTAAATTGCATGTGTGGTTTTTGGTTGTTGGGGTTTTTGTAATCTTTGCTGCATTTGTTTTGCAGCATAAAGGGTTTTGTATTCAGAACTGTTAATGCTAATATCATTCAGTAGTGTGGCTGGGGATGCTTCCTCTAAAGGTACATACAAACTATGTAAGAATGAGGTGATTTTTGGTGGAGAAAAATGTCTCCAGTATCTTAAAGAGATACTGTCAGTTTTAAGTTTAGGGAGAAAAAAAAGAGTATTATTTTAAAGAATAAAAGTGTTTCAGTATTTGAATAAGTGTTCTACTTTTCTGTAATAAAATACCCTTTTCTATATTCAAAAAATCGCAAACTTAACTTTTTTCAGTTTACAAAGGACACTGCTAGAGATGGAAGTTTATGAACAAAGGAGCTTTGAAATGGCCTGTCCTCACTCTGATTACTCCAAATGATTGACCTTAGTATATCATATAGAAGAAACTGTGGCAAGCTTGTTGCTGATAAAAAAGCTTGCTGTTCTCCAGTTGTAAGAAAAGTCATCTGTCTTAAGAAGAGCTTAGATCAGTTAGGCATTTGAAATTAGTAGGACTCTGGTTAGTAACCTGTATCCTAGATATTGGAATGCTGTCCTCTGAAATCAAACATTGCAGTGAGCTGATTATACCTGATACCAGAAAATCATAGATCCAAATTAAACTGAGCCTGTGAAGTAAGCAACTGACTATGATGTTCACATGAAAACACAGCCAAGTTATGCATGAGTAATAGGGCTGTTATCAATGTGAAAACATGCTGGACTCCTTTTTTCCATCCTTAGTCACCACAGACATGATCTAGCTGCACTGATGTCAGTGGGACTCATCCAATCTTCATACCAAATGGAATATCAAGTATTTGCACATGAGTATTATCCACATCAGCATGTGGAATAAGATGACAGATAAGGAACAATGACAGAAATGGACCTGCCAACACAGGAAAGCTAATGCTTCTTGGTTTCTTCAGTCTAGGAGTTCCCTTGCTATAGTTAGCTAGTTTTGCAAAGCCCCTTACTCGCATAGTGTAAGACATAGACCTATTCTTCTGAGCAAAACTGCTAAAAGATATTTTGTCTCAAAGGATAAGGATGTAGCAAAGTTTCTCTGCTTTAGGCTGTAACGAGCTTTCAAGGCCTTGTGATCTCACTACCTGACAATGCTGGTCTAGAGAACAGGGTGCTGTGAAGGGAGAGATTGAGGGCCAGACTCATCCCCACATAGTTTGAGTCTCTTACTTGAGGCATTTGGAGGGAGAAGGTAGTCATCTTGGCCTTTCTCTGTGATCAATAGCTAACTGCTAGAGAGCCCTTTGAGGAGTGGTCGCATTATGGGGATGCTTCTTGCTTGACTTGCTGTATACTCAACCTAGGCTTTATTTCTCTGCTGCACAGTGATGTTGAAGAGGGAATACAATCATAAGTAGACTTGCTCAGAACACCTAGACAGGAAATGTATAGTGTGATAAGAGATAACAGTACACCACAAAAACTAAATAAGCAACTTGAAACTAAAGAATATTACACTGTCTTATTTCTTTCTTTGACCCATTGCATATGAATGAGTTAAGAGATTAATCTGAATCATTCTTGATTTCAAAATACTTTAGTTTAGTAACAGAATGTCACATTTTATGTGCATATGCATATGTATGTCATTGAAATTTCTGAAACATTGATGAGCAACTTATAACTGCTAGGTGTCTGGCATTATCAATCTATTTGTATTTTTAAAGAAAAAGTTGGTTAAGAATGATTCAGAAAAGTAGACAATGATGCTTAAAAATATTGATGATGAAGGCGATGTTCTAGGAATCAACGTAGCTGGGGGAGGATTAGAAAAAAAGGCAAGTGTATGGTTAAAGATAGGACTTCTCAGTTATAAGTGCAATCTCAGATAGCTCCTTCTCACCTTCCACAGATCTCTTACGTCTCTGCTGTAGTTGTAGCTGGTTAAGCTTTTGCCTGCGGAATTTACTAGCCTTTCCTCCCTCTTTCTGCAAAGGTCAAGACTGCAGACTGGAAAGCCAGTTAGAAATATACCTTCCCTGTCAGAGTTGATTACCACTGCCACATTCATTACACATTTGATGTTGAGTTCACAACCTGTCTTTTTTTCTACATCTTTATTAACCTTTCTGTTCTTTACAAGACATGACTATGATGATATGATTGTGAAGGACTGTTTACAGAATTACAACTCCCTACCTAATCATGTTCAATTTGCAAGCTGTGACATCTATTTGAACTGCTGCACTTTAGACCAGAGATCATTAGTGGCTTATATATACTAGTTGTTTATATAGTTTCATAAAAAAAACATTGCTTTATGCTTTATCCCCCTTGAGGACATTAGAGATGCTAGGTGAAACCTGGATTCATGTTGATGTGGGCAATTTGCTTTAAGGAGAAAGACCTTTTTACAGTGAGTAAGCATTATATGCATCATTTAAAGATTTGTCCAAGATTCTGGAAAAAGACCATTGAATCACAGAATGGTAAGGTTGGAAGGGACCTCTGGAGATCATCTAGTCCAACCCTCCACGTAGCCCATACGGGGATTGAACCTGTGACCTTGGCATTAGTAGCACCATGCTCTAACCAACTGAGATAAACCTGCCCCAAAATCTTGGTAACTTTTTATATTCCCATTTTAAAGCATTTAATTTTCAAAATTTTCAAAGGCTACATGGCAGAAAATGAATTTCCTTTAAAAGTGCCAGCTTGCACTCCAGAAAAATAGCTCAGTGCATAGTAACATTTTTGATTGTGTCTGAGTATGTTTATGATTTACTTCTCACTGAAAAAACAAAAAAGTTAGAAAAGCTGAAAATGATTGCCAGAAAGGGCACTGACTATATTGCTACATACAACCACTTTAGCTTCCTGGACAGTTGAAATAATAGCAGCCTGTTTTAGTGTTCCTGAACCAGTTTCTACTGGCTGATTGCACTTCATGGTGAAGTCTGCAAAGCAAGTTTTATCAAAATCAGCAGCACCTTAATGGTAACATGGAATAGCTACAGTAGATGCTGAAAAAAATCTTGAAATCTTCCCAGCCCTGGACTGGTTTCTAAAAGAACCAGTAAGATGACAATTCAAGTAGAATATTTTCATCATTAACAAATCAGACTGAGTTTTGCAATATCTTAATTAAACTCTCAGCCCAGGCACTGCAAAACAGAAATAGTAATGTTTCGTTGATCTCCTTTATTGTCAGTATTCAGACTGACAATTCTCTGGGTAGAAACTCTCTCTTACAAGTACTGTGATGTTAGTACAAAAAAAGTGGGGCCTCCAGGTATTAATACAAGCATGGTTTGAGAGTAATTTGCATTGGAAGGACTGGCTTCTAGAAAAGAGATACTAGCTCTTAAACGTGATCTCAGCTGCACAGCATTCCCAAAACCAAATAGCAGTTTGTATTTTGAAAACTGATTCAGTCAGCAACAGAATGCAGAGAGAACAAGAAAAAAATAGGTTGCAAACAGCAGAGAATCAAAATGATGGAATCAAAGGAAGGAACAGCAATAGAAGAAATACAAATGGTGAGTATCACACAGAATAAAGGATGGTTTAGGAGAAGAGAAGAAAAGAAAGATCTGAGAACAGAGTGCTTCACACAGGTTGGGCAAATGGCTATGAAGGTAAGTAAAATGTGAATGGTAAGGCAGAGAGAGGTCCACTGATTTCTAAATAAGATTTAAAAATGCTAAGATGGATAAAAGGTAATAAGATGAATTAGGTATCAAAGAGCTATAGACAGAAGCAGAGCTGGAGAAGCACACGGCAAATGAAAAGACAAGCAGACAGAAGAAAAACACTGGGAGAGCATTAAAGAAGGAGATCTCCAGTCACAGAAGATGTTAAATGATGGCCACATGAAAGTAAAAGCAGAGAGAGGACATGAGAAAGCATGTTGTTCAAATGAGAAATGGAAGAAAACTAAAACTACAGGAGGGAAGTCAAGATTAAGGAAAAGTCAGATCGATAGCCATTGCTCTTCCTTCATTCAGAAGTACCTCATTTTCTTTGTCTTTTTATCTCCCTATCTTATTAGTTAGACAGTACTGTTGTATTTATAGCACAGTTGCATGACTTGTTTTTAACATACATTATTTCAAACAGCCTGAAATATGACCTTAGGGGAAAGGATAGGTTTTATAGCAACCTTTTATCTACCCACCACTTCTTCTTAAGCAATTTCCAGTTCCTTCCTGCCATGACTGGAGTGCTGCACGATACCATCTCTGCAAAATCTGCAGAAGCAGCATAGGGCCAAAACAAAATGTATGCATTTTATTGCCTCTCAGCTTACATTTTCTTAAAGTCATCTTAATCTCACATATTTTGTCCTGTAAGCAAGTAGTTTTACAAAATTTAATAGGAATTTCCCTATATATTTATGACATTCCAATGATGAAAGATTTGTGTTTGTAGTTAAATATTTCCCTACAGTGTTTACTGACTAAACATTCAAGATGCACAGGGAATGTGACTGTGGGCTTGATAGAAAGCTGGCTGAATAAAGAAAATTTCATGGATTCAGATGGGTTTTAGGATTTAACAGTCCAGAAACTATTTGTGAATAAATATGTAAATCTTACTTTTGAAGTGGGCCTCTGGCTTTTATCACAGGAAACATGTACAAGACATTTAACAATTGTTTAATTTATAAATAGAGCTCTGAACAGTTTCATTTTCCCAGAGGATATATTGTATATGTGTTATTTGAAGTCACCATTCAGATAGACTACATCCAATCTAGGCAATGAAATATGCCATGCATGATGTATTTCATAGGAATATGATGTGTCTGCAAGCAACACATGCATTGACATTTGTTTCCAGAAACCAGTCCTTGAAAAATCAGTCTCCATAGATTAGAGATGGATTTCTACCATACAATGGTAGAAATGAGGTTCACTAACACAAGTATACCTAAAGCTAATACTACTGACAATATATAATTTGACTGGAACGCTGCCTACAAGCAAGAAAACTGGCATCTCTTTTCCATCAAAAGTACCATTTTAGTTTTGCACAAAACTTTCTTTTTAATTTAAGATGGAAATTATCCATGAATGGGAAAGAAAAAACATTAAAAGTGATTGAAAGCAAAGACACTTTGTTGCCAGGTTGTCAGCCTTCTATACAGCCCCCTATATGTTTACAGGCTTAGTCTTGTCAGGAAAACTCAAAAAAGTCCCTTAGGTTTATCCTCTGAAATCATAATTATGTGTTCTCCTAATTAGAAGCAAAGATGCAACAGTAGGAATGTTGATAAGATTGTATTTGCAGAGAAGCAGAATACTCGAATAATAAATTGCCTAGTAGCATTTCCTCTAACTACCTTGGCTTCTCTTTGCAATTCTATTGCGGCTTCTTTCAGTGTGATCCTATGGAGCTTGTTTCAGTACGGTTAGAAAGTGCTGCAGTAAATACTGTTTCTGCAGATCAGATAGGCCTGAGGCTCTCTGACATAGTTACTTATGTTTGTTTTATGACAGGATAAGTTTTTATCTTTTATGGCCAGGTTTTTTAATCTAGCTGAAAAGTTTCAGTGCAAGACTGTGTGTGGGAAAGCAGAACTGTAAGCTACTTCTACACTCTTGTAATGCTAGAATCAGTGAAGACTCCATGGTAAGTCTGGCTATAGCTAACTGCCTTTAACACAGAGGAAAAACAGTCTCACCTTCCAGGAAAGCCCTGGGTTCATTGTCTCAGCAGTTCTCTGTGGCATAGTGTAATGATGTCATATTGTAACAAAATCTGTAAAAAAAAAAAAAAAAAAAAAAAAAAAAAAAGAGAGAGAGAGAGAGAGAAAAGAAAAAAAAAAAGGAGTCAAGCAACTGTATAATTTTGTTCCAAAATACTGTATAAAATATTGGTTACATTTAAATTCTATGACTTTGTTTGACACAGTCAAACAGATGGCTGTAACACAGCAAATGTATCTTGTCTTTACCCAAACTGTTTTTAGTGCAAAATCTGTTATTCAAAATATTGTGGTCAAAAAAATGAATTAATTCTCTTTCACATTCTCTCTCACACACTTCCTAAGCAAACAGTTAAAGGATAGCAGCTCAGTATTGTTTATTGTTGCACGGGGCTATGTTAGTTCAGATATGTAATAGAAAAATACAATAATGTATATATTAAAATAGGAATGAAAAAAATATAATCCAGAAGTTTCATTTTGGTGTTCTCAAATGTCTTCTCAAATTAATATCTTTGGCATTGTGTGGACTTGGTAAGACACCAACTTGATTTTTTATGGCACAATGAAACACAGTAATGCAGACTGTGATAGACATAGCTCTTGAAGCAAAACAGAATAAGTAAGGAAAAAGTGAGCATTCAGCACAAAGCAGATGGTTGCTTGAATTCATCAGAGAACAAACTACATGCCACTGTATCACTCTCTAAATCAGAAGACAAACGTAAACGGAATTTCCAACGCCCTGCAGGTGCAAACCAATAACATTCTTTTCTTCTTACAGTGAAAACCCTGCTTAGTAACAATTCCAACAAAACACCAAAAGCATAGGCGGCAGACAAAGCTAGTTTATTTTTGATATCCACTATTTGCTTTAGGTCATAAAAGCCATCTTTGTATCAAGCACAGTTGAAAAAATACAATGTTTCCACACCAGAAGTTCTGAGATTATCTATACAAGGACATTTGTAATTCTACACATCATGCTGGTAAAGTTGAGACTTGTAGATTTAGAGAGAATAGCTACTTGCTCTTTTCAAGAATCATGCACTCACAAAGACTCTGAATTAGTAACCTTTAAAAAATAAAATATAATTGTATGTTATCACATAAGATATTCAAAGTCCTTAAGCCACATTCCTTTGTGCAGCACAGCAAGCTTATACCTTTGTTTATTAAAGCAGCTGGCATCTTCATGGCCTGTGCTTTGACATGAACTCTAATCAAGGAAGTTTTCTTTTTTTTTATTATGTCCGGATAGAAGAAATAATGATGTTGTGATTTTGTATAAGAAACTCTTTTGTTCTGTCTCTGTTTCGGAAGCCTGCTTTTCTCTCACCATTTTTAGCCTAGAAATCAAAACAGAAATGGTACTCAAAAGCCCTGCCTATGAAAATTCTACTCAGGTGTTACCAATATAACATAGCTGCAGTTACTATCAGAAATCTCTTTTAGCATTTGAAAACTTTGCTTGTTTCTCATTTCTTTGAGGAAAATCTTCCAAATTTTGAAGTTGTCAAGAAACAAAATATGTTGCATTTGGTCTTTGCATATTCCTATCTGAAGAATTTTGTGATTATCTTCTATGTTAACATTACTGGCAAACTCTTAATATTCATTCTATAAATGTTACAGTCACAACTGCTAAGCAAACTTGTCATTGTTACCCTTTGAACAACTACTCGATCACTTGATCATTAACAATAGCTAAACATATTGCTTTGCATTCATCAGAAGTTCTTTCACCTCAAAATTAACTGTCAGAGTTATGAAGAAAAACTTTTTTTTTTTTTTAATAAACTTTTAACCCAGTGGTTAAAATAGGAAGATATAATAAATTAAAGAATGTTTGAGTGATTGCTCAGATGTAAGACAAGTAACTAATAAAGAAGGAGCTTTAAGGGAAATTCATGTAGAATACCAAATACATTGCTCACATAATTTATAGATACCTGTTGAGTTTGTATTTTTAAAAAAGTCTCAGCAAAACAGTTTCTGACCACATGAATTTACAAACTAACCAGACATGACAAAGAAAGCACTGTTACTGCCAATTTTCAGATAGATTCTAACTTGTCCAAGGGGAATAATCTACAGCAGTTAGGAAGTAAATATTGATCTCCTGACTCTCAGTTTATTGCTTGAATTACAAGATATTCTTCCCTTTAAAGTATTCACTAAAACATTTTATTAAAGACATTGCTAGTACCAGTAGGGAACAGACTACACAATCAAGTACATATTATTTGACAAACTTTTTAGGTTGCAAGGGTACATAAGTTTTCTGAAATTTAAAACAGTGGGCTATTTGATACCAGACTACAGAAAGAACTTTTATATTCATCAATTGCCTTATCAATAGATTTAGAATTTTTTATATATGTGGAAAAGCAATTACTACATTCCTGTCTGTTTCTCAAAATTTGGTCTGTTCATTCTAGCTCTAGTTGTGAAAGTATTTAGGTGAGATATAGATCATTCACCTTGTACTATATTATTGACTATCTTTTGACTTAATTGCCTTGGATTTTTAAAAAATACAAATTTATAATTAGATGCTAGCTGACAACATCTTAGAGGACTTGCCTCTGAATAACCACAAAGTCACCTCATTATCCTCCTTCCAACTTTTTTCACAAACTTAAAAATGATCTGACTGAGATTATGGCCTGCTGAGTTGGTCAGTATTTTCTATTATTTATTACTGTATTATTATTTTATTTTTTTATTTTTTTTTATTATTTTTTATTATTATTTGTTGAGACAGTTCATCTCTCTCTCTTGCATAAGCGCATGTTGTTTCTTATCCACAACAGAAAATGAATAAAGTCTGTGCAAAACTTTCTACTAAGGAGAAATCTTAAAAGACTAATCATTACTCTAACTCTCTGCATGGCAGTTGTTATTTCATGTTAAGAAAACTCTGAATGAAAGGAAATTAATTTAAACTGTGCAAAATATTTTATTTATGTGGAATGCCAGAGTGGAATTTACCTGACATTTACCTTAGTCAACAGAGAGAAGCAGAACTTGATTTATCTGATGTTTTAGACATCTGCTGTAGAATGAGGTGAATTTTATCTTAAAAAATGGTTCTCTGTTGGCTATGAAGGCAGCCAGGACAACCAGATCAACCAGACTTCGGTATTATAGAGATCTGAGGTTGGATGACACGAACTTCACTTACAGGCTCCACAGGAAGAGCTAATGTGGAACAACTGTTTTCTGCATATCATTTTAGCCTTTTAGACAGGTTCCTTTATCTAGACTGGAAAACTCTTTGAAGAAGAGACCATCTTTTCACTTGTATTCCACGTGAAAACAAAAGGCTCACTTATGACAGGCAAGACAGTAATACTTTCTGTTAGTAATAAAAAGCTGATCTAGTGACTGCAAACTAGTACCTGCTACAGACTTATGATAGTGTGTGGGGCTCAATTGTAGTTAGTTTGATTTATCAGTGTGTATTTAAGCTTTTGTTCATTCTCCTTGGTTTTATATTTTGAAGGTAGTTAGGTATACTTCTGCCTAAAAAGCTAAATGACCGTGTAACAGAACAGAGTATTAGTCTAATTTTGCATAAAGAGCTGCAGTGCACCAGGAAACGATTGAAATTCTCTCTCCTTCAAAGTGTATGGCAAGTCTGTCTGACTTCACTGGCAACAGTATTTCACATATTGGCCACTGAATCCATAGCAAAATACAGATATGATAACAAATTTCAGATTGGCATTTACCAGCATTTGTCGTAGATAGCATACTGAGGCTTCACCACTCAAAAAGCAAGTAGAAAAAATAATTTAAAGAACCAACTTTGTGAGAAACAATATTGTACAACAGATACATAAAGTAGGGTAAGTAATACTAGTCTCTGTTGTGGGTACACTGCCTTTTCCACTGTCATCTTCTGCAGTCTGGCTCTCTTTTGGTTATCCTGCTGCCTTCTTATGCTGGCTAGATGAATAAATAATTTTTATTTTAATTAGTTTATAATCCATTCTTGTCTGTGCAGGACCTCCCTTCCCATAATCACTTTGAATGGAACCAGTGGTATTTCCTTTATGTTATGTAAGGCTAGAGTTACAAATTACTGACCTATGCACATTTCCCCCTAACTGAGTTTTAAAAGGCATAAAAGCCAACAAGTAATCCTCTCTCCTAGACCAAATTTTTTAAGATTTCATTGTTCTGATTTCATGTTTACATTGGTTAAATTGTACCTGCTAATGTATAGCAGGGATAAAAGAATGCAGCCTGCTGGATGCAGAATGCTGGAACAAAGAACAAAGGGGATTAACCTTTCTAGTGCTGTGTGGGTTTTTGATAGTGAGTGGCTAACCTCTTCCTGAAATCACTTGCATAGAATGAGAAATGATCGAACTGCAGACAAGATGTTGTGATTTGGCTAAATTGGAAAAACGGACTGTATGTTACTGCTTTTGTGATTGTAATTATTGGGAGGTAGAAGCCAGAACAGAGGCTGAACAGAAGCAGCAAATTATGGTAATAGAAAAACAACTGTGTTTTATTACTGATTGCAACCAAGAGAGAAGTATCCTAAAGTCATAATGATCACACAGAGCAACCCCTGCCACTGGTTTTCTGACCTCACCTGAGCTTGTCATTGTTATACGTTGTTACATAGGGAAACAAAGCATCAGAATTCAGATTTTTTCTATACAAGTCCTGTCCTGTAACAGGATCTGCAGGTCAGTAGTTAGAAGAAGTTGTTAAGATATTCTAACAAATTTTTGCAGCTGTTAACACTTCTGTAACTTAGATCATAAAGGAAGAAGTGGTGGTTCCATAGTGTAGTGGTTATCACATCCACTTTACATGCAGAAGGTCTTGGGTTCAAGCCCCAGTGGAACCAGCACGACAAAATCTTTGGGAGGTTGGACTAGATGATCTCCAGAGGTCCCTTCCAACCTTACTGATTCCGTGATGTCTGTGATGACTAATACAAGCAAGCTCTATGCGTGTCTCAAGAGGTATACCAAGACAATGTGATGGGCATACTAAGGAAGGTACACGGGCTTGGGTTGTTATCCAGGATAATGACCATCTGATGTGGGATTTGGACCACCTGATCATGGTGTCAGCTAAGGATTGGGGAAAAGAGGCACTAGTGATCATCTGATAAAAAGTTATAAAAAAGTTTTTCAGTGGCTATTTTCAAATAACCTAAAGGACTGCTGATAGGATGTAGAGTTTCTGAGATACAACACTGCTGTTTAAGAAAAGGCTGATCTTATTTTGCTGTGTCATGTGATGGGTTCAAGGGCAAGATTGGAGGTGGAAGAGTAGTATCCCTTGTATCTGGTTTAGGGGTGAGAGAATATTACTGGGGGCTTGGGTGAATATTTGTTTTATGGACAAATATTTGTAAAGAAACACAGAATGAAACTTTTAGGTTTCTCTACCTAATTATCCCGTGTGAGATTTTAAAAGAACACTATGTGCAGGTAAAAGCAGGACCCTGGGCTTCTTGGATGACACTGTTGAAAAAACTAAAGTAAGGAATAGTCTGTCAGTAGTTTTCATGGCTACTTCTCTATGTTACCAGAAGAATTTTTTAGTCTCTTTCAAGTTTGAAACTTGATTAGCAAGTGCCCTAATGCAAGTAGAGTGTCCCTGAAGAAGAAAGTGTGCAGGGTATGAGCAGGAATGTGGGGTTGCTGAACCTGAAATCTCACCTCTGCGTATTCTCTGCCCAAAAGAGACAAACCAGTCTATTTAGCTCAAAGGAAATCCCATCAGAAGGGTTCAAACACAGCGCTCTGGCTGGCATTCAGAGAGAGCTCTCACAAAGCAGAAAGTATAATAGCTGCTATAATTTATGGTAGCATTTATTTAAGTAATTAACTCTTATCTGAGTTTGCTAAAACCTTGTTAAATTATTCTCTTATTCTGTAAGAAGCCTTACATCCTATGATACAACTTGATTCTCTTTTTCGCAGAATTTAAAAAAAAATGCTTGTCTTGTAATCTATCTGGATGTATTTCCTTTCTCAACTCAATATGCATACTTTAAATTTCAGGATTTTAATAGTTTCCATTAAGATGTAGCTTCTGCAGTGCCTAAACATCTTGCGAAGGAGAGGCTTAGCTGTGGTTTGTGTGTTTTACTTTTTTGTCTTCACAGCAATGCTCCATTTAGTCTACATACTTGATTCTGAGAATCCAAGAAGAGAAGTTGTAGTTGTTTTAGTAAACAGTAACATGCTCAGACACAAACGTAGAAATAGGAATGAAAGAACTAATTTCAGGCCTCTTAAAATACTTGGTTCTATTTTCTTTGCCATATTAAACAGATGTTCACCTCCACAAAACATATATTTTTGTTGTTTTATGATAAGATGAACTGCTTTGCAGGAGGTAAGCTTCATCTTTGGTCATAACTGTAGTACCACACACTGCAATTCTTACCTCAAATCACTATAGGAACAACTACAAGCTTATGAGACCGTTTTTCTTCACATAATACTATTCTAAAACAAAGCATTACCATCCTTATCCCACCCCTCCAAATTTACTAGGATTTTTGTCAATTATAAGCAACTGCTAAAAAACTAGAGCTGGGTTGCAGAAGTCTTGGAGAGGAAAAAAACTGACCTGATGCAATGGAAAAAATAGTGATGGTGATGGGACTCTATGCCAAACTCCAGCCCTCTTCTGTTTCTGTTTTTCTCAGTTTTTCTCAGTTTTTCTCATAATATTCTCTTCTGCATAGTGCTATGTGTTTGCACATTATGCTGCTTATTTAATTGTACTTTATAAAAGCCCCCGCTCAACATAAGTAGTTTATGTTTAACAATATTTTGAATATAAGGAATTAGGCATGGAGAGAAAATCTGTGTGTGTGCACACGTATCTTAAAAGGATATGTTTGGTTTCAAGGTTTAATTAGTATTGCAAGATGGTCATGTCATGCATAAGTGACAAAGCTTTATGTTCTACAGGTATTCCTGTACAAGTTCTAACAAAATCTTTGTGAACTCCTGTCTTAAATATGGAAACATGCATAGCTACTTCGGAAAAAAAAAAGTCTACTGAAGTCAAGGATCATAGTTTAGCCTAGGTAGGCTTCAGAGTGACCTGAAGTTAATGGACTGCTGAGAAGGTCATAAATATGAGGAAAAATGTTCCTGTTAAATTTGTTTTTAACTTTATGAGGTAAGAAAACTTCAGATTGTGGCAGTTTTAGCTGAAATATTTTCAGATCAATGAACATAGGTAGATATAATCTAGAGAATATGGGAAGTTTTTGATTTAAAATGCTATTAGGTTCTGCTTGAAGCATCTTGGGATTTGAGACATTTGGTATTTTAGCTGATCTGTAGGGAGAACACAGGTGATGCAGGCAAAAATGCACCTCTAGTGTAGGTTATTGCCTAGCATTAACAGCTTTTGTTCCACCCTTTTTTCCAGTGCAAGATTGTTCCCTTCAGTGCTTTTAATCTCATTTGTCAAATCTAGCTTTAGAGGGTAGGGCCTCTGCTATTGCTTTTTGGAACAAAGCATTCCATAACTCTGCAAATACTGATGTTTGAATGTTTTCTTTCTTCCCGTTGCACCCATTTTTGCAGTCTCTACTGGCTTCAAAATAGATATGTAGTCTTAGGCTAAATAAACTCTTTCCATATAGATGTTATACAACAAAATGATGTCATCCAAACTCCACAGTATTTGTGAAACATGGTTTAATACTTCAGCTGCTTTGATCTTGTCTCATAAATCAATCCTTCCATCTCTTTAATTATTTTAATTGCTCTTTTTAAAATTCCCTGCAGTGTAATTTTCAAATAGGAAGATTCGCCAAAATATCCCTGGCATGAGGTAGTTACACAATATGCAAAGGGTAGCCATGTCCAAGGAGAAAAGCATTCTCTTGCTACATGTTCCAGAAGCAGTAGTTTCCTTGTCAGTGATGGGACCCTTCACAAAGCCCTAAATTCTGAGTTTTGTTAGTAAACCGTCCTATAAGACCATATGTAACTTACTGTCCACTTTCAGTTCTACATGTCAGTATTGCAGGTTTCTTCCTCTTGCTGAATGTTTTCCTAAAGCTATGCTAATATGTTTCCAAGATGAGCCCCTTCTCTTCTATTTTCTTTTTTAATTTTTTTCTTGCTGTTTGCTCGCTCTTCCTGCTCCAGCTAACTTAAACAGCTGTGAAATCCATTTATAGGCTAATACCCCATGCTTTAAATCAAGATTTAAGAAACAAAGACTCCAAAGCAATTCACTAGCCTTTTCAGCCTTTCAGTTGAAGTCCACTGCTAATCCCCCCAAAACAAAATAAAAAAACACAAGCATATAAAAAGAACATAGTAAAATAACAATTTGTTTTATTTCTTTTTCCATAGCAAATTTAATTAAAGATGATGCTCTGCCTCCCTTCAAGTGCTAGTCCTGAAGGCTCTGCTTTAACTAGCAAAATGAAGTTGAGCTTTTTCTCAACAGTAATGCCAGGAAAAGAATTTTGCATGACAAATTTGTGTTCTATTTTTTCCTGTACAAACTCAGTGAAGCTGCTCATGTGTATATAAGGGTATAATTTAGCTAGGCATCTGGCATGTATGCACAAATACTTGAAGGTACTTAGGTGACAACATCACTATTACCTTCTTCTAACTAGTCCATAATGGAAAGGTAATGTAATACATTCAACTAAACAAAAGACTGGTTGTTTCAGTGTCATTAATGAAGTTCAAGACAGCAAAAAAGATTTCATTAAGCTCCTTTATGTAATGAGATAACTGAAACAACTGCAGTCTCCTCAGGCAGACGTGAGAGACATCAAGGTACAGGTATTTTCCTGGTGGCTGCATTTTTCTTGGTATTTTTCTTGTGGCAGCTGCATTAAAAACAGTGAGAGATAAAAGGCAGCAGCAAAGCATTTATTTTTATTATTATTATTATTTCACTTAAAGGAAAAAGTGCCATGGCACTAAGAAAAAGCAGGATTCCTGGTGAAATGGGATTCCAAGAAGCACACATGATTTTTTTTTTTCCCTGCTTGGTTTTGGGGAAACAGGAGTATATAATCCTCTGTAATATCCAAGATTGGATCAAATGTGTTTAATATTAAGCTTGCATGCATGGCCCTACGCTTTATCTAATTTATCAGATTAAAAAATGGCCTCTTGTGGATCAGCAGAGCGAAACGAATACCAGCTACCAAACTGCAGTCATTACAGACTTGCAGACTGCTATGCCTTTTTTGATGCAGATCTCCAGTTAATGCTTCTGCTTTGCTCAGGATATGTGTGCATAAGTTACTGCATTCAGAATAAAGATACTGCAAACTTCCATTGAAAAATGAGTTACTCCAGCCTACAGAAATAACAGCTGTAGTATACTGCCTATTATATAACAGGATTAATATAATGACTACTTGTAAGCCTCCAGATTTTTTTTTTTTTTTTATGTGGAATCATATGAAACTAGTGATGCCATGATGTTGTGCAAATTACATCTCAATCCTGCAGCAACTTCCCCCCAAGAAACAAAAGGAAGCCATAAAAGTTGTAGTAACATAATTAAACACCAGGCCTATCATTAACTACTTCTAGATGGCATGTTTTGGGGGTTTGCAACTACACATTGCTTCCTGCATTTGGGACTTCAGCGTGCTATTTTACAGCTGCCCTTTGTTTAAAAACAAAATAGGAATAGAGGTTTGGCAAATACGGGATTTCAAAGGTTTTGCTGTGACAACTCTTCTGAGGCCTGGCAGGCTGGAAGCCCCCTGCAGCTGGGCAGGGCGTGGAGGCGGCAGCCCCGGGCCTGGCGCTTGCCGCCCCCCACCACCACCCGGGGGGTGCTGAGAGACACCCGCGGCCTCAGCGCTGGGAGATTAAAAATATTTCGCCATCTGAAGCTTAAAGAAAAGCGGCCGTTCCAGGTTTTCTAGCCGCTGCGGCAGCCCTGAGCGACGGGCGGGCGCAGGCTGGGGGCCGCTGTGGCGTGTGTGTGTGCCGGTAGGGGGGGGGGCGCCGCGCCCCGCCGCAGCAGCCGTTGGGCCCTGCCGCCCGCTCCCGCCTTTTCTCTCCTCCCCCCTCCCGCGCCCAACGGCCCGCCAGATACCCCCCAGCGGCCGCCGCCATTGCCCGCGCGCCGCCCCGCCCCGCCGCGCGCCCAGCCCCCGCGGCGCCGCCGCCGCAGCCCCGCGCACTTATAGGCGCGCTCCGCGGCATTTGCAGCGCAGCAGCCGCCGCCGCCGCCTTCTCCAGGCATGGCACAGGGCTCTACCTCACTATGGCAGCAGCAGCGCGACACAGCACCCTCGACTTCACGCTCGGCGCCACAGGTAACCACCGAGGCCCCAGGCAGCCTCCTTCCGCCCCGCCGTGCCGTGCCGTGCGCCCCCGCCGCGGGCAGCGAGGCAGCCGCCCTGCCGCCAGGCCCCGCGTAGGCCGCCACCGCCGAGCACCCGGCTGCGCGCCCGCCGCCTCCGGGGCCGCATGCAGGCGCCGCCGCCCCGGGTCCCGCCGCGGCCCGCGTGCGGAGCGGCGGCGTTTCGTGGCGTGTGGGAACGTGCAATTTCGGCGAGGAGGAGAGGGTGGGCGGGGAGTTGCTCCCCACAACCTCCCGCCGCGGGCGCAGGCAGGCCCCGACCCTTCCCCCCTCCCCGGCTGGTCCGGGGGCCCCGGGAACGGCGAGTGCTGCCGCCGCCGCTGGGCGCCGCCGGGCCGCGCCGCGCCGCCACTGGCGAGGCCCGCTTTGAGTCAGCGCGCTGGTTTGCGCGGCTCCTGCGCGGTTGCTTGCCCCTTGGCGCGAGGTAGGCCGGAGCAGCCCGGTTCGGCCTGCAGAGCGCGGTACAAATAAAAGGCACGAAGGTCTTGCCGCTCTCAGTGCTCCTGTAACCTCACAGCAAAAACGTAAGGGGCAGTGATCAGCTAATCCGCAGCCGAGCCTTGTTACTCGTCTCTTATGAAGCTCTACCCCAGCAATATCTGTAGGGGGCCTGTTCGAGCCGAAAATCAGGGAAGCCACCACGTTTCTCAGTAGGCAAGATGGGTGAAGAGTTTTAATGCGAGGGAGAGCTGCGATGGGGGCCCAAGCCTGGGTGGTAAAGTCAGTGGCTGCCCAACAACCTTGCTAGCCACGTCTGGGTGCTGGGAGCCCCTCTTACCCACTGTGCTGCCCCGTCCTGTGGGGCCGGCCCCCCGGAAGGGGGGGGGGGGGCTGGGGGAGGTGTGGGAGATGCAGCTCTGCACATCTGTAACGAAAACCTGTTGGTTATGTGCATGGGGAAGGGGCTCCTGACCCCCCGGCTCTTCTGCACACTGTCCCTTTGGTGGCATTGCTGTTTATGCCCCCCCTGAGCCGCTGCTGAGAACAGAAAGGGAAAGTATGGAGTTGTCTTAAAAGCAGTCTGGTTTAGGATATGTTTTATATTGAATGGCTTCCAGTTTCCATTTTGCAGTTAGGTTTTATACTGCAATTCTGCCAATGTAATGGTGAACTAATGCCAAAAAGAGTAGTCCTGCCATCTTCCTTGCACCTAGTACTTGTCTGATCCAGCGTAAGCTGATTGCGGAAGCTAAACCAGACTAAAAGAAACTTTAGGGGAATGCCCCCTTTGCCCAAAAACCTCTTTGCCTGTTCAGTTCCCTGAACTGTCTAGTTGCAGGGTTAGGTCAGAAGAGTCAGAAATGCCAGGGAGAGGAGGAGAGCTCGCTGTGTTGAAAATAGCTCAAGGTTTATCAACTGATCTGTGATGTTAAAAACTACCTCTTATTAATTAAATGGAGAATATGGTGACATCCTTAAGTGTTGTCTGTTTTCAGGTACCTCTGCGATTGCTTTTCCTTTTACTTGATGATGTTTGTGGCTTTCTCCAGTTAAGGTTGATGCAAATAGGGTGTGTGTATGTGGGGGGGGGGGGGGTAGGTGGGCAATGTGACCAAATGCGGAGGTGTTGCTGCCGCCAAAGACCGAAGCTTTTTTCTTCTCTTACCCCCTCCCCTTCCCATCCCTTTTGTTTGTTTCAGCACAATAGAGGGCCCCTAGTGAGAGGTCAAAAACTGTTTTCCACCCGTGGTAGTTCAGAAGTTAGCTTCTATTTTACATGTGGAGTTTCTCATCTCTTCTGATGCTAATTACCTGAAGCATGAAGTGTTATCTATAAAGTTTTGAAAATATAAATCTGTAATGTATGTTTTAAAGGGTTTAGCTATTAATACTGAATCATGAATTAGTTTGGCTCTCTTAACTTACATGGACAATGAAACTTCTGAGTGGTCTGGAATACTCTAGAATACTGGTAAAATGAGATTTGTATATTTTGACCCTCTGATCTTGTGAGGCTAATGTATTATTGCTGTGCTTTAGCTGAACCTATTGCATCTTTGTATTTGTATTTCAGAGAATGGAGAATCTGGTAACTTCTTTGCGAGTGCATATCCCTTATTTTACCTCAGAATGTTAACTTTATCTTATGTTTTGACAAATATGTTACATTAATACCTAAAGAAATATTTCTCCTGCTTGTAGAAAGACAAGACCTTAGCCTATGAAAGCAATTTTTTTTTCAATAGCTTACTTCATCTGATTGCATTGCATCTTGTAATAACAGTACGTGGTCAAGTACTTCTATTTCTTAAGGTCTTGTCCATATACAAGATATATTGGGTCAGTGAAATCATTTGAATATATTATTCACACTTAACACAGTATCCTGTGTTCTCACATCCCTGAAAGGTGAGGGAAGACTGGTTTAACTATTGTCTAGTGTTAGGAATAAGCACCGCTGTAATGAATGGGATAGTGTTTCTGAAATGTTAGCTTTTTTTTGCTGAGATCTTCTTGGCCCTTTGTATGCTTTGTTGTGTACAACTTATCTTAAATCTCAAAGTCATTTGAGGTTCTGAGGGAATGAAGGAGGGAGACTCTAGCTGGATTTCGGTGAAAGGATATGGAAGATATGCACAATTCTGTGTTAGGAAGGCAGGATTTTATCTCCTGTTAATATTGGTGCTGCTATTAGCTAGCCTCTGGTCACTTTGCAGAATGGTGTTGATTCTGATGCATGATTCCATGGTTTCGTTGTATGGTATGTCCCATGTAAATAGCACTGACATGATTCAATGGCTTCAGTGCCAGCTCCATCCTTTTTAGGGAATCTAGTTCTTTCCAGAACTGGATAATGGTGGCCTATCACCTTTCTCCCCTGTGTTGTGAGGGGCAAAGTACTCAACAAGAATCTTGAGAACAGGTAAGTAGAATAACAGGCATGACTTTGTTTACCTTTGTTGCTTTTGGAAGGCTGAGGATATTTGTAGGTGATATTGAGTGATACCAGCAATGTCAATGAAAGTATGGGTTTAGAGACATACATCAGGGAAGACTGTTCTTGTTTCCTGCTAATATTCAGATTATGGGGGGGGGGGAGGAGGTGAGGGAAACCCAAGGCTGTCTTGGGACTAGAGCTGCATGGGAAAAATGAAACTATGTACTGCTGAAAATCTCTTGGAAAACCTTGAAAACTGGCTGCCTCTAATGTTGTACAACAGAATCTACTAGTTCTATCAAAAAGGCCTATTTTCTCTGGATTCATGATTGCATCTTCTGTAATTATACCTATTCTATGAATTTTCAAAAATAAGTCATTATTAGAAAAAATTCTGTTCTAGCTGGATAGCACAACTGACTTTCTGTGATGGTGTCATCAGAAGAGCTGATTAAAGCAGGGACTGTGGTGGCTTGATCCCTTGAGCAGAAATAATCTCTTATCCCTGGCCCTCTCAACTGATAGGTAGACAATTGCAGCAGACAGACCACATGAGTATTCCATACTCTAAAATAAAGGAAGAGTACCTTAACAAAAATCTATGTTCGTAAAATAACGAACACAGAGGTCCCTTCCTTAATAGGGGCAGAGAAAGCTTTAGTCATGCCTTTGATTTTTGAGCTGATGTCATTCTTGTTAATACCTTAATGTATCAGAAGTGTGAAATTTGGGACTCTAGTTAGTTTAAGGTCTTTATTACAAAAGTATATAAAAGCTCAATGCCATGTATACCTTTACAAAGTTGAATCTGGATTCCTACATGATGATGTAAATCTGCTCATACATGAGAGTACTTCCATCTATGCATAAGTATGTCATAAACTCCAGTGTTCCTCAATATTCTTTAATGAGAGGGGAAGTTGATGCTTTGGGGATTTGATTTGAGTGTTGTTCATTTGCTTCAGAAAATTGCTTTGAAAAGGTCAAATTCACTTGCTGAAAACTTAGGAAGCTCTAAGACAGTTAAAGCTGTTTGGGGTTATTGCTGGGGAAAGTGATACAGGTCACAGTGCAACTGCACAAACGTGAGCCAGAAAAATTCAAGGATGGGGCACAGACAAGAATGAGCAGGTGGGGGAAAGCAAAGACCATCTGAACTGATGCAGCTACTTAAAAGAAAGAAATTGTTGTGAAACCTATTGTATGATTAGCTTCCAGTGGGAATTCCAAGTCTATATTGCAGGGGAGGCATCATTGGATAAATAGATGTTTGTGTACATGTGTCTTGGTCTTCAAGTGAATATTTTCAGATGCACTCTAGGAAGATAGAAAGGAGAGGGTATGACCTCTTGTGGGCTGAGCCTTCTTTTTAGATGCCTCTGTGCATCTTTGTTCCTGTCTGCAAGGTCCATTGCTCAATTGTGAAGTAGCCTGTGAAAAAAAAATTAATGAGACAATCAAGCCTGTCATCAGTAGGCTTAAGTTTGCCATACAGGGATACATGTAGATTGAAAAAGGTTCCAGTACTTTCCATCTGAGAAGTAATATTGGATGTAGACAATATGTGAAGAGACCATTAGTTTTTTCTTTTCCTTTTTTTACACAAATTCTTCTTTTATCAGTCTGTCTAAGTGGTATTATGAAGAGTGGATATTTGACATGTGAAAATTAACCAAAGTATACAAAGAATATTTCTAATACACCTTTTTGTTGAGTATCTGCAGCTGTTGCAGATGGACTTGATTTACAGAAAGGGTGTTTTTTTTTTTTTTAATGTGTGTGTGACCTGTGAACTTCCTTACAATTTTATGAAAAAGACTTAAAATTTCCTGTTTGAATCCATTTTGATGTAGGAAGATGACATGAAATCTTCCTAGATCTTTGTTTTTTAAATTATTTCTAAACATAAAAATATGCTTAAAATATGCATATATTGAGATATAAATTGTTTTATAGACCACTCTTTTGTTTTGTTATATAATGGTTTGCATAATGCTGCATGATAGCTATACATTTGGTTAGTTTTTGCACTTTTAAGAATGTCAGACAGTAGAGTATATGGTATGTTCTGAAAATCTTGATTATAATGTGTGCTAAGCTTGCCTATTGAATGTTTTTTCATGATTGAAGCATTTATTTAGGCTATGAAGTTGTTAAAATGTTTGGACTGCATGCAGTGAATTTAATATTTCTGCTTTGCCTTTGTTTTGGAAGGTTTTAAGCTGTTTCATAGAACAGGACACAATTTTATGTACTACTTGGTTGTGTTGATCTTAGCTTTCAGGGGGAGGAAGAAATGGCAAGATATTATTTTGTTCTCCATTACTTTGGAGCCTTACAGTTGCGTTTTCCTACTTGAAAGATGATTTTTTAAAAATGCCAGTTTCTGAAGGAGAAACTCCTGTTTCAGTGGGTTATGTAAGAGCACTAATTGATAAGGAGAGGTGTTGTATTGTTTTTTGCTCTCTGCCATCTCAGCGACATCAGAGAAAAGCTGGGAGAGAGAGCTGGTGTTGAATGCAGGAGATACCTCTTGCAGGATTTTGTACAGGTCTTTCACAAATTGTATGAGGGAGAAAGAAACTGCCAGCAAACGTTCAGCATTAGTTTAACTCTAAGGTTACGAATGAGAATTTAGCAGAAAATACTTCATCAGCACTTGACTGGATATAGAGTTATAGTAATATAATATCCTTTCATAATGAATGTTTTCTGTTGAATATTTTTGCTGGCTTCCTAACACATTAGAGATGCTAGGTCTTTGTATTTCTTCTGAGGCAGATGTCGTCAGCTGCTTTAGTCAGGATTCACTACAGTTAGCTGTGGAAGCACACTGAATATGTTCAGATATTGTGGGGGAAATGGTGTTTATGGACATTGTCACCAGTTTTATCAAGCATTAAGTCGTCTGAAGTGATGAAACATCTGACTACAGTGATAGTATGCTGCTTTCTTTGATTTACTGTATTAATTTCTGTCATGGTTACCAAAATCTGCTGACTTCTTGAGTAAGATCAGCTTGTGAATGAAGGCCATGTAAATAAAGATTAAACAAGACCCAAGTAAATGACCTGTGGAGCATCTGACCCTGTTGTCAGTCTTGGCTAAACTGTGTTTGCAACTAGTTTACAGCTGCAGTTGGAGAGTCAGTGCTCCTTTCGCAGCCTCAGTGGGCAGCATGTGGGCTGAGCTGTTCTGAACTGTGCCCTACAGGGTTTCACTTTCTAGTTCAGGCAGGCATGGACTATGAAGTGGCATTTGTGTCAGAGCATGAAGCTGGCTTGTCAAAAGGAATTCATGTAGGAATTAATAGCCCCACTGTGTAAGAACATGGGCTACTGTGTGCTCATTCTCTGATTTTGATGAGTATTTTCTAACAGAAAATATTTTAGTTCAGAAGAGCTATTTTTCTGGGTGGAATTCTGAAAGTGTAAGTGTTCATCTGAACCTCTAGCCGAGATGTTAAGTGCTCGGTGGCTGTTTCCTTGGACACAAAGGAACTGTCACCTGCAAAAGGTGAGAGGTAACAACATGGGAGATGTTGCCTGAGGGCCTTGTTTGGAACTTCTTGGAGCAAATTTGCACAGGAAGTAGAGTGTTTCTGACATTACTGTCCACTGTTGTAGATAGGATCAGGAAACATTTAATAGCAAATGCTTTAGACATGCATAGCAGCTACTTTAAAAAGCTACCAAAGTAGCTACTCCCACCCCTAGTATTACTTCCTGGAAGGAGAGAGAATATATACAACAAGTTCTAATTGGTTTGTTTAATGCAATTTTAGATGATGCTCAGGTTCTGGGTAATAATGCTGGCCTAAGACATGTAAGTAAACAGGAGTTAGAGATGGTAATATCTGGGCAGCATTGAAGCTCTATATTGAGTTTCCTTATCATTTCTGGATGAAAGGCCTATAGATGTTTCAACAGGTGATAATATTGTTTGAAGTGTGAGCAGTCTTATGCCAGTTGATAGACTCCAGAGTTACGTATTACTGGCAGAGGCAAATAAAGTTAGTGGAGCTGAGGTGTTGAGAGCACATTTGTCAGATGTTTAGCTTCAAGCTGTATGTCAGATGAAGGAAGTCCTCAGTGTATAAATGTTCTGTGTGTGAAAGTAGTATGAGAAGCTTATGGAAATGTTTGGTGCAGATGTCAGTATTGGCTTCTCCTCCCCCACCAAACACCCTTAATATAAACTTAAGGAAACACAAATGTCTTCCAGTAGTTTTAACAGTAATACGACTGTAGCTTTATGTCAGGAGCTAAGTCAGTTGACAATGGACATCTGTCTACCTATCTGTCTGTATTTTAATTAAAGGAAAAAAGTGATTTTTTTTCTTTTTTCAGTTATGTCCTTCAGCTGGCTTACTGCTGACCACTGGCACCATGGAGAAGCAGACAGCAGGAACATGTGGCTAGGAACAAACAGGAAGGCAGAACAAAGTTTGGACTTACTTCAGCTTAAGCTACTGTGGAAATGTGCTTTAAAGGTCTCCCCTTCTCCTTCCCCACCCTCCTCATTCTTACAAAATCCTTAATGTTGTTTTTCTTTATCTTGAGGCAAGATCTACAGAATATCAGTGATAGTGTGAACAGGGCTCCTGCTGGACGTCATATCTTTCTTTGCTGTGATGTAGATAGGTGCTGCAGAGAGTCTTGGAGGGCAAAAGAATGCCTCTGGGTGCCCAGATATGATAGGGTAGCTCAATCCCTATGATACTTTTCACTGAGTTTCCTAATAGGTGCTTGAATAAAATTAGCCTTTGCAATATGGTCACTTCTATAAATGTACGAGCAAGAGCTTCAGCTCCTCGTGGTAAAATGAATAGCTGTGCATCAGTTGCATGTCTATAGAATTATCCAGCAGGAAGAAAAAAAGTGCATATCTGAATAGGTGTATGTGGCCTTTAGGTACCTGCTGCTACAGCGAATTCTCAAGAAGGTTCAGTGATTTAGCCCTACAGTAGTTGAAGGAAGTTCTGTATATGTAGATGAGATAACTGGTTGGCAAGTAGCATAGAACTCTGTGCTGGAAGAGGGCTTTTTTTCAGTCATTTACTATAAAAGGTGACATTGTTTCTGGGGGGGGGGGGAAGCATAGGCTTCATTCATTTCACAGCCAGTATCCTGCTTTCTACAGTCACGTTAATAACTTTTTGTGCCAAAAACTTGGCCAAAATCAAGCAAAGAAATAGCAAGAAACTACCGTTCTCTGTGGTGGGTTGCTTTTAAGCTTCATTAGTGCACTGTGACACAGGAGTCATCAGAAATGAGCCTCTGGATGTTGATGAGTCTACAAGCCGGAATGCTATATTTGGGTAGTAAATGAGCCACAAAAAGTTTGTTTGCAGTGTTTGGTGCTTTCCACCTAAAACTTTCCTCGGTCATGTCAGAGATGATGATAATGGTTTTATGCAAATAAAACAAATGTACAGATTCTAGACTCTTATATTCTTTGTATTTTCATTCTTTCCTCTAAAGTAGTTTCAGATCTGGACAAGCTGTAAATGTTTTTAGCTTGACTTTGCTGGCTTAAGTCAGCTGTCTTCACAAGGAAGGGTTTCTTTACAGTGAATAGTTTTTGTTTGTTTTTGCCCCCCCCCCCTGTATTTTACTATTGATGACCAGTTGAGCTCTCCTGTAGGCCAGTGACTGCTGAGTCTGATTGCTTATCTGCTTTCACTGCTGCAGATTCTCAGGGACAGTTTTGGGGAGGGTGGCTCCTGGTAACTACAGAGATCTTTGCAGAATGATGGAATAAGGTAGAGACCTTGAATACCTGGTGTCCTTGTAAACTCTAGCAGCTATTCCTTATGTAAAGAATGTTTACACGGTTCTGGGAAGTAAAATTACTGAGTCCAGTAGGTATACTTACCACTACATTTACTGCAAGTTTAATAACAAAATTGAGCTTCATTGTGCAAGTGATCTGTTTCGAGCCTTCTTTGATTCAGTCTGCACAGCTTAAATCTAGTCCACACTCTAGTGTGTGGATGTATATGTAACAGTCCTTCAGGTAGAGCTACACCTTCCACTGGTTATTAGGGTTTATCCTTCCCTACCAATGAATGCTCTTAAAAAGTGAAATATGCCTCCAGTGAGACCCTGATGATCTTCTCCCACAAGTCCCACAAGTTTGGATGTGTGTCTGTGAGCTAACAGGAAAGCAAAAAATTTTTTTGTCTGAAATATTAAGGTCTCCCCCCATTACAAAACTTTTATTGATAAAGTACTTTCATATCTATGCCAAATCTTAAGTTAGTCTTAAGTAGGAATAACCTTTATATTGATAGAAAAGGTAAAAACGTATATATTTCTTTCAATATATATGTTGCAGTGACTGAAACTTCTTCTGTGCTTTAAAAGGCTTGCTAGTATAACTAACAACTTCATACATGCAAGGCATTTTCATTATTATTAATCACAAGAAAGTGAGAAAGTTATTTGTCTAGGTAAAATTTGCATTTAAAAACAGTCAGTAAACCAATATGAGGCACTCTTGTTGCCATGACCTGATTCATACCATTGCAAGCAAACTACTATTTGTGTGAGGCTTGTTTCATAGCATTTCAGAATGGCACTTGCAAGCACTTTAGTGAAGTTCTGGTCTTTGGCTGTCTGGAATTTGATTCATTTATAACCAGATGTGAAACTTCACTTTTCATTATCCCTTGTTCCTATCCTATAAGGGACTCCATATGTACCCAGGAACTCTGAAGACCAGGAATATGAAAGGATACGTTATGCTGGGATCCTGGCTGCAGACTGAGAGGCTGCAAATATTTAAATTCTAAGTTCTGGTATCTTAAATGTTGATATAAAAGCTTTCTGGGGGATACTTGCAGCCCCTTGGTGTAACTGGATTTCTAAAAATTTTCCTTTTAAATTCACTGAAAGAATACTAGAACCGAATATAAATGTCTTACAATGAGTTCACATACTGAATGTGTTCAAAGGAATACTATGTACTCCATACAGGTAAATCCTTGTTTCTTTATAAGTAAAGATGCCTGCACAAAAGAGAGTCTAATTCATCAAAAAAAAAAAACAAAAAAAAAAAAAACTACCCTTTCTTGATGTTTGACCCTTCAGTTTGGCTCACCCTAAAGGGTTGTTAAACTGGCAAGGGAAGGTGGAGGAGGGGGGACAATGAAAGAGCAACGTTTTGTTCTAAGTGATAAACTGTATGTTGTTAGTCCATTCATTTTGCCCTTTGACTTTGGTGTTCTTTCTGTGGTGTACCCTTTACCTGGTTTGTACCAGGTACTTCTGCTGCATTTTTAAAGCATTGAACAGATGATTATGAAGCATCAAACCATAAAATAGATGCAGAATGATCATTACGGCCAGAAATGTACAGTATGGCATTTGCTTAGAATGACAAAAATACTTGTATGCTTGAGTCCTGCATAGTATGGTGCTAAACTGTTCTTCTGCTTCAGATATAATGTGTGACAGAGCTGACATTAGGAGAAGGAAAGCTGCTTGATGCAAGGATTCCTGCCTCTAGGACACCACCAAAGATATTGCACAACCTTGTTAGCATTAGTTACTTTCTCACTTACATGACGCATTGACTGAAATCTTGGGAGTTTTAGGTAAGAAGAGTGAGTGTTCATGACTGTAATCTGGGAGACCTAATGTTCTGGTCTCAGTGATTTAATTTAATCACAAAACAGCACAATATGAAGTTTTAACATACTGAAATGGTAAATTCTTTTAACTGACTTATCTGTCCTTGTAGCAGGTGTTTGCTTTTTGTCTTCTTCAAAAGAGTTTTTGCTTTTCAAAATTAGATGGCTATCACTTTATTTACTCATTCACTTTTTTAATACTGCTTGTGAAAACATTCTACCATACCACTCCTCAGAACATAGGAGAACAGCAGCTTTGACTCCAGTGTTGAACTTCAGGTTGTAAAGATACCTTTGCAAGTTATGGTTTGTGTAGCTCTGATCTTTTTATACTGATTTTTAGGAACTTAGGCAAAGCTTTCTTTTCTCTTTCCCCCTCTCTTTTTTTTCCCCTTTAAGTGTATTCTTCACAAAGGTGATGCACAGCTTTGAGCCATCTTGGACACTGTATGCTAGTGCTATCTGAAAGTCTCAGCATATTACTTGTTACTCTGGTCATCGTTATTACTAAAGTAATGTCATTGATGACCTGAAGCTAAAATTTAGGCAGGGTTAAGCTAGTCAGGAGACATTAGGTCAATTAAAATAGCTTTCTTCTTTCTCTGGTTTTGTTTGTGTCTGAATCTGTGGTTCCTCTAATCTTTTTGGTGGAGGGAAGATAAAGGCACCTGCATGTGGGGAAAATAACAGAAGGAGAAGTATACTATGGAAGATGATACTTCACCCTGGGCCAGATTCCTTGTTCAGTTGTGTGACCCTGCAAACAAATTTTCCGGATAGAAGAATCTGGAGACTGGAAGAAAGTAAATAAGACTTATCTTCAGGAAGGTCAAGAGTGAAGATCTGGGGAACTGTAGGCAAGTTAGCTTTGCTTTGATCCCTGGGAAGGTGATGGAGCAAATCCTTCTGAAAATAACTTCAAACGTGTTATAGGCAAAGATATTTGGGAGTAGTCATCATGGATTAACAAGGGGGAGATCATGTCTGACCAGACTAATGGCCTTCTATAATGAGATATCTTGCCCTGTGGACAATAACACCCTCATATTTAAACCAGTGAAGTATGGACAAGATAAATGAGTAGTGAAGTAGATAGAGAACTGACTGAACTTCTGGTTTCAGGGTAGCAAGAAAGCTCACCTGTAGGCCAGTCACTAATGGTTGTACCCTAAGGCTTGATACTATGGCCAGTACTGCTCAACATGTGCATTAGTGACCTGGATTGTGGAACAGAGTGCACAGTCAATAAGTTTGCAGATGATACAAAACTGAGAAGAGTGGTTAGTAAACCAGAGGGTTGTGTTGCCGTTCAGGGGGACCTCAAAAGGCTGGAGAAATGGGTGGTGGTGGTGGACTAGATGAAATTCAGCAAAGGAAAGGGCAAAGTCATGTCCCTGGGGAGGAACAACCAGGCACCAGTACAGCCTGGAGCCAGCCAGCTGGAGAGCACTTTACTGAGAAGGACCTGGAGGCCTTGGGGGTCAGCAAGTTTAACATGTGCATTTGCGGGCAGAGAAAGCCAGTGCTATCCTGGGCCTCACTAGGCAGATTGTTGCCAGCAGGTCAAGGAAAGGGATCTTTCCCTTCTAGTGAGCACTCGTGAGGGCACATTCAGAGTGCTGGGTTCAGGTCTGGGCTCCAGTACAAGATGTGGACATCCTGGGGCAAGTTGAGGGAAGGGCTATGAAGATGATCAAGGGGTGGAGTATCTGATGCATGATAAAAGGCTGAGAGCTGAAACTCTGAAGATCCTGGAAAATAAGACTCGAGGAATCTGATCAATGTGTATAAATACATGATGGAGAAGAGTAAAGAAGACAGAGCCAGATTCTTCTGAGTGGTGCCCAGAGGCAATGGGCACAAATTGAAATATAGGAAATTCCATAGAAACAAAAAGGTGGTGCCCAGAGGTTGTGGAGTCTACATCCTTGGAAGTAGTCAAAACCTGATTGGATGTGGCTATGAGCAACCTGCTGTAGTTGACTCTACTTTGAACAAGAGGAATTGGACTAGATAATCTCCAGAGGTGCCTCCAAACTCAACTGTTTTGTGATACATACCTGAGCTGGCTGTGTGACAGAGATGGCTACAGAATCATGGTGTAAGATAGAGGGAAGGGTAAGAGGGGAAAGCTGAGTGAAACACAGGGTTGCTATAGGATACACTTCTATACACTCCTGGTTTAAACACTTTATTCATGTCTTTCCACCCCTTTTTATATCAACGCTGTCTCTTAAATGTATGTTGCAAATACTGCTAGCACCTTTGGCAGCAGTGCAGTCTTAGATTGACATCAGTTATCAGGGGGAAAAATACTTGGAGTTAGTCCTTGATTAGTGGGATGCTTCAGGTCTTTGTGGAAAGATGGTGTGTAGATATGAATGACAGAGGAGATGGGTTACATTTAAGTTCCACAGAGTGGTGGCAGAGAGAGGTGGCTATTGCTAGAGGAATAGTTTTTAGCTAGGCACTAGGAAAAATAATATACTGTAAGAAATGGTACGAATATGAAATCAATGACTTCTAATGTCTGGCAGGGATTTATTTGTAATGTTATATGCGAGGTATTTTTGTATATTTTCCTTAGTGATCTGAATTGATGAAATGGTGAGGTTGTGGGGGAGAGTGAGAGGATGAATGCTGCTGCCGATGGCTGGGTGTGTTTAATATCTTGAGTTTGTTCTGATATTATAATGGCTTTATTCCTGTCGCTTCTAAAAAGAATATTGGTTGCACTGAATGATCTGTAGTAACCATGGTGACTACACAGATGTGCTGGTAAGTTCATGCATTTGGTGTGGTGACACAGTATATGTAGCTTGATTTGCTGCAGCTGTGTTCATTATGAAGTCTGAAGTCCTTGAAGTAGGAGTGCAGAATACTAATTCTGTGAAAACTTCTTAGGAAGAAGCAGCCGTCTACACTTGCCTTTCATAATACAGAATAATGACATGGAATAAGTGCACAGTGAAACTTGAAGCTGATCTTCTTTCTCGTAGAAGAATGAGTAGTAGTAGATAATCATTTCCACCCTTCTTCTACACCTCATCCAATACTATGCATGATTGATTTATATATACAGGTAATGTGAGGAGTTGATTGTGTCTTACATGTGAAAATTAATGCAAAGTATAAAAATAGTTCTTGTACAGATTTCTGCTTCCTGCTTTTCTGTTTGCACAAAGCTAGCAAGTGCCATACAAAGTTTTTTCCCTCTGTTGTATTTCTAACAGAAGATTTCCAAACTTAGTACCAGGAGAGAGGGTTGTTACTAAAACCTCCTTCTGTTAACATGTCAAGCAAAAAATAGCTGCTTTGTCCTGAGGAGTAATGAAAACACTGATTGGGAAGGGAATTTCTTACAGTCTCAGTTTGTGCTTTTCTTGCCTTTTTTTTTCCCTCCCCCCTTACCCCCACTTTTTTTTTTCCAAAAGGAAAAAGTATTAGCAGCTGTGGCCATTCAGAGCTGTTATCCCAACTTGTGATATTTCCGTGGAAACTTCTCTAGATAATGTGTTTCTAAGCTATCAGAGTGCTTTATACACTCCTATGCAGTAGGATACTTTTAAAAAGGAAAAGGAGTACAACTGAATTTTAAAACCTCAGAAAAATAATGTCTTGTAGGGGTTGGTGACTAAATTAAATGATAATTGGCTGCCTGCAAACTGTAGTGTACTACTCCATACCTATGAGGGGAGGAGAGAAGTCCTAGCAGGAAGATGAGGTGATTGCCTTCCCATAAACTGATTTTATATGCATGTGTGGCTGTGGTGGTGGGGTTTGTGTGTGTGTGTGTGTTTTTCTTTTTTTCCTGTATTTCTCCATTTGTTTTAGTGCCTAAAAGAATATTAGGATCCTTGAAATAGAAGCACTAGAGCCTGAAATTTCTACTTACTTGTGACTTTTAAAATCCAGGACTATTTTGCTCACTGAGCATTCCTGTAATGCACTCCTAATTTGGGAGATTTTCCTGAATGAACAGATGAATGAGGCTGAGAAATAAAATTTATGTTGAAAAAATGCCTCAAGCAGTATTAGCATTAAAATGTGAGACCTGCCCTAAACCTATGTTTCTTTATTTCCAGAAGGGAGGGTGGAAGGAGGCACTGTGAATGGTCCCCCTTCTCTTCTGCATATTGGCCACTGGAGCGGTCGAGTTGGGGTGTGGTGCTGTAGCAGGTTCAAGACACAGTCTAATGCAGTTCTGCCTTGTATCCTGCTGCCCAACTTGAATTGACCCTGGAACCTGACCTGACTAAAAAATAATCACTTCTGTTAGGCGTATTCTTTTTTCTGTTCCTTCCCCAAATAGCCTTTCCTATTCTGATTGTTTGCTTTCCCTATGAAGTTTTTGTAGAGTTCCAGGTTACAGATAAACACCCATGTATGAGAATTTCAGACTTGTACAACATGGTAATGTAATATATGGAATGATTAATTTATGCAGCTATTAAACAAGCTGTCAGTGTTCAGATTGTTGTTTTGCTGCTAGTATACTTTGCATTTTAGCTCCTAATGTACGTTATCTCTTAATGAAGCAGTTTATTTTTTTTAATTAAAAGGGAAAATGCATCGGAAATGCAAAGGCATGTGAAACTGCTTTAATACAATCTACTGTGTGGGGATTTTTTGCCTTTTCTTCCTACTCTAGCAAACAAGAACATAACCAACCATTTCAAAATCGGAAAGAAAAAAAATAAATTAGAAATGAAGTGAATGTTTTCAAGTGAGAGCTAATCTGTTCCCATAGTCTAAGATTTTGTAAATGCTTTGGTATGAGGAAGCCTTAAATCAAAACAGAATATTTTATTTTTAGAGATGGTTTTGTTTAGTAGCAGATTGAGCTCAGTGTTGGAGTATCTGGATGAAACTTTGGCCAATGAGGCCAGAATAGATACTTAAAGTATTTTTGGCCCTTAAGCAATATTCATATTCAGAGATCCCTGTCAATTAATGGCTTTTTGGCTGCTAAAACTTTAGAGGAATGTCTGTGACTGAAATTGTCTCTTCTAGAAAAATATTGGGATTCAAAAATGGTCTGGTTTAAACCAACTGAACATTACATCTTTTGAGATAAGTTTTATGAATCTTCCATGTGATGTTTTTGTTTCTAGTCTCTCTGGAGTTGAAATTCTGGGCACTTTCAGTCCTTTTTGCAAATAATTATCCGATTCTTAAAGTGGTATTTCATACTTCGTAACCTAAGTTTGCCTCCCTTGTTCCTGAGTCGGAAAAAGTCTTGTTAATTCACATCAACATTTTGATCTAGATCTAGAGATGTTCCTGTTGCTTTAATCACTATTGTCCTTTTCAGGTATCAGCACTTGCTATAGCGTATCTTGGAATGAAGGTGGTGGCAAGTGGATTTAGATGAGAGACCCTAAGATTTCTGAAGTTTCCTGGTGCCTTTGGGCAATTCAGTGATATGTCTAAGAACTTTAAAAAGAGTCTTCCAACTTTGAGGAATTAATTAGCCCTTCCAGGCAAATCTTACATGGAATAATAACCAAAAAGAAACTTAAAGAAGGAGCATGTTGATATCTTACTTCCCTGAAGTTAATCATGTGGTAGGAAGAACTCAAAGGGGAATTTACCTGGTTGTTCAACAGGGAAGTCTGTTGCAGAAGGATGAGGGATTGGTATCTTCTTGGAGCAGAAGAGTATTTTTGATAATTTATCCTATAGTTGCTGCAAGGGTGCATGTTGGATGCATCTTGGAAGCTGTTGAAGTAGGCTAAACAGTATAAGCATTTGAGTTCTTCCAGTGAATCTATTTTGCATTTTCTTTACTACTTCGACATCTTACAGGGACAGTAGAAATCAAGTGGACTTGGAATTAATTTGATACTAGTTTGGTTTGGATTTCAAGCTATTTTGGTGGCTGGAAGAGGATGATGTGTATTGTTAATCTGAATTATTGCTAACATTATTCTGGTAATCATATAAGAAATAAAATTTAAAGGAAGGAAATAGGTGTGGGTGCTAGGAAAGATGAAGCAGAAGATGATAAAGGAGTGGGGAAGGAAGCAAATGGCAAGTGAAAAGAGGGGACCAGATGTGGGAAGTGCCAAAAATTCTTTGTGGATATATTGGCTTTAGAACAACTGCTTCTGTCTGCCTCAATGAAAGAGCTGATGTATGCCAGAAGCTGAATGTTTAAAGTTGTTCTTTTTTTTTAAGGTGGGGAGGGAGGGGGAAAGAAAGAAGCCCTTCTCCCCTTCCTAGTGCAGACTTGCAGTCACTGGAAGCAGTTTCAGAACTGCAACTGTAGTGATGATCCAGTTTTCTTTGTGCTCCTAGTATTCCCAATGTATATTGACTTGATTACCAGTCCTGCTTATCACTACTGTAACCCTCAGTTGGTGAGTGAATAAACTATGCACTTGGAGCCTTGATTATTGCAAAGTATAAAAACTTGAAATTACTCTCACTATATTTTAACAGGCATAAATTCTGTGGCTTTTGACAGGAGGGTAGGAAAGAAGAAAAGAGCCATTGTGGTAGAGCGTGTGTGAGTGTGGGTGGTGTTTTATCAATGAGGGAAAAATCCTGGGTAGTGATAGTGACAGTGATAATTATAATTGTGCCAGCAGTGAAATTATTTGCTGTTGTCCAACAGAACTTGTGTGGATGTCTGTGTGTTTGGGAGGGTGGTCTTTTTTTAAGTTCTGATTAGGCATAAGCTTGTAATATGGTGAGTTAGTGAGCCAGAAATAGAATATGAAAAGTGAATACTTACCTCGGAACATGAATTGAAGATCAGGTAATAGCAGTGGTAATAAGCAGGGCCTTTCTACTTATAATAAGTATTCTTGGTAAGAGATTAAGGAATTAGGCCGCTGACTTGGTATAGAGGGAAAAATAACAAAGCATTTCCCTTATTTCAGTCTTTCTGTTCAAGTGTACAGGAATAAGGAGTCTAGGCTTTACAGATGACACCTGTTTTGCCCAGGTAATCGGATACCTAGTTTGGTCTGTTTTGGAGTTCCCTGCATATGATAGATGAGATGGGAATTATATTATTTATTTGGTATAGATTTTTAAAATTATTTCTAAAACCTTTGGTTCAGAAACCGTTGAAGCTCTGGAAACTATTGTTGATAAGACCTGTAGGCTGCATGGATTCTAAGGCATATGCATTTGGGTGATGGTGGGGAGAGAAGTAAAACAAAATCGCAGTTTAGAGGCCAAAAAAAAAAAAAAAGCCCAATAATGTGAGAGTACTGGAAGCATTTGGTTATAAAGCTTGCTTGCAGATGATCTTTCATGGAATAACGCCAAATTCTGGTTATATTACTGCCATATTGCATGACCATAGGAGCTTAGGGTAGTGTGTGTGTCTCTGCTTGTGTGGTTTGTGTAAAGAAAAAAGGTGATATCAATTCTAGAGGGACAGTCTGTGAATTAATACTGGATGTCTTACCGGCACACAGTAGCTGCTATGACGCAGTCTTGCCAGTTCTGTTCTAATTCTTGTATAGCTTTACCAGAATACTGTAATTTGCACTGTGAATTAATTCATGGTTTTTTTTTGGGGGGGGGGGAACTTTTTTAGTTGAATGTAAAGATGATTTGAGTGGAAAGGCCTCACTGATAATGACTTTTTTTTTCTTCTCAATCTTGCAGCTGATTGCAATGCCGTTCTTAAAGCTCTACAGCCCATTTTTCAGGAACAGGGAATGACAGAAACAGTTCATAACTGGGAAGACCATGGTTATTTAGCAACCTACATCAAAAAAAATGGCAGGTGAGTGGATTCCTCCCCTCTTTGATTCTTCCCTATCTGTCATTCCTTTACAAATAGTCTCTCTGTATTGGACTCTTTCTGGGGTGCAGGCAGGGCAAAACGGTTCTCTCATCAGCCTTGTGCATAAAGCCACTAAAATACAGCAGAATGCTATTGCTGAGGTTCTTTTCTATGTTCACTTGTGGTTTGGATACTGCAGCATTAGAATCAGTCTGGACTGTGTGCCATAACAGATACAACGTCTTTGACAGTCACTTTCCAGACACAGGACAGTTAAGTCCGTAAGGTAATTATGACTTTGGAAGGATATAGTACTTAAAGAGCAGCATTCTTTTAAAATGATACTAAATTCTTTAAAATACGGTTTTTGCAGAACTGGAAATCATCATACAAACTAGGATGAATAAAAGCCTGCTAATGATTATTTACATTAACGAGTTACATTTAGTAATGAGTATGAGTTGCTTCTTGCAGACCTTGAAACACTGCTTTGTATTACTACTTTGGTTTAGCCCTAGAATTGTGACTTTTTTGAAAATGTTATGCCCAAGTATGTTCAGTCTAAATTTAGCATGGAAATGATAAAAATGGACAATGGTTATTTTTGTCTGTTTTGTTGTTTGTGCTTTCAGTAACTTTAATAGCTACTTATGATTTTGGAATGTATTTAGAAAACAGCCCCCAACACTGCATATGGTGTCAATGATTGCATTGTCGCATTGTCAGAATCTAGTGAGAAACTCAACACTTTTTTGTTACACTGGGCAATTTTACGATAACTAGCTTCATTTTACTACAGTAACTAGCTTTAATTTTATAGCACTTCATTTATTTCTAGTGATTCTATTGTTTTTTCTCTGGAATCATAAGATAAGTCAGTACACTGTGAGTGATACATGTGCAGAGTAATTCATAGTGGAGTGTATCAGTTTGCACTGCTGTGATTATGCCACTAGCCAAAGGAGGCAAATTCTTACCAGAGGAATCCTGCACTTACTAAAGTTTGTAAGATACCACAGTATCAATATAGCAGTTAGAATACTTTCAGGAAAACAGAACTGCAGATGGTGTAAAGTAATGGGTGATAGGAGAGAGAGAGCATGTGTGTGTGAATGCAAGTCTATTGCTGCACAGAGGCACAGTAGTCTAGTATTGGGAATAAGGTCCTGGATTGATAGGTTTGTAAGGTGTCCTATAATTATTTGCAAGGTGGCATTGTGTTCCCATTTAGAGAATCTGCTCTGTCAAATACTATGAAGAAATCTTAATATAATGAAGTGTATTAATAGTGGACATACTGTTATTAGAACAACTACTGAAGAACACTGCGACACTAGTAAACTAGTGTTTAACACTAAGCACTTAAAACCTAAGGAAGCAATGCACTGTACATGATGCTGTGTCAGTTAGTTTTATGAGTATAATTGCATCTAGATAGGACTGCATCCTTAACCTAAAAGATGGAGATTAATAAAACATCAATGGAGAGCAGATTTCTGAATATCGGAGTATGCTACATGCTTATTTTTTTTCAGTAGTGGAGACAATTTTCTGAAAACCTTAGTTTGTTAACGTACTTTTTCAAAAAAAGTTGGAAAAGTCTTTTTGATTTTTAAATAATCTTAAACTTTTAAAATTTTGAAAATTCATAAAACTTCCTGATTTTCAAGTTCAGATTTTTGAAGTCTTAAAGACTTTAAAAGACCTAATTTTTTAAAAAATTAAAATTTTTAAAAACATTTTTTAATTTTAGAAACTTTGGAAAAACTTCTAAAGACATTTAGAGAAAGTCAGTCCATCTTTGGCCCTTTTCAATTTTCTGGAACATTCCAATATTTAAAAACTCAAAGTTATAGATAATTTCTTTAAATAAATTTGTAGAACTTTCCAAGAATCTTTTCAAATTATTTTCTGGATCACTGTAAGAATGTTTCTCAGAAAATCTAGACCATATAATGATTTACAAAAAAAAATCTTGGAAAGCTCACACAACTTTAAAAGAAACTTCTGGAGTTTTACATATCTGGAAAACCAAAGACTTTTTCAGAAGTTTCAAGAACTTTCTAAGAGCCTTTTCTAATAAGTTTCTGGATATTTCCAAATATAAGGAATGTTCCTAGAAATTTCTGGAGCTAAGTCCTAATACTTGCCAACCTTTTTTTAAAGGGTATTTCTGTACCTTCCACAGGTAGGAAGGTTTATGGTTTGCTAAGCATTTTTTTCATATTTAAAATATAAATTTTATAGAAAATTTTTTTAACTTTTCCAAATATCTAGACCTTACGATTTTTAAAAAAATATTTCTGGAACTGTTGAAATACTGCATTTTGCAGTATTTTAAAATTCTTGGAAAGTTCTAGAGTGCAGAAGGTTCCAGAAAATGCTAGGAAAAGCGCTCTGGAATTTTTAAAATTGCAGGATTTTAAAGAAAATTTCCGGAACGTCTAGCGCTTTCCGGAACGTCTAGCGCTTTCCGGAACTTCACAAGAATTTTAGAAATTTCTAATATTTTTCAAGTTTTTTTTCCTTAGAAATTTCTGAAACTGTTCATGAATTTTTTTGAAATTTATAGAATGTTCCCAATTTATCTTTTCTGAGGTTTTTGAAAAACAGTTGGACAGTTCTTGAGGGCTTACTCATGAAAATGTTTTATGAGACCATGCTGGAAGCTTGGTGAAGTCAAATTGTATCTATTGTTGACAAACCCATTGTAACAGTCACTGCTGCTGTTAGTTTAACACCTGTTGTAGAAAATACTGAAATGACTTCAAAAATAAGTGAGCTTTAATTCTGTGGCACTCTTTTTTCCTTCTTTAAAGTAGATATCCTGTTAAGCAGCAACTTGTTTGGGATAAGAATTGATAATATTCCTAACATAAATATTTTAACATAAATTGGAGTTTCAAAGTAGACTCTATTAATGAGAGAGAGAGAGAAAAATGAAATCTCTAGAAAGCAAGTCAAATCTTAGGTGCGTGTATTGCCTGGTGGAACTCTCCCTCTCAGCATACATGCTTAGCGACTGTGCGCATACAAATATATTCATGCGTGTCTTCATATCTGTATGTTTTAAATATAAAAATAGCACAGACCAACTTCTTTGATAAATTTGGATTCTGTCACAAGTACTGTGGCATGAGTCCAGTCCTGTCTTTACATTTCCAGGAAGCTTTTAGAGTGTTTCAGGGTTCTTTCCAGATGTGACAGTGAAATTTATCTGACAAAGACGATCCAATTTCAGACATGACTTCCCACTCCAGCCTGTCCTTTTCCTATTTTCATTGGCTGCTTAACCCCGTTGTGTTGTTTTGCATTAAAATTAATTAAAATAAAAATAAAGCAGAAACCACATTTGACATGCCAGTCTCTAATTGCTGCTGCTGTCTCTCCCTCTGACAGGTAGGTTAACTCTTTTCATGATCATTGTCCCGCCACTGATGTGCCTAGAAATACCTGTTACTTGTCTCTTACTTTTTATGCAATGTCTTACTCTATCTTTTCTGCTTGTGCTTTTATATCCCTCCTTTACTAACTTGACCAGGATTCCAGTTTCTGGATAACCTTTTGGTTTTGAGGTCAGTTAAAGCACAGCCAAATTGGTAATTTACTATTCTGGTACCATCCTTCTTCAATGTTGTGTCAACTTGTATTTGATTTCCCCCCTGAGGTACTATCAAAGATGCATAAAATCTGAAAAAAATAGCAGGTAAAATGTCTCAAAATGACAAAAGATTTAAAGATTAGCTTTCTTTAATTACATGGGTTTATTTTGGTATGTTGCTGTCCTCAAGTGTGAAAGGGATATGAAATGAGAATTCTTAAAAACTAACTTTCTTCTTTGTAATCTCATGTGATCATTTCCTCTTATACTGCTTCTTCTAATGGCATAGTTTCCAGAGTTGAATTACCTGTCTTTTAACATGTTCTAGGAGTATTGTGGAAAAGTGATGGCATGTTGTACTCTTTTTTTGGCCAGGAGATAAGTAGGCAAAAATACTTCTAGCCAATAGCTGAGTAAGGTTCCTATAAACTTGTAAATACTAAATTGTCTAGAACTTGATTTTCTTTTTTCTACTGCACTGTCAACTGAACATAGTTGTTGCAGTTCCGCTCTCTTCCTTGCAAGTGCTAGAGTAGCAAGTGTTTGGAGGAAGAAAAGGAGATACAAAAAATTAAAATGTCCAGGTAGGAGAGGTGAGGAGGAGAAAGACAAAAACAACCTGTGCACTGTTTTACAGTGTGCTTATCATAAGAGAAGAAAGTTGGTAAAATCTCCAGTTTCCTCAGTAAAAGCATAACTCTTAGGAGCTATTCTTGTGGGCTTGGGAATTCAGTGTAATGGAGAACTAAAAGCATATGAAAGCTGTCTTCAATCAAATTTTCAATGCTTTTCAGAACTTGAAGATAGTTATAGATTGTGTTGTTGGGGGAGATGAGACAGGGCTAATAAATGAGCATCAGCAATTGCTGAGAATTCCTATGTATTTCTAAACAGATTCTTTTCTGCATTCTGTACAGTTGTTGATCTTATGCTTGCTGGCAACATAGATATATTTTGAATCATCCAGCTTTTCCCTGTGCTGCAAAATGCAATGCTTCAACTTTCCTACTGGAGGATAATTTTCAGTATTCATACTTCTGTGCTTGGGTGGGGATAAGGAGATGGGCCTAGGGGCCTCCCTGCCTGTGAGAGCTTGTGTTGGGCTTTGGTTCCAGATACCTCTTGGTGTGCTCACAGTGCTAAGTAGAAGAGCTGGGAGCAAGCACAGATGCTGAGCTGTTCACTCTGCTGTAGACTCTTGGCTTGTGTCCTGGATTTTGGGGGGCTATTCCAACCGGTTCTGACCACAGCAAAGCCTGGCTTTTGGGGCTAGCTAATGCCAGAGGCCACTCCCAAAAGGTAGTGTCAGTGCAGCCTTACTTTTTGACCTTCTGGTCTCCCATAGTTGCACAGTGTAATTCCAGTGCTTAGTACTCTTGCATTCACCCTCATGCCACATTCCAGGGCATGCAGATACAGGCACCTTCTTGGTACAGAATACTTCTCTGATGGACTGTAGCAGAGCCCCACTTCACTTCATATGAAATCACTTCACTTAGTATGAAATAAGTTCTTGGTTAAAGTTCTAATACAATATAGGTGCTAAATTGTGCCATAGAAATACAACTGATTTGTTGAGAGGAGCTATCCGGGAAAGAATCCTAAGTTTAATAAGGAATTAAAAATCTGTGATACTACGTCTTGAAACCCAGGAAGAAAGAACATCCGTGCACAGAATGGCTGAATATTAAGAGGAGATGTCCACTTACAAAATATATATTTTTTTTAAGGTGGTGTTAATTCATGTAAATAAAGATTGCTTATTGCTTTCTTTGGGTACATTCATTGCAATCTACACTCCAGTTCATACTAGACTCCTTTGCATTGGAAATGGCTCACTTTAGCCATTCAGGTCACTGTCTGTAGTAGTGTGAATGAATATACTTTCTCATGCTTTGGCAGTCCTACTGAATGAATGCTGAATTGGTCAAGAGTAGCACATGTGGGAGAGCTTTTACTGTGAGTTTTGGGACATTAGCAGTCTTGTGTTCGTGAACCATATGCTTTACAGATCACTCCCAGAAACTGCATATACCCTTTTAAACCCCCTTAAACAACATGTTTTTGTTAAATGAAAGTATTGTAGTTTCAATTAATTGAAACAGAGTAGAAAAAAAGCTGATAAACTTATTAGACTAATCTGTTACCACTTCTGCTGTGATCCCACTTCCCACCCCTCAAAAAAAAAAAAAAAAAGAAAAAGAAAACAACAAAAAAGAAAAAACAGTATGCTTTTGGAAATGAAGTAACTTGTAGTTAAAAGCAGAACAAAAATTGTGGTAAAGGCTACCTTGTCTGGATTTGCTACCTCATGCTTAACAATCGTGAGTTGTTTCCGGTATGGATGGTGGAGCATTAATGGGTACAAAACCCTCACAGTGAGTTGAGAGGCAGTAGCTAGCTCAAGGAAGGGATGAAAGATGCATGTGTCATTGCTGTATGAGGGGTACATGTATACACACATGTATATGTACGTGCACACAAACTCACACTTTTTCAACCAGCCAGAGCTGAGTGAGCCACTGCAAGACAAGGATGCACAACTGATGTAACAACAAGTCAGGTGCTAATCCCAAGTGAAAGCAACTATTTGAGATGAGATAGTAGTATGTTGCCACGTGGTGTCTTCAGTCCAAGGTCTGTGGAGATAACACCTCTATCCTTTACAGTTGCCCTATGTTACAGATTGTTGAATTGTAGTCCCTGCCCTTGACAAAATTTTGTCTCTGACAAAGGTACAGTGTGAACGGTTCAGTGGAGGGCTGCAGTTGTTAAATGAATTGGAGCTGATTTGGGGATTAAGCCAAGCTTTCCTGTTCATTACCAAAGCAACAGATCCACGTTCTTCTTTGTCTGAAGTTAAGCAATCAAAAGTCACATTTGGCAACTCTACCTGGTCCATTTACTTTATGATCTGCTCTGACAAAGGACTTAATTGAGGAGAGTTCAACTGAAAACACTTATTAATCAGATTGTCAACACGTGTAGGTGAAATAGCCATTCACACTCCAGAGCTAGGCAGGAAATTACTCATGTTAGCCAGTCAAGTCATTGTCTTTAGTGGTAGGAATGAATATACTTTTCTGTGCTTCACCAGCCCTATTGAAAACACTGAACTGTGGAACAGTAGCACATGCCTGAGGGCTCTTTCTGTGAGTTTTAGAATCTCAGCAGTTTTCTTTTCCTGAGCTATATGCTTTCAGAGAAGCACTTCTCACTCAGAGAAGCTTTATATACTTTTCTAGGGCCCCTTCAAGCAGTTTATTTTTTGTTGAAGTATCATTTACTGTAGTGTAAAACTGGACAGTAAGGGAAAAATGTCATGAATGTGAAGTTCATATCTTGTTCACTGTATGTAGTGCTTTATGCAAAGCAATAAGGTACAATACATCTTTACAGAGAAAATAATGCAAACCATTAAAGGAATCCAAGGTGAGGAAAGGATCATTAAACTAGTCTTAGAAACTGCTGGGCATCTTCTCAGTTAATATTGTATTTTGGTAATATCTCTGCTTGTGAGTAACCTTCTGTCATATGTTGTGTGTATGTACAGCAGTTTAGATTTTTTTCCCTCCATTTCTTGTACTTTTGTCTTTCTCACACAATCCACCCCCTTATACATCTCAGTAGTCCCTCTTTTGTCATTTGCCTAGTGAAATCTTTTAAAAATGCATAAAACCCCAAATTTAGACAATTTTCATTTTTTACAGTAAAAGATTATTTAGAAAAGTGCTGACTTCTCCCATGTGCACCTAAGTTCTAAGCTTCCCTGTTCATGTCTGAATTCTTGTTTACAGTAATGTGATCTTATTGGCACTTGACTTAAAATAAATGTGGCACTGTGTGAACAGTGGAGATTGTTCTGTCTGTCACTGAGATGACGATGAATGTGTTTACTTAACACTGTGAAGGCAGAGGCAAGTGTTCTTTTCACTCTTTTTTTTTTTTTTTTTTTTTTTTTTTTTGAATGTTAGTGCTTTGCTAGCCATTCTTTATGATAGTCAGTATATTTTAAAAGGATGGGGTGGGCATTCCTCCAGGCTAAAATGTTGCATTTTACTCACTGAGTAAAATCCCCCCCAAAGGGGGAGGATGCTATGAAGAACTGGAAGAGGTTGCACTGCAAATCAGCAACCACTACAAACTGGCAACTGCTTACAACAACATCACCAGAATCTGCCACCCTTTACGAGGGTAGCGTTCATTGTTTTAATTTCCTTGTTATGTAAAAAGAAAACAGGAATAACAGTCTAATGGAAAATTGTGAGTGCTTAATTGCTTTTAAGGTTGCTATGCACTTTGAATTTTATATGAAGACTGTTAATAAAGAAAGATTCTGTATACTGTATTAAAATAATGCCTTTATTTATACACACACACACACACACGCTGGGATTTCCCACTATAAGCACATTTATGCTTCCTCCCTCATTATGTGTAATTTGACAGATAGTTTTAGATATATTTTTTTTTTTTTTCCTTGGCAGGCTGTTTTTCAAATGCTTAAATTACTGTCATGAGTCAGAGTTAGTCTGTCAAGAGATAAGTTTTGACTGGGATGAAGAGGGCTGTATAGATACTGGTCTTCCTATACAGTCCTGTCCCCTAGGAGAGAAAAAGAAAAAGAAGAAAAATCTTTGTTTCAAGTATGTAGAACTGCAAGGTTTTTTTGCTCCTCAATTTACATAACTAAGGATATATATTTTTGCATAGGAGGCAAAAGAGAGAGGTAGGATGCAAAAAAGAGAATAAGAATTTTCAAATTAGGAGGAAGCTTACCTGAAACTTTTTTCATCATTTCAAATAATTTTTTTCTTAATTCATGCAATTAGGATTAATTTTTAATGTCTGTGATGTTCCTGTTTTTTGGGTAGCAAGATACAGCGCTGTAAAGATACAATGCAGTTTCAGTAATTAAGTGACTGGACTAAAGTTCATATACAAACAAAAAACTCCTCTGAGTACTACAGTAAAAGATATGGTATATATGCAAATACAGCAACAGTGGGCTATGGTACTGTGCCAGCCTGTTCTTCATATGCAGATTTTGTTCCCTGATGGAAAGAGGATCCCTCCTTATGCTTGGAGTGTTCCTCATCATTTTTTTGAAAGTAAGTGCAAACATACAGCAAAGGTATGACGGGTATCTTGGAACTAGGAATTAGTTTTTCAGTCAGACAAAATGCTGAGGGGAGAATTGTGATGAAACTCCTATTTTTTCTAAATTTTTCCATCATTTGGATGATAAAGCATTTTTTTGCTGTATTTTCATAGGTAGAAAATGCCAAGCTATGTTATCACAGTTCTTAGAATTCCCCCCCACCCTCAAACTATTTTCATATGAGAGTTGCTGCTGAAGACCTGCATTCAGATATGTTCTGCTAAGTAGATAAGTGGAGAGCAACAAAAGTCAAAACAGCTTGTGCTGATCTCTGATTTAAACTAGTGAGTCTTCTGTGAGTTCAGCTTTGGTCTGCTGTTATTGCCTTAACAGTAGCAGTCTGGTGCCTTTTGAATGCAGAGTTGTGATGCTGAACTGCTGTATGTTTAAATCTTTAGAGGCTTTCTAGTTTATTTTAGGTAGTAGATTTCCAACCAGGTAACTTCTGACCAAGGTATAACTAAGCTGGATTTGTATCATTTTCTTTGAATCAGTTTTTAAGGTTAAATCAAACTTTTTTTGCAGTAGTTGAGCTGTCTGAGAGCAAAGACTACTAGCTGGATTCTGAGAATTTGAATTGCTACCCCACTATACCCTTCCAGTCTGCTACATACCTTTTATCCTTTCTTCCACAGATGTCAGGACATTGTTATTCCAGTGAAATTAAAAATGAGACAAAATAAATAACGATTCTGTGATGTTAGTGTCTTTATATTATAATGCTCTCTATCATATATAAATCCGAAGTTGCGCAGTTGTGCTTTTTAAAGCAACCCTCCTGTCTGCCTCTCCTTGCCTCTGTACTCCCAAAAGACCTTAAACAAGCCCAGTAACATCCTGTACTGAGAAAGCATTTCATCCAGTCACAGCAGAAAAAAAAAGACAAATCATATGACAGCTCTTTGATGTTCCTTTTAGGAAAGCAACTCTGAGTTTAAAGAGGATCTTAAGTCATGGGATGATTAATCTGCTACTGGCATGTTACTTAGTTGGGTAAATCTCAACTGCTGCAGTATGGGAATAAACTGATGTTTTTCATAACAGTGCTAAGCTTTCGGACTGTGCCAGATTTCAGACAGAGCAGTAAGAGTGCCATCTAATGAATTTTAAATGCTGGAGTGTAGCAGTTCTCAGAGCCTGGAGCAAGTCCACTGGCTTCACTAGAAATGTGCCTTTTCACTGTAAATGGCTCCATCTGCAGCCTACTGAAATACCTGTACTTTCATGTAGTGAACTTATGTATTTCCCTCTTCTCTTCTTGTCCCTCTCCCGCGCATTACAAACTATATGCTTTCTAGCGACAATATCATTTAAACAGAACAAGGAAAAAGGCTGAAAATAACTACTGAAAATTAGACTTAAAAGTTGATATTTTCCTCCTTATTCCAAATATCAGTGTCTGTGTCTTCCTACTAGTTTTCGGGTCCTTGCTTCTGTCATGATGTGCAAATTATCATATTCTAATCAGCCTGTATTACTTCATTTAGTATTTTTTTTAATATCATTTTACCTTTGTCTGAGAAACTGTCCTTTCCTTTGGGTGGGGTACTTACCTCAAGTATACCTGATCTGGCTCTGCCTGTTTCACTGTAATCTCTCATTAACTGTTCAGTGGATCCCAGCTGTATGTTAAAGAAAAAGAACGCTACTCAAAGTCCCACTAGCTAGTCTACTAAAGTAGGAAGCAGCTGCATGGTGGAAAAAATTGTCCCACTGAACTGAGACCTCCCAGCGAAGCATCCCCTTGCCCTGTGCCTCCTGTATATAGAGGTTAGGGCTTTCTCCAGAGCTGTGCCCGCCCTCTATGCAGAACACTGAGAGCAGCTGGGAGAAGCAGGCTCCTAATTTGAGTTCCTTGGCTAAGCGAGGTGTAAAGTAGAATATAGTCATAGAGAGAAGCACTAAAAATTCTGTAGTCAAGTAGAGACTGTGAGCCTTTAAATAGTACTAGGGACTCTTTGCTAGTGATGGAAAAGCTACCTTATGATGTAAGATGTTGTGGTTGGAAAGTACAGTATGAAGTGGCTTTAGTGTCACAAGTTCTGGACTGTATTGGCTACCAGTGAGTCGGGCACAACTGCCTAAAACGCCCAGGTAAAGCTGCTTTTACCTATTGGGCTTCAGAAAAGCTGCTTCTACTGTGTCTTGATTTTTGGCAGGAGTACAGTAGAACAGCTTTGGAAGGTGCCCCTAAATACTTTCTTAAATAACCTGTAAAAGAGAAATCAAAAGCTGCTCCAGAAGCGTCTTGAAACCTGAAAGTATTTATACAGTTATTCAACAAACTAGCTTGCAAAACTGTTTTCTTAAATAGTAACAATAATAAAAACCAAAAAGCCTGTACTTACTACTTGGCTCTTTTCTGGTCATCCTTTCTTCTGTGTAAAGTAATAAGATATTTAATTCAGTTCAGAGTAATTTCTTGGTAATGGGGATAATTTCCTGGGTTTACAGCTATTCTGAGGTATAGTTTAATTGCCATTAGAGTACAAATATTTTTCTGTCAGCAATCAAAAATATTTGGAGGGAGGACACCTAGTGGACAATCACTGAAATATAGATAAGTTCACTAAATGAGACAATTTGCAGTTACTTAGGAGGGAAAAAGGGCTGGAAGTGTGCATACTGTATAGAAAGAGCTTTTCTTTGAAGGCAAGATCTCTGCATATATAAGGTTTTGCCTAGGAAAGTCTGAGACTTCACAGGCTCTTTTGAAGTAGTGGCTCCCCTTTTTTCCTCTCTGTTGTGTTAGCTTAAATCACAGCTGCAGATCGTTGTTATTTAAAGCAAGTTATGGTCTTCAACAGTGCAATAAAATGTTTATATCACTGAGTTGCTTAAGTCACTTTAATCTATCTTAGCTCAATCATGTCATAGTTACCAAAAATTACAGTCCTCTTAAATTACATTAACAGAATACTTAGGAATTTCTCTTCTAACTGCAACCAAGGGGATGTTTTCTCCCCAAGGCTTCCTTTAGCATGCAAGAGGTGGTATTGGAGTCCCAGCTGCTTTGAAGCTGAGTTTAAAAAAGTTGCTCTAGAAAAGCCAAATGGAAAGGTAGTGATGGTGGAAGATATGGGGAGGCCAACTGAACTTTCTGTCTTAACAGAAGGATTAGTTTGTTTTTTGTCTTTGAGGCTAAGTGGAGTTAAAGAGCAGAAAAGCAGGGGATTGGGTGACTTCAGGCATTTGGAAAAGTGTTTACAACCTTACCTGAGGTTTCTCTGCGTTGTGCTGAAGAACCACCATCTCTCAGTCCCCCTAGCTTTTGCTGTACTTTCACTGTTCTTATCTCCTCCTCTGTCATTTTTTTTCCAGCATGCGTCTTCTCCTCTGTTACTCCAGTTCTCTAGTTCCTTTGTAGTCCTTCTGTTTCTTTTTACATTTTTTTCTTCCTCAGTATAAAGTGGATATAGCCTCTGCTGATTTTTTGTCTTTTCCCTCACCCCTTATCTTTTACATTTTAAACAAACAAAATGAGTTCTTCAAAGTCCTCTATTTGTCCATGCAGTACCTAGCATGATGAAGCCCTATTCTTTGATCTTTGAACACTGCTGTAATAAATGCAATGTGCAGTAGTACTTTTGCCTATACTTGCATTTCTAGAGATTTTGCTGTTTTAACTTCTTTGGTAGTCAAAGCCATAATTGCTCCAGGACAATGTTTGTTGTTGCTTATTCTGCAAACTTTTATTCAGCTCTGAATGTGAGTATTGTCTTTGTAAGTAGCTGCAATAACCTTAAAAAGAAAAAAATAATCTTCATAAAGTGAGAAGAAAGATGGAGGGGAGGGAGCATGTCCAGTCCAGTTGTTTTCTTGAGGCTTAATTTCATATAAAAAAAAGGAAATCCATCCAAGCTAGTATATTCTGCCTTCTACTTTGCCCCTCTCTTCCCCCTTGGCTGTTTTCATTTAATGCCTTGTTTTATTGACTTGCAACTTGTTGACTTTATTAGTTATACAGTGATTTGCGCGCTCTTGCAACTTAGGCTTATTGCTTGGTGACTTCTTGAGGATGAATGGAGTTGGAACTATCAATAGCTTCAGTAGTTGATGGACTGCTGGAAAGAAAAATGTGCATTCTGAGTTTATTGTAATTCATTTAGGACTTTCTGACTGTAATTTTTATTAATAAACAAAATCATAATCACTGTCTCTTTTTTATTTTGTAGCTTTGCCAATTTGAGAATTCACCCTCATGGACTAGTGTTGGTGGATCTGCAGAGCTACAATGATCATATGAAAGGAAGAGAGGAAACCGATAAGGTATGGGTGCTGCTTCCCTTGCTAGGCTTAAGAGATGGATGGGGACCTTCTTTTTTCTTCAGGTGTGTGAAAGAATGTCTTACTGCAAGTTAATCCGAGTGCTTACAGATGAGGAGTAAGTAATACATGGTATAGTTGCATACATATATGAGTGCACATGCATTTGCATGTCCTGGGTATTATGTCCTTTGATGTGAAAGGTATAAGGACATAGCTGCCTCAGCCCTCAGTTTCCTACAGGCACCCAGGACAGTGAGAAAAACATGATGCCTAGCACAATATAGTATTGGTGTATTAGTTTTTTTTCTTATATGAGGGATGAGGAGCCTGTATAGTCAAAACTTTTTCCCCCCAAAAAGAGGGAAAAGGAGGGGGAAATCATCATTTTTTTCATGATAGAGTTCCAGAGTTCCCTCTTTACTTGTTTCTGAAAAGTCTGGCCATGTCATCCAGGAGGACAGCTAAATGAAAACACAGTAATGAAAACTGTTGTAAGGTAGACAGATTTGCTAGGAATGAAGCTGAGGAAATCAGCTAGTTTTTCTTAGATTTCTAGTGTTACGTTGGGAAGACTTTCATTGCAGGTGCTAATTCTTTATTGCCCTCTAAATAGCCTAATTTAACAGATGTTTTGCATTAAGTGATCACTTCTATAAATTCCACCTTTCTTGTTTGCTGTTTTTTCAGCTTCTAAACAAAGTAGAAGAAAGAATGAAAGAATTGTTTCATGGCAATATAAAAAGAGTGAAGCGGTAAGTTCATATGTGTACTGCCACATGTGATTTGATTACCTAGTTGTTACAGGTAATAGGCTGAATTGTGCTTTGCTATACCGCTATAAATCAGTAGCGTGGAGTCTGTTTTTTTTTTTTCTTAATATCTTGAAATGATTTTACCGAAGAATTGAAAGTATAGCTGTAAAGATTGTCCTTATGTTAAACATGATTTCCAGTGTTGCTAGTTTAGGTGTGGATGATTTCTCTTGTTATTTTCTGCAGTAGCTGCATTCAGTGGTGGGAACAGTGGGAGCAATGGTGCAAACAGAAAGCACAAGGAGGTGCTGGGGTGGCAGCAGAACAGGGACCTCTCCTTCTAGGCCCCATCTCGCAGTCCCTAAAAAAGGCAAGCAGAGCTGGGCTGGTGATGGTGATCAGGGTCAGCCACAGCACCATGGCTGTGAGGCAAGGCTGTGGTGACGGTATGGCTCTGAGGCCAAGCCAGGGGGTCAGGATAGGCAAAAGATGTGGGCAGGCGCAGGCATAGCTGCATTGTAGCTCAGGCAAGGACTGAGGGTGAGGACCAGAGCTTAAATGCGGCTGCTGAACCTCTGGGCAGCTAAACCCCTAGAAGGAATGTGTATGCTCAGGGCCCTGCCAAGAAGATTGAAATAATTTGTAATAAAGCATTTTTTAAAAATTAATTTAATTGAGGGAGGATGATAAGACTGTGTTAATCAAGATGACAGAAGACTTGCATTACTTAAGCTGTATATCATATAACATTAACTATGGATAGTTGGTTGTCACTGGGAGAACGTTTCCATTGGAGTTCCCCAGGGATCTTGAAGGGGTACCCACAGCTCACGTGGCTGCCTTCCGAGTGACTACCAGTGACCTGCAGCTTGGAACAGAAGGAGCACTTACTGTGTTAACCTGCTGGAAGATGTTGCAGGTATTTTAGAGAATGTGTTCAGAAATTGAAGTAATTTTTTTCTTCTTTTTATGTAAAATCAACAAGATTCAATAAAACCAAGTTCAAAGCTCTAAAAGAGGGAGCAAACTGTAACCCAACAACAACTAAGGAGTACTATAGCAGAAAAGAATCTGAAAGTTATGGGTCACTGCAAATAAAGTGATAGTGATTTGCAAACTAATCTTACACATCAAAAAGTAAATACTGCCTTTGGTGTTTAACAGGACTGTTGTGTATAGAACAGAGAAGCAGTTATTTTGCTCTGCTCAGTCCAGGTGAAGAGTCACCTGTAGCACTGTGTGCAAACATAAATCACTTTCTGTACATGCATATGACGGAGAAGGGTGGGGTTTTTTTTTTGAGGATACTTTAATACAGAAATAGATTACACTGGGAGTTTGTGAATCCCTATGAGAGCAGCTTGTTAAAAAACAGTTAGACAAAAATCTTCCTGGAATGTTCTAGATATATTTGATTACCTCAGTATAAGAAGACTGACCTCTTAGAATGGTAGATTAGGAAGGCATCTTGTAACATTTACTCCTCATCTCTTTTTAATTTTCTTTATATTATTCTAGTGTTTCATTTTAGTGAAGCTGTGTTGTGAAGTAATGCTGCTGGAAATCATTCCTTTTTGTTTTTTTGTAATAGATTTGTTCTTGCTTTCAGCATGTACTGCCATCTTGTGGCTTGTTGAAGATAGAAAATATTTCTGATTTTATTCAGAATCTGTAGGAAATTGAAAGAACCTTTTCATGTCTGGCCACCTGCTGCATCCTCCCTTGCAAAAACTAAATTTTCAGAAATCATGTATGCATGGGAAACTTGATCAATTTTGTGCCTGCAGGTTTTGCATAAAAATAAATGCAGTTGTTTTGAATAGCCATTTCCATTTCAAATGTATTTTGTCTTTTCAGTGTCATACTAATTTGAACCATATGTCTATTTGGAGTTAAAACCCCCAAACACAGTAGTGTGTATTTTGTCCAGATGCCTGAAATACATTTAAAAAGTGGATGTAAACTATTAGCTAAGACTTTATGTGTGCAAATATCAAGGGTTGTGCTTAGACACTGTAAATGTGACCTGACTCAGTTTGAAATCCTATAATAGTTCACTTCAGTGTTCCTGCATGAGCTTAAAATGTTTCTAAATACAACTTCAGAAGGGCCAGGCTTACTAGTCTCAAAGAGTTAGCATTCTTAGAAGAGCTGGAGATGGGAAGGGGCTTTGTTACTGGTTCTTGTCAGTGTTCTGCTCTTGCATTGTTCTACTTCTGTACTGTATTGTTTCCTAGTCAAGAGTTGATTATTCTGCAGAGGGTAGTATGTTACATAAATCCGCTCTGTGAGGGCAGAGATTGATTCACACACACATTGTAGAAGTAGCATATAAGGAAGAATCTTCAATACTTCAGTTGCACCTTAGCAAGCTGTGTGTATCTGACATACAGAATCTGACATACAGGATTCTTAAATCCCTTGAGTATTAAATCTTGCAAGTTTTGTTAAATAAAGCAAATAATATTTGCAAGCATGAATCTGTTATGCTGAATCCACAGTGTGTTAAAAAGAAAATTAAAAAAAAAATATATTCTCAAAGGTTTTGTAATCCCTTTTGCTCTTCTTTTTTCCCTCCTGCCCCAGATTGCCAACCATTTTGAGAGGAGGTGTCATTGATAGATACTGGCCAACAGCAGATGGGCGCTTGGTAGAGTATGACATAGATGAAGTTGTTTATGATGAAGATTCACCATATCAGAATATTAAAATTCTGCATTCAAAACAGTTTGGGAATATTCTTATCCTCAGTGGGGATGTTAGTAAGTATTATCTCAAACATTGAGGACTTTCTGCTTAAAACTGTGAAGATACTGTTTTCCATCTTGCTAAGATCATTTTTATAGATTACTAAGGGTTATGAGTTATGACATAGAAAGATAACATATGCATACATATATATTTTCTATGTATAATTTTTTCCCTGTTTGTTGTAAGTGCCACCTCATGAGGGCCTTTCTGTCACAGAACAGGCTACTTCATCAGTTTTCAGTATGTGATGGCATTTTAAAGAAGTGTGAAGAAGTGTGAGTTGATGGTGGGTGGGGGAAGTAAATCTGCTGCTCTCTTGACTCTCCAGCTATAATGATGGAATTACCACCTTAGTGAGATCAGCTGGAACAGCTCTATCTTAACCCATTTAGCTGCTTTGTTGCTGAGCATCTTTGGACTCTGTCTTCTTGAAAACTCTCAATTAAACTCTCAACTAATGAGAATTGAGACTCAGCTGTTTATGGGAGGTTCTTTAGTACTTGGTACCCACTGATTTCTGTATGAACTTGTGAAGAGATAGATTCTGTCCTTTCATGATGGATAAAAATACCATTTGCTTTCCTAGAAAATCTAGGGAACAAGGAGAAATACTCAGTCCCTCCGTATTTCTGCTGAGAAATACTGACTGAGGTAAATGAGGGATGTTGCTGTCTAGGGACAGAATAACTGACTTCAGGCTAGTAGGCAAGTAATTAAGAATTTTGACTACAGCAGTTTGAAACCACCAAAGATACCTCCAATTATTTAATTAGCTTTCTGCAGCTGCCGAGGGTACTTGTGTGCAGATAGCGGCTGTGAGTGTTTTTTTAATATTGAATTCATCAGCAAAGTATTTTCTAATTTGGTTAGAATTGCATCTGAATTAGCCAAATTAGATATACATATGTTGGCTGGAAACTGTCATCTGAGTTTCATATTAAAATAAAATTTTATTTGAACACCGTCACAACATGTATCACAAGTAAAGACACACTTTCCTTTCTGTTTATTTTTCACAGGCTTTAAAAATACTGTTCTATGCTCTCCTGTTATTGTGTACTTACAAACTAAGTGCTGATTGCCAGGTGTAATGTTAGGATACACAATCATGCTGCCACACAAAGTTTTGCCTTCCAGTTCAGATCTGTTATTGCAGCTAAGGAAAGTTATTGCCTGGTTTGAAAATAATGACGAATAAGCCAGGAAAAAGCCATGCTGCAAGACCCCTAAGTGGCTGGGTACTAGTGACTGTACTTTTGAGAAGGGATCCTTTGGGTGCATGTACGTTAGCTTTTATTTGACAGAAATGTGCTTTCAAAGCAAAAAAACTCCTGATTGTCTCTTGCTTTGCTTTGGTTTGCACTGTGGAGTGGTGTGAGGATGCATGAACTTGGATTCCTTTTAGATGAAACCATACTGAAAAGTTTACACCAGCATGATAGGTATTGTAATGTTTCTGTCCAATTATTTCTCTTCATTCCATTCAGATCTGGCAGAGAGTGACCTGGCATATACTCGAGCCATAATGGGCAGCGGAAAAGAAGACTACACTGGGAAAGAAGTGCTAATCCTAGGAGGTGGTGATGGGGGTATACTATATGAAATAGTCAAATTGAAGCCAAAGATGGTCACTATGGTAGAGATATCCTTTGACAAATGACTGATTTCAAATGACTGTTCATTTTAACATATTCAGTGTGCATTTTCTGCTGGAATCATAGGAATTTGTAGATAAATTTGATACTAATTTGCATGAGGAGATAGAGTCTAAATTTAAATTTTGGCTTGTCAGTTTGGAGAGAGCCAATGACTATATATTTGGACAGTGACCATGTAGTACATAGGTTCATGCTCCCAGTGCATTCTGTAACTTCTGAACTATTTTTTAAAGAAAACTATTAAAAAAAAATTGTAAAGATAAAGCAAACTTAATCAATGGAAATGTCAGGACTTGGTGAATTGTATTGGTGGCAGAATGATCTAATCCAGTCTTACATCATGAAGATGATGTCTTGCAGAAATAATGATGTAAATCAAGATTTCAGCATTCTCTAATTAAATATAATTTATAATGTAAACCCACTGTTACCATTACAATTTAGATAATTCTATATTTTGGTTCCTCTTTGCTAGAAACTAAAAATAATTGTTTTAAAAATGCAGTTTAAATTGCTTTAGTTTTTTTTTTTAATATACCATCCTATTTGTTTATATTTCAGCCTTTAACTATAAGATACCAGAAGTACTGGTTGGAAACAAAAACAAGCTGTTCTTAAATCTCTTACTGAAGTTGAGGATGAATATATAAGCTTGACTATTGCAATTTATATATCTTACTATTCCATTGTAATTTCATCTTCTTTGAGAATTTCTTTATGAAGGAAAAGAAACTTTACTGCCTATATTATTTCTGGAATGTGAAGTACCTTAACAATCTTCAAACATTGACCAAATGGTGATTGACGGGTGTAAAAAATACATGCGTAAAACATGTGGAGATGTCTTAGACAATCTGAAAGGAGAATGCTATCAGGTAATCTTTGTTCTGCTTTTATTGAAAGGAGCATTTAGATCTAGCCTGGAAAACTGCTGTGGGGAAAGTTTTTGGGGGAAGCCGCCTGATTTTCATCACTTTGGAAAGAATCCCCCCCAACATTTCTGAACATCAGTAGTTGGCAGTGGTGTTTGAATTGGAAGTGTACATTAGCTTCAAAATAGTTTACTCTCCATCGTCAAACTCTTAAAAAAAAAATAAGTATAGCCTTTAAGTAATGTGAAATGTGAGACCATATGTTGCCATCACAGAGGAAGCAGCAATAAAGATGCAGACTGTTGAATATCAGCTCTTAAACTGATGAAGAGATAGCAGAAGAAATGTTTATTTAAGCAAAGTTGTCCTGCACTGTTGAGAATATACTTGTATACAGATTTGTTATACACAGTTTTGTATTTTTGTTCAATTTGAGATCAAAATCCCATATCATTACATTCTTACTATAAAGAAAATATGTATGTAATCCTGCAGTTCAGGTTTTAATGTGCTCTATGTGTAGATCAAGTCTGGCTACTTTACTAGAAGTCTTTTTTTTCTGTTTTCGTTAATGTTCCTTAAGCATCTCATACATCAGTTTGCAGGTGTCAGTGGGAAAAAAAAAGTATGCAAAAAACTGAGAGGTGTTGCATGTTACCTTGCATGTGGACATTCATCCAAATAAGTTATCTTACTGGTATCTGGGAAACCAGTTAATATTGCCCCCATTTGGGGGAAACAGTGGTTACGCAGCAATCAGCAGCAGAGCTAGGAAGTTAAGTCCTGTGGTGCTTGTTGTAATTCCCACAACTGCACCTCCTTTCTATATGGGGTTAAAAGTTGAAAATGGAGCCTGTATTTAGACCCACATTTAATTCTTTTCTTTTCTCTTCTCTTCTCTTCTCTTCTCTTCTCTTCTCTTCTCTTCTCTTCTCTTCTCTTTTCTTTTCTACTTTCTTCTATCTTAATTCCTGTAAATCCATATTTGTTCCTTTATCTGATCAGTTCTAGGGTATTTTGAGAAATAACTTCAGTATTTCTTTCAGGTTCTAATTGAAGACTGTATTCCTGTACTGAAGAGGTATGCCAAAGAAGGAAGGATGTTTGATTATGTAATTAATGATCTGACAGCTGTTCCAATCTCCACATCTCCAGAAGAAGGTTAATCTTCTAATTTATTTTCCTAAACTTCTGAGGACTTTACACAGTTCTAATGCTGTGTTCCATGTTTATTAGCAATTTGCATCAAAAACATTTTGATTTTTGCCTTTTTTAATACTGAAAGGCAGTATGTATTTTAAGTCTGGGAGGCAGCGAATGAGAGAATGCAGATAATGCTTTTTTTGAATTTTTCTTCTTCAATACTGTAAAAAAATAAGTTGTATGCTTTGTTTCTTTTTTTTCTTTGGGGGGGGGGGGAGCACCGTTGTCTCATTCCAGGATAATGTGATCTCATGTAACTCATGAGAAAGAGTATTTGGAGAGTACATACTCCAAGCTATGCAAACTAACTTACCCTTCCTCCCCCACCTCACCTCCCCATACTCCAATGAATATTGGAGAAATATTCAGGGAATTACTCTAAAGAAAAAGGAGGTATTTGCTTCTACCCGTATTGCCACCAGACTTTGTTTATACCTATGGCATGGCTACTTTCTAAACAGGAGATATATGCAAGTACTCAATGTGTAATAATGAATAAGCCGGTGATGTGATGTTTTGTTTTGAAATCTTCCTCTATATGCAGATTCCACATGGGAGTTTCTGCGATTGATTCTTGACCTCTCAATGAAAGTCTTGAAACAAGATGGAAAATATTTCACACAGGTATGATATCTGGATGTAAAGAAGTTTTTCTGTGAACGTATTACAGTCTACATTTACCAGATATGTAAAAAAAACCCCAAAATGTCAAACATCTTTAAATGTAAAAATATAATTTCAAGAATCAGGCATACTACAGAACATTTTAAGCATAAGCAATTCTTGAAAAAGCAGAACAGATGTACTCTATAAACAGAAACACATTTTTTGTGCTAATGGCTCCAGCAGTAGAGTGTAAAATATGAAAATCAGTCATTTATAAAGGTATAGGAGAGTTTGACACTGGTGAAATAAATAAGAGGAGAAAATTAATCAATTGAGAGTAAATACTTTCTTCATGCTTTCTGTTCACTCCCAAAATAAAACTTTGATTTGCCTTCTGAAAAGCAGATTTAGAACATTTAGTTTATTTGTGTAATGTGTAGCATGAAAGAAATTTCTAGAGTTCAAATAAGACTTTATCCTCTTATATAGAGTTTCTAATCGAATTCCAATCACGTGGAAACAATTTAAGATTTATATACTTGCGACAGTATAGCCATCCCATGTGTAATATAATTGTGATAAAGCTTTCATCTGAAGATATTTTCTACATGTAATTCTGAATTTTGCACATATTGTATAAAAACAAGACCAGTAGACAGTTGAGTGAAGTGTAAGTCTCTGAACTTTTATTTGTTCTGCATAATGCAAACACCTTAACTAGTCATTGCTGTGTGTAGCATCCAGATGCAGCATTTTGAAATTTCTTGTTAAACTCTAAAATAGTTCTTAACCTTGCTGAAATTATGCATTTGAACTCCTTATTCCTATCAGAGTCAGCTTTCTGAGGTGTGTGAAGGAACTGAATTCAGTTAAACTGTTAATACTGTTAAGTTGGATGGATTGATAAAGAAATGCAAAACTTGTAGAGGTTTTTTAGCAATTTTAATTTGGTCCTTCATTTTAAAATGCTCTGGTTGTATGGGCAGGATAGATTCTTATTTTTGTGGTTGAAACGAGAGATATGACAAATACAGTCATGTCACACTGTAAATCCTAATAGTTTTTCTATTCTGTTAATAATAGTAGTATAACAATAACAGTGTAAGCAATTCAAGATCAAAGCCTGTCAGCAGACTACATCTTTTGGATAGAGCAAACACTTTTGTTGGAGTTGTCATGCCTATAGCATATGCAGTGAAATGAGCTTAATTTGTCTGTGGGTGTGTAAATGTGCATCTGTGGACAGGCGGGTGTCATAGGTTTGCAGAAGAGGACTCTGGCAAGTGGCCTGTGCTGCAAGCTGGCATGATGGCTGCACAGCAGGCTGTGTGCAGGAGTAACTGCCTTCAGCTAGTGTTCATCAGGATTTGTGCAGCCCTGCTGCCCATCCTGTCCTGATAGAAGGGAATAATGCAACTTCTTGAGCATCACTGCTTGCACAAGTAGAAGGTGTGGTGGTACTGAACCAGCCCTAATAAAGGTGGTTTAAGTTGTGAAAGTGTGCAATGAAAGTTTTTCTGTCTAAGAGCAATGGGATGGCACATGGCAGGACAGGGAAGAGATGAATAATACTAAAATCAAAGTGCCTTGTATTGGAATTTGTGGATAATTGGTAGCTAGTGCAAGGGCTAGAGTATAGAAGCGATTTGTTCTTTGGCAACTTCGTCTTTCAGAAGGATTTGAAAAGAGGAAAATAATACTGAAGCAAATAGCTGTCAGAGCTATTGTTGTATCTACTGATACACCTCCTTGCCCAGCTCTTTCAGCCCATTTGATAGTCCTTGTAGCCTCTTCCCAGTTGAGCCTGATAAAGACCACTGTAATCTGACCCTAGGAGGAACAGACTTTTAAGGACACTTTAAATAAAATCAGCTATCTATATCTTTCTTGAAATAGCTTTTGAATTAAATTAACTGAAGCTGGATATCCAAAGGATTTGGTTAGACTGTGGACAGAAGTTTAAACATTACCATTACCAACTTTGGTAGCTGAGTGTAGCTGTACACTGAAAACTCTTAGGATTTTGAATGTTCTGGTATGTTAGTTAATAAATAATAGGCTTTTTGGCTGTGTGTGTTAACATTGGCAATTCCAGTTACTTTTGTTCCAGGTGTCTATATCTAAAGTGCTCATCTTGGGTAGTAGGCTGTATTTTACTTGCTGAAGTAATTGCATTCCTTTTAAGGCAGCTGTATTTTAAAACTCAAGACTTAGGGTTTCTCCCTCTGTGTGTCCTCTCCCAAGTTTCTTGAGGTGTTTTTGGTTCTCTAAAGCATAAAATATATTAAATGTCATCAAGAAGAGCAGCTGGGGAAGATCCTCCAGTTTGTTAAAACCTTGCTTTAACTGGTATTAGGGAAATGCCTCACCTCATAGGAAAGATGTTGCAAAAGGGCCATTCTGTTACTGACCAGAAGCTGTAGTTACTTATTCTGTCTAGGCTTTATGTGGTACTAACGTTTCAAGTATCTGTGCAGTAGCTTGTCCTCTGATGGCCTTAACTGCAAAGGTTACCTTGTGTGTCTTGTTAGTGCTGATTATTCTTAGGGCTCAATAAATGCCTTATGCAAAAGTAGAACTGTTTACAAAATGCCAGCCTTTTACATACTGTATTGCTGCCTAACTCTGTAAATGCCACTGTCAACCAAAATAAGTGGAAGTGCCCATTACCTGTTCACATTTAGCTCTACTCAATTGTTGCAAAATGTTTCTCTTTAGCGCATGAATTGATTTGAGGCATTTCACAGTAGATAGCGTAATATACTTTTCTGTTATTACTAGGAGCAGACCACTGCAGGTGTTGCTCAGGAACACTCTCAGCAGACCATGTCTAGTGATCTCTAGAAGTAGTGCTCTGGAGTCCAATAGTGCTGGTTGGAAACAGTCTTTAAAATAGTTCTGGAAATAAAAATAATTGCTAGTAGGCTGGTGACATGGAAGCAGTCTATAGAGTGCTACAAGAAAGTAGTCAAGCACCTCAGGCTGCTGCATAACCTCATTCTGGTCCTATTCAGTATACTTTCCTGTAGCGTTCTAGTTACTGTTCGCAGCCTATTTGAGAATTAATTGAGCCTTTTGTGTGTGACACTGATACAGCTTTGAACTTTCAGAAATTTTTCATATTTCTTAATTATTATTAATGCTTGATAATATAGCATTCATTAACAAGGAAAAAAGGTCCCACTTGCCAAATGGTTACATAATGGTACTTCTGATTAATTAACTTAAAATACAAGTTCATCAAAGCCTCAGTGCACAGAAATAATCTGTTTTTGACATAATTGTGTTGAGCAGGTGGCTTGATGGCTTGCCTTTTCATCTGCAGGAGATGACAAAATGGATGGTGCTGTTGCTGTAACTGGCTATGAGTCTATGTTCTTCTGCACAGTTAATGGGTTTTCTAAAAAATATTGGCAGGCCGTAGATACTGATTAAATCTTGCGGGTTATAATGCAGGCACTCAACTTTTAGTTGTGCATCTGAAAATTTTTAAGGAAAGCTCCTAATGTTTACAGCTTCCTCTGATTCATATCCTTCATTTCAGTGGAAACCAAAGGGAATGAGGAATGGTATGTACACTTGGATCTGAGAGCTGAAAAGTGCTCTTGGATGCACAATTTAGTGTTCATTCAGTGTTTATGTGCAGAGACATGAAACACTGCATTTCCTCAATTTTTTAAGCCCAAGTCTTCCTAGAAATACTGATTAAAAGCAGTTAATCCTGATGCCAGTAGAATTGCATTAATGCATTGCATTGCAATAATGTCAAGTTGGCTGTAAAAGTTAAGTTTCACTGACCAAAGTTAAACATTGTAAAAGTTAAGTTTCACTTTATTATGAAATCACACTTTTTTGTAGCAGGATGATTTCTTTTTCATTTGTAGCTCACCTCATGAACATAGATCAGGCAAATATTCTGTTTAGCTAAAATAGTATCTGTGCTTGTCAGGAGTCAGCTTTATATTTCGGACACTCACACTTGTGTGTACTATAACATTACAGGTTATAAATTTCCTGGAGTTTTGGTGGTGCTAATAACTCTTATATGTGTGTGCCCCGTGTCGCTTTTCTTTTCCAAACCTACATGCTTCACTTTGCTTGAAATATAGTTGGCAGCCAGCCAACTAGGTTCTGATACAAAGTTTGCTATAAATTCTGAGGGACATTCTAGTAATTCCAGGAGCGTGTTAGATCAGGTCTTTGAAGGAAACAGTGTGTGGCTCCACCTCTGTTAGGGCTGGTTCAGTACCACCACATCTTCTGCTTGTGACTCGTGTGTGTGTGTGTGTGTGTGTGTGTGTGTGTGTGTGTGTTTTTTTTTGACAAAATACAAACTCAACAGCTGTAGCAGGCTTTAGAAATGTTGAGATTTTTTTTTGTCTAGCTGGTGTGATTTCTCAAAACAGGTTTGTTAATAGCAGTTTCTTTCTTTGTATGTCATTCCAGTGTTTAACCTGATTGTTTCCTTGGGATGTCTAGATGTGGTACTTGGAGCAGTTGTAAAATGCTTGTGCAGGACAATTGGTATTTTCAGAGGTTGGTAATTGTCCCTGATATAGAGCCATTATGTTATGAATGGTGAGAGAAATTAGATGATAGCTACTTTTCTCTAGGTAAATATAACTTACTTAGTTGTGCTTATCCTTTGAGACTTGCAAAATAGCTGTGTTAGCAGCAGTTTCTTTGTTACTCTGACTGTTCTCCTGCCACGCCAAGGTGTGGTGCTCAAAGTGCTGGTACATGATATCCTTCCACCACTAGGTGGAGGCTGATAACTAACATTGGCTAGCAGTTAATTAACATTAGAGAGAGACTGCCTGCAAAATACTGTTTATTTGCATTCCTAAGGGATACAGGAACATGTGCCCAATTTTAGGATGAAGGAGAGACTTTTTTTGCTTGTTTCAGCTCTGTAGAGATAGGAAAGATGATTTATAGATTTCATTCTCTGTTGCTTTAAGTCTATAGTAGATATTTTAGGGAAAAAAAAACGCACCTCTGTAATTGTTCTGCATATCCACAAATAATAGCCACAATGAGAACAAAAACTTTTTATGTTTCTGTGGGTGATAGCGTTGGTTTTCGTGTCCATGCTTTTTTAGATACGTCATCCACCTCGATAGACTTGCATTTACATAGGACCTGGATTTATAATACGCAAAGACAAGTGAGCTTCAGGATGCTCAACATGCAGAATTTGCAGCCCTATTTGTATATTTAAGAGTCTAGATTTCCTTATGAGAACTTGGAACTGAATGTAGTTTCACTACACTGATACTTAGTAATATGGCTTGCACTTGGTATTTCCTGAGGTCCAGTTTCCTCCTCCTTCCCCCTGCCCCCCAATCTGCTGATCTAAGCCTTTGAGGTTGAGCAGGCTGTCATTTTCAGTCTGTTTATGAAGGGGAACCTTTAAAAATACCTCTGTACAGGAATGTTCTCTTTCCTAGTCTGGGTAAAAACATTCCCAGGACTGCTCATGGGTTTGTGTTGGAATAAACAGTGCTAATCACCAGTGTGAAGGATCACATTTTTATCCTAGCCACATACACAGCCATCCACCAAGCTGTTGCTTCCTGACTGCTCTCTAATACAATGTGGCCTGCCCTGTAAGCGTCCAGACCACCGTGCTGTTGCTCCATAGTTACAGTCCTTTTTTTGGCTGCTGTGTGGGTTTTCTAATTAGCACTTCCACAGAGGGAGCAGGATTCTCCTTGCCTGCAACGTGAAAGGAGGCTAGAAGATCTCATGCATACGTGTGTGTGTGTGTGTGTGTGCATGCGCGCGTCTGTGATTTCTTGGCAGTTTGCCCCTTCAGAATTTTTATTCCAGGCATTTCTTTGTGTTACAGTGAGTTCAGTTTTAAATTAATTGATCATCTGTCTAGTGGAGACTTCTTCAATCCACTTGCCTTTATGATCTTCTTAAAAAACATTCCTGCCACACGAAGCTGAAACCTAGCTTTGATGTGCAAGGTCTTTCAGGCTGTAAGTATTCTCACTTCTTAGTTGTGCTGAAGGGAGGAAGGAATTAAACCTTGCCCATGTTCAATTCCTTCCCTTGTCATTACAAAATAAAAATACAAAGCCATGTTAAGTTTAAAGAAACAAAACCCTTCCGTATTACATTGTCACAAATGATATCCAGTAGCAATGACATGTAGAGATATATGTAAGAAACTAGGAAGTATGAGGCACCTTTCCATCTGCTTTCAAATCACTCGTTTACTTCCTAAGGTCTTAGGATAGTTTCTTAATTCTGAAATAAGTTTCTCTAAGTTTTACATGTTTGGTATTTGTAGTCTTTTCGTTTTCGCTGAGTAAAACCACATGACTCATAAGTTTATAAAATCCTATGCTGCGTGGCCCTAAGGAGGGGTTAATAATATGCTATCAGGTGGAATGTGCCTTACCTTTTGGTAAGTTGAGCTTGGCAGTTGTGGGTCTGATGAAGAGTGAAAATCGCTTATTGTCATTTTTATTTATTTATTTATTTTTATTCCCCCTGCTCTTGGATTACCACATTGTTTGCAGTGATTGATTTCTATATCACTAAAGAAGGGAGGAAGGAGAGAATGCTGAAATGGCAGTCTGGCAAAACCAAGTGCAGATACTTCTGTCTCACTGTATTCTTCCTAGTAAACTTCCTCTATAGTGGTTGTGTGCTCTGTAAATTACCTAGCAAAATTTTATATTTATGATTCAAATTACACACACAGGTTGGTGGTTTTTCGGGTTTTGTTTTGTTTTTTGTTTATTTTTGTGTTCAGTCTGATGTTGAAACCAAATTATATGCTTGGTGAAGGATGGCTGAACCAAATAACTGCTACATTGTCCTGGATAATAATAGGTTACTAAACAAGTACTACAGTAGTCTCTTCTGTGTTGTGCTTTATTCAGTTGTTCTGAGTTAGTGTTCATCTCTTACCTTTTTACAGACCTCTTCTGTTTTCTGATACCTATGTTGTTTTATTAAACCTGTCCTAAATCAAATAATGTATAGTTAATATAAAGCATGTGATCTTTCTTTACCAAATAGCTAAGTACACTTATATCAGTGGAGTAGGAAAATTATGATTAAATACATGTTTTATGCTTGTTTTCTTGAAAGAACTTTCAAGAATATGAAACTCAGTGGATAAGGTTTTTAAAGTTTTTCCATATTTGAAAACTTGAATTTTTTGCATTATAGTCAGAGGAAGACAGTAGAATGAAATTTCTTTTCACTTGCTTTAGAAATATGAGTGTTCATAGTGCATTATTGTGAAGAAAATTGTACTAATGGAAATTCCGAAATTCCCAAAGTAAAGTTCCCAAAGTCAAAATATGCTTTATACACTTTGTTTCTGCTTATAATCTGATGTTGCTATATAGAAAAAACAGTATTGAATAGGAGCTGTTTAGGCAGATTTATTTTAAATAAAATCTTTGCTCATTTTAGGCTTTGCTCCTTATGGATGTTTGTCTTTATGTGCACAGCTATCAGGTCAAACTCATCTTAGTTCCTTGCTTTGTGAGAATTTTGAGTGCTTTTCAGTTGTGTTTGTGTGTCCTAAATTGTGCAGTTAATTATTTTAAGATTTCTTAAAAAATCTAGGAGTGCTTCAAAACAGGAATTGAACAATAGTAAAATGCTAATTCCTTCAAGTCTGCTATCTGGGAGTTCAGTATTCCACAGTGTGCTAGCACAACAACTTAGACGCATGAAAAGTAGGTAATGTAGTTGTTTTGAAAGTGTTAAATAAATCTTTTGTTTTTATGGTCCTGTGGTCTTTGGCTTCAGTTTCAAGCTAGGGGACTTAAGGTCGTAACTTATTGGATATTTTAAGTGTGTCATTTCTTAGTTGAACCATCTGCATTCTTTCACAGTCAGATGCAAGTCGGGCACATTATCTGAGGGGACAAGATACCTTGTTTAATCCTTGAAAAAATACATATGTGCAAATATTTCCAAAAGTTGTTCAGAGCAGAAAGGAGATGCTGCCATGCAGTAGGGAGGCTCTATTGCTTTAGCCTTGCTTTATCTTTTCTTTTTTCTTATAAAGCTAAGGTCATTTAAAGATCAAAAGCAGTACTCTGCTAGGGTTATGCTAGAAGGCTTTTGGCCTCTCCAATCATGACTTGAAGGAATCATTCTTGAAACCAGGAAGTTGACTATGCTAGTAGATTGCTGTTTCTTCCATTAAATTTTTGACAGAAAAAAGGTCTACTCAAATCTATCTATTGCATATTTCCCTACTATTAAGACTACTGTTATTGTAAATTTCTGTAGCTTGGGTCTCTTGCCAACATTTTGGGGGACTTTGCCTTGTATGTTAGGTAATGAGGAAGTGCATATTGATTAGTATGAAAATTTCTTTGTTTTGTTTTCTACGTCAGACTAACATCCTAACACTAACAGTGGTAAGCTGTGTATGAGGAAAACTGAGGGTTTTTTGTGTTGAAAGTAACTGGGAAATGCTAGCTGATGTTTCTTTTTCTACTGATCAGAAATTAGAATAAGAAAATAGTTTTCATGACTAGGTAAGGCACTCATACCATAAGTTAACAGAAGCTACCCATTATGAAAGGTTTGGGACATACGTCTTGCAAAGATGTATCTTCCTTCCTCACAGATGACCTGATGTGCATGCATTGTGTAGTTGGGTTAGCTTCATCAGAATCATGTAACTTGCTGTTGCTGTGTAGTGGGCAGTATGGCTGTGCACTGAGGTCTACAAACAGGTTTAGGGCCCTCATGAAAAAGATGAGGGAAGAAGTCTTAGAGATCAGTTTGGCTATGGATTGTGGTCTGCCTCCTCTTAAGGACATCAATACAGGCAAGAAACACCGTGTTAAGTAGGAAGTGTTCTCACAGCTGCTCCTCATTGCTCCCTATTTCACAGGGTCTTCTAGGACTTCTGTTTTTTACAAAACTGGCCATACATCTGATGCCTTTATGACTCTGTAATGACTCCATATTACATGTAAGGTAAAGGGAGCATTTCCAAAAATGGACATGGACTTTGAAATTCAGGAGCACATGAATTGACAGTGCCTGCAGCCTGCTTCCTTGTCCACATCCAAGAGACCCTCCGGGAAAATAAGATGGGTTGTGATTGGGCAGTGGTAGGGCAAATGAGTTAGTGTAATACATTCTGTGGGCTAGCTGTATCACAGCACTTAGAAATGGTGACATGACAAAAAGAGTGCTTTTACTTTCTTGCCTGAGCTCTTCTAGATCTCATCTGAATAACGATGATGATGTCTGCCTGCCAGTCTGCTGTGGAGCATTAACGATTTCTCCTCCTTGATCAGCATCACAGAACATCTTGTCTCTGCCATACTGCAGCAGAAGGATATTCGTGTTCAATGGGTCTTTGTTCAGTGTCTCATGCATAGAAAACAATAGCTGAGGCATCTGGAGACCATGCAGTTGTGATTAAATTCAACTTCCTTAAAAGTCAGTATTCCAATAATTTATGAGTATTTGCCACGCTCTTCTAAGAGTCATTGGCTAAAGTATCAGCTAGTCTACTTAATTACCTATAAGAAAGGAAGCAAAAAGAAATACTCCTTTTTCTTCAGGAGTGTGGTGGTTCTTTTGTTCATTGTTTTTTGGTGGGCAGGAATGAGTTAAGTAGAAGATGCAACAAGGGAGATGAAAGCACAGCAGAACAGATGCCCAGAACCAGGTAGAGAATTGCCTTAAACTGATAAGGAGAGGGAAGAAATACCCTCTGGGTAAGCTTGGTGTATCTCAGTCATGGATTTACAGGATCCAGGAAAGTGTAAAGGAAGGAAAAGAGGAGAAGGGAGGAAAATAATAGGTTTCAGTCTGAGCTTCTCTTGTGACTAGGGAGAAAAGCTGTAGTGAAGATTCATTGCCTGCTTGGAGAAGGGCTTAGATCCTCTTGGAAATTCTTTTAACCTGCCAGATTATTTTGGTAGACATTCTGTTTCAGACTGAACTCTACTCAGATGAGGCATGTAGTACAGAGTTTATAGTCAAATGACAAGCATGAAGTGTCATGAAGAAAAATCTGCCAATTCTTTTTGACCTTTTGTTTCATTCATAATTAAAAACAAGCTAAAAACTTTGTGTGTTCTTGTAAGAATGTATCAAAAACACAAATCTGAACTTTTTTATTGTGTCGTTATGTGGAGAATGCTCTCTTAGATTAAGTGGTTAATCTAGTTTGTTGTAATCTATTTAGACCATCTGGATTTGTCAATGGTGCTCTGATTAGTTTGTCACTTTTTCATAGGTGTTTTGCAAAAAGATAGTGAAGAGGACAACCAGAGAAGACATTGTATCTGTATATGCTTAAATGGGCAGTTCTTAAAATCAATCTAAAATTGGCTGAACTTTATACTTAAATATTACTTTGCTTTCTGCTCACTAGTTAGTGGTCTCAACTATAGAGTTCAGTATTATGCTGGGGTTAGGGGGAAGGTCTCTTTGTGTTCCTTGGTGTTCAGAGGGCTAGATCGTTCTTACTCTTAAATTTTAAAAACAGGTGTAGGGTATGGTATGATACCAGGTATATCTGGATAGTTACATGTCTTAGCATGAGTTACAACTCATTCAATACATGAGTTTTCTATAAGGACATTAAAAAACCTCCTTGTTAACTGCTTGGCCTCAAACAAGGTTGTGCTTGTAAATGGGAGGGTTGGGAGGGTTCTTTTCTTTCTTTCTTTCCCTTTTTTTTTTTCCCTCTCCGCAGTTGTAATCCCTAAGAGAAAATGTATTTTAAGGATTATGTGATTGGGGTGGTGGTGGGGGATAGATACTTATTTGCTCGTGTGGGAAGAATTGTGAATTCAGGATGTCTAATATTTCCTTATCATGCTATTAGAGAAGATCATTTAAGCACTAATTTTTTTCATTGCTCCGAAAAGGATGTTGTTAATATTCTTAGATACTCATAGTTCTAAGAAAAGAAAAAAAAATCATAGAAATCACTTCTTTTTCAGAAGCATGATACAGAGCAACTCTAGACAATGTGGCCTACAGCCAGCAGAACTTAAACATAATCTGATTTGTTTTGTCATATGGAAGATGCAGTTTAAAATGGATAGATTATAGGGTTTTTTTTAAATATTGCATTTTAATATTATAAAAACATAGTCAATGTTAAATAATTGAGAAAGTCTGGATGTTGTAACAAGTGTTTACTAATATATTTAAGCAACCATAAAGAAAATGATTGTTGAGTAAATAAATGATGTAGGTAAACAACACATGGTGGTCTGTTTTAACTGGAAGTCCTGGTGTAATGTCTGTTTCTGCTAATGAGAAGATGGATAATCCTCCCTCATACTACATCAACAAGATACAAATTGTTGTTTGCTGTAGGCTCAATGAAAACAAGCTGTTTGATAGTTGCCTTGTAAATACTAATGTTAAGAACAGGATGTATGTGGTTTTGAAGTATATAGAGCTTTGCATTAATATCTAAATGTATATATTCCTCTGTGACTTTGCTTATATATTTGATTGCAACTAGAATTTTTCTTTTTTTCCTTCAGGGAAACTGTATCAATCTGACCGATGCCTTGACTCTGTACGAAGAACAACTCAGCAGGCTTTATTGTCCCGTGGAATTTTCAAAAGAAATTGTATGCGTTCCTTCCTACATGGAATTGTATCCTTAAAGACTAAAAGGGGTGGAGAGTGCATATTAACAAATAAAGCCAGTCTAGACTGCTTGGAGGTAACAAATTCAAGTGCAAGAAGGCAAATGACTATTAGTGTTTTTTCATAGTAAATGAATGACTGTAGTTTTATTTTGAAAGTGATGACTGCAGTAATTTTATTTTTTAAAGGTGCCATAATTTCAGAGATGCTGAAATGCTCAGTACCTCTCAAGATCATGCCATATTTTGCTTAATTTTATTTGAATGTTGCCAAGTGTATTGTTTATACAATGCAAGATAATCTTCATGATGAGAGTAATATTGCCTGGGAATTCTGGTGCAGCTGTGCCATGTTTCTCTTCTTTCATGGAAAAAACAGACTAATCTCATAGACAGGGTAGCATGAACCAGATCTTCAGCTATTCTGTGATAGCTCTATTCCTAACCAGATGACTTAAACTAGATATTAATGGGGAAAAAACACAGATTCCTAAAAATCATTATGAGCATTACTAAAAAATCTTCTAAATGGAGGGGATAAACACACTTCTCTGCAACAAGTGAAAGAAGGATTTCCTGTCAGTCTTTCTTATTTTTCTTTTTATCTCCAATTCTAAAAATATTCCTTTAGAATTTCTTCATTTAATGGCTAACAGATAAGCTATGCAAAGATTTAGAAGTTGTGTCTTCAAGCCATTAGCTCTAGAAAGACATTTCAGTCTGTCATGGGATGGTTCTGTTGGCTCCACATGCCTTAGATGTTGCATACTGCTTCTGTGTGATCTCCCTGGAACTGTCTCTACAAGGTAGTGCCTGCTGTAGCTCTCCATTTCCTGACAGAAAAGATCTTTGCAGGATCTGCTGATTCACAATGTTAGGCCCATGAAAACTTGACACAGCCTTTCTTCTTCTTCTTCTTCTTTTTTCCTCATTTATCTTTTTCTGTCTGTAATCCTGATACTATCTATGTTGTAGCCTTCTGTCGTGGAGGCCGTGCTAACTGCTCCTTCTAATGGAAGGAACAGGCTCCTTCTATTTCTCATTATTGTCAGGTCTCCAGTGAAATTCAGATTTGATATGAAACCATTTCTAAGACAAGTAAGGGTGAAATGAAGTGGATATGAAGCTATTTACTCTGGTAGCTTATATTGCAGATATACTTGGATAGTTATCATTATCTTTAATTACAATTACGTGCCTTAATACAGTGTGTACAATGGTTTAAATTATGCATTCTCAGAAAGTTCTCTAAGTATTTATTACATTGTTTATTCACATATAGGCAAAATACTTCTAAACGAATCGAGTAGGATATGCTACTTCATTTATTTGGAAAATAAACGTCTCTAGTAAGCCAACAGATACGAAAATTTCTTAGTAAATTTTGTCTTAAAACTAGCAAATAAATAAGCATAATTAGGTTAAAAGTGAACAGTTCTGAAAAGAAACAGGGCAGGTTTTTGTTCACTGTTTTTGACTGCATTGTCATCCTATGAGATAACAGTGTACATATAGGAATGCCAAAAAAGAAATAATCTTGATGACTTCAGATAATCCTATAGCAAAGAAAGATGCATAGCAACAAAGCCCTGGTTTATTCTTTTCAAGTTGGTCTTAGACCTAGGATGTGCCTTTACCTTCATTTCAAGTGCAAGTTACAGTCCTTCTTAAAATTTAAGAGGATATACCTTCCAAACAGGAAGCATACACTGGAATGGGAGATTATCCCTAAAAGCTATTTCACAGGTGGCTGTCTAAGCAACAGAAAGGGCCAGTTACTAAAAACTGTTTAGGGGCCTAAGGCCAACACCAAGCTCAGAGAGAGCAAAATTCAGATGTATTCAGATGTTTGACCTTGCTTGAGCAGGGGAATTGGAGTAGATAATCTCCAGAAGTCCCTTCCAACTTCAGTCATTCTGTAATTCTGTGATCTTACCTGTTTAGGGGAGCACTCAAGCAAACCCTCTACTGAGGCACTTAAGAGACAGTAGGTACCTAAATTTTTGCTCAGTAAAGTGCCTTGACACTTGTTGTTCTGCCACTGAGCATCTCAGTATTCCATCTGATCATGCCTGTGAATTAGCTAGCTGGAGGTCACTTTCCTCTTCAAACTTGCTGCTTCACAATCAAGAAGATGAGCCAGAGGGATCCCAACTCTGTGGATGCCTGATCAAAAACCTAGAGTTTTGCTTGCTCCTTCCAAATTGTTTCTATAGTTCATTCAGTGGTTGCAATGCAAAATGCGCAGCCTGAGTCTGCAGTAGGAATTAGAATCAATGGGTTTGCGAAGGACTTCAGTTTCAGTGAAAATGAAGTGCTCTTTTAAATTGTTGAGCAAAAAAAGATCCAGAGAGATTTCACTTTGAGATTTTTATCTGCTCTTGTTACAAGCTACTAGAAGTTTCCAAAATTAAAATGCAAACTAATAGAAAAGAACTACTTTCACTGTAACTGTGTATTACACACATTGTTCTTTTTCTTTTTTTCCTTGACTACTCATTTTTTCTAGATGGGTATTCTACACTATTTGGAAGAAACAAATGGAAGTCTGAACATCAAGATTATTCAAGATTATCCTAAGCGTACATGCTGCATGGAGCATATAGGCTTATCACGTGCTGCATATTGGCATCTTGAATCTTTAAATTATATGCTGTAGATGATCCTGAAACTTAGTCATGCTATTGATTGTGAATTCTTTAAATGTTTTTTATTATTATTTTAATTTAAAAGCAAATGGAAAAATGTATATTTTGATGAGCTAGGGTGTTATTTTTGAAAGTCAACTTAAAAATGAATAAGCAGCAAAACTATATAGCTGCTGAATGCACTGAACCTTTAGAATGTGATCCTTTTTATTTTTTGTAGATCTTCACAGAATGATTGATTAAAAAGAGACATCTTTAGCATTTCATCCCTGAGGGTGCTCCATGGAGTTTTTGTTTTCTCATTTGTTTTCCCATCAGATTTTTATCTATGGTGCTTTTCAAGGCTAGAGCGGTGGTTTTTGGTTGTAATTTTGAAGCGACCATTGCAATGCTTCTATATAAAAAAGAAGGACATAACTTAAAAGGAGGAGGAGTGGGAGGAATCTTGTGAAAGGATACTACAAATTCTTTGTTAAAAAGGGAAGAAAGCTAATCTTGAAATTCGTTAATTTACATTTATCATGTTTATCATATTGGTGTAATCTCTTCTACAGGAGAAGAATCTTCAACCTTTTGCCTCATGGTGTTCTTTAGTGACCATACCGATATTTGGATTTTAATAGGGATTAATAGTAGGTTATAGAGGCACTTTGTATCAACGTGAAAAATAATGTTGATTTTTTTTTTAATCTCACCATAATACAAGAAACTGAGTGTAATGAGGTTCCTGTGGTCATACACTCTTCAGCCTTATGGGAAGCATTAGGTTCTTGAAGAAATGAAAAGTCATTAGGAGGGAGAAGGAAAGTGGATGTGATCTAGAGTCATGTGCACCAGTATTTCTTGAATGATTTGGAGCAAATATGTTTACTTCAGTAGGGTTAGTCCTGGTTGTATTGCTGCAGACACTTTGTTGCATGGGGCTTTCTTTCGCTCAGTTAGATTCACTTGCAAGTTAAAGCTCACTGGAAGATAAGGTTGCGTTGTAGTTCTTGTTCTGAAAGATAAAACATTTTTCTTTAACTGTTTTTGCATGTAGTCTGAAAAGTTATATTTTTGTAAGAATGTGCTATTTACTAACTAAAACTTTGCTTTAAATGTTTAAGAGATCCCACTTAAGTGGAGGCAGGAAAAATATAACCCTTCTGTACATTTCCAAGATGAAAGTGCGCTCTTTCCCTAAACACTGTAATCCAGAACCAAAATGATACTGTTGATGAAAACAAACAAAACCACATACCCGGTATCTGTATTGTTAAGTAATGAATAAAGAACTATTTTACTCTATTTCACATATAAACTGATGATGAAATCTGAGTAGGCTGTTTAGAATTTCAGAATGATATTCGAAGACTTGCAAAAATTTGCTCTACATTTGATGTATAATTATCTTTGCATGTACAATTGTGCTGTTAAACTGTTTTCAGTTTGGAGCACTTAGAGAATTACTCTTAATTTCTTCCTATTTAAAATGATTGCAGTCAGTGTTAATTCTTCAGTATACGTTGGGCCCAGTTGTTCCATGGCCTGCAGACTGTGTATCCATAACCACTTCAAAGAGCAGAGCCTCCCTCTTTAGCAGGAGAACAGTCTTACATTTCCCCAAGTGTTTCAGCTGTTGTCTCCGTACCAGAAAATACCTTGAAACTTTTGCCTATGACTAGTAGTAACTGCTCATTTATGATACAGGACTGCAATCAATATATTGCATAGGGTGCAAATTAGTGCGCATGTCCTATAGACAATTGTGTATATCCTTAACTTTGCATGCATGGATACTCCCATTAATTCTGTGTGTGATTTACTCGTGTAGGTAGTACTAAGCGCTCAGGTGTTCACTAGGACAGGACTTACAGGATATGCTTTCCTGTGTAGGCTTAATAGATAGAAATCAGGTGCAACAAATGAGTAGGTGATAGATTGTTTTTTGTTTGTTTTTTAATTTGTGAACTGGAAGGTGATTTAAGTTGCTGGCTTGCTGTACAAAGGCTAGTGCTTTTGTTTTGCTTAGGTGCACAAAGCTGCCTGAACATAAAGATTTTTTGGGGGGTTAAGGGGATGTTCTGTAATCAGTTCTGTGAATGGCCAGGGGACCCAAATTTGGTGGGTTAGATTGTTGGTAAGTGAGAGGCAACAGTGTTTGGAAATTTTTCCTTATCAGTTGTTACAGTGTAAAGAGAGACGGAGAAATTCCTTTTTTTCTCTTCTTCTGACTTTTTAATGTAGTTTATTTTTAAAGTGATAGATGTAGTATAAAGCAATTCAGTAAACACTGAACATTGCTATGTTATTTTTTTAAGTTACTAAACTGGTTCCGAGGAAATACACACATTGTCAATTTTTATTTATTTGTTGCTGTAATTAAAAAAAAATCTTCTAGAATTTTCAAAAGCAAACTGCAATAGCTGATCAATTTTTCATGTTTAAGGCCAGCTGGGAAATAGCTATGATTACCACGCTATGTATGCAGTTTCCAAGAAGTGGTTGACATGAGGTTTTCTCAATTATTCTTTGCACTAAATGCTGCTTCCACCTAAAAATGTGATTTAAAATTTTGAAAACTTGATTGGTAGTAGTTTGTGCAAAGAGAAGATTGCTGGCATTGTATCTGCTGCATCAGTGCAGTGCACATGTTAAAATAAAGGTACGCTGTTATTACTTGTGTGTTTGAATTGTTAAATACACCACAGATGCAATGTTGAAATGACAGAATTAATGGATATGATGCTTCCTGTTGTACCTCTTTTTTCTTTCCTTTTACTCTTCCATTTGTCACTTAACATACAAACATAACATACAAAGGTGCTTAATGATCCTTCTACTGAGTGCATCTTTTCTGCTTCTCACAGTTTAGTAGTTTTAATTCTTTACCACATAATACATTCTAGGTAAGATACTCTCTAGTATGGAACAGTATTCTGATGTTGGCAATGTGGAAGATCACTGAAGCTTCACAGTGATTATTGTCTAGGACTGTGAAATACTGTAATGTGACTTTTTTGGAGCTCTGTTAAAGAATTTCTTTAAGTTTTTCTGCTGGAGAGGCAAGGCAGTTTTGAGTGTGGCTGTGTGACTCATTGTGTGGCATAGAGAAAAGATAGGTTCAGAAGAAGTAAATGAGTCATTAAGAACGACGCCAGTTTTGGAACAGAACTTTGAGGAAATGGAGAAGGGCACGAGCAGCACAGGTAGATGGGGGAAGTTACTCTGGGGTGTGATTCTGTGAGAGTATGTCAAACAATAAAAGAAGACTATGACTTTCAAGAGAAGATTTATTGTAGAGAGATTTAGATAAATTTCAGCTAACTGGAAAGGAGAAATATTTGCATCTGCCCTAAGTACAGTAGTAACTAGTGGTTTAGTAGTTGGGGAAAAAAAGAGGAGGACAGGCTTAAATGTTGAAGAAAGAGGTCTTACATACAGACATAGTGAGGGTAGAATGAGGAGAAATTTTAGAGCACCTATATGCACAACAGGGAAGATGGGTATCTTTTGGGATTACACTCCCCACCATCCTCTTTAGAGTTTGAGATGTTGACAGGCTGTTGGACAGAAAAAAATGAGGGGATGAGTGAGAGGAAGAAGAATGCTCAATTTATTATTTCACGTTTTCATTTAGGAGTAGGAGACTGCAGATGATATACCTGAGGAAAGTAGGAGGAAATTTCCAGACAGGAAAAAAAAAAAAGTATTTGGAATTACTAATGGAGCTGCTGAAGGAGGAAGTGAGAGAGGAGGCAGCAAAGGAAATGAGTGCAGGAGTGAATTAATAGCATTGAGCACCATAGCAATACAGGACACAGTTAAGCCTTAGGTTTTAGGAAGAAAGAAGAAATGTGGAATGAGATGGTGGAAGGGTGTCATCAGTGAAGTTCAGATAGGGGTCATAAGTACACTTCAGTGAACTTGATCTTCAGAGGCAGAAGTGGACAAGTAGAAGGTAAGAAAAAAAGATGAAAGTTTTCATATATGGAAACATTATTAATATGCTTCTGCAGTGCTGAAAAAATTATGTGAAGGAGAAGAGGGATTCAGGAGCAAGACCAGTTAACATGGGAAGCAACTGGGAGAAAGAGCCACTGGAGAAACGGTAAGTGAGGAAGGCACAACAGATGGGGGCAAGGAGTTCATCTGGAGATACAGAATAGGATTGCCAATTATACTATCTAGTCTTTCCTCTGTAGGAATCAGAGGGAGAACAAATGCAGATGTGAAATGAATTTTTAACTGAAGAGTTATCGTAAGATGACTTAAATATTTTGAGAAAAAGCAAACTATATCTGGAAATGAAATGGTGTCTGAAAGGAAACTGTTTAGAGTATAATATAAAATATATATGTTTGGGGTTTAGTATAACAAGTTTTAAGATTACTCAGATAAATTCCAAGTAAATTAAGACTTAAGGAAATAGAACTGGATTATTTAACTATGTCACAGGTTTTCATTGTGCATTTGGAAGGCTGGAAGGCAGAATTGTACCAGTGACCTTTCTGCTGCTCTCTGCTCAAGAAATTAGAAAGGCAAGTCTGAACCAGCAGGCGTATGAAGACAAAAAAGCATTGCTACAACCATCGGGATTTTCTTAGATCTTGCTCAACTTTAAAGTGCTGTGACAACTTTATTGTATATTGTTTGAAAGGACAGTAAGTTTCATGACCACAGTGGTTAATACACAACACATTTGATGTGCAGCACTACTGGTATGATTTATTTTGAAAGACACAAAGACAAAAGCATTTGTTTTATTGAAGTATAACGGAAACCTCTTAGTGTCTGGGTAATCTTTGTATATACAATGGAATTTTAAAACAATACTTATAATAGATGAGAATAACAAAGCTTGAGTATTTACAGCTTTGTGAAACCTTTTAACTGTGAACTGTCTAATATTCTAATATATACTCCCCTGTTTAACTTTTAGTTCCTCATCAAAGACGATGCTTTTGCTTATTTATATGTTTATTTTTCACTCCATTGCTTGTCTAAATACTGCTCTTGAGTCTCACACTGGAACATGATGGGAAACAGCTAATTAATGATTAGCTGGTGCTTGTGTTCTCTATGATATTTTATAACCACTGATTAGTTATTTGGGGTGAATGGGTGACTGAAAGTGAGTTTTCAGGCAACAAGTTCTTGATAGTACATTATTCAAAACTCCAGTGAATGCTGAAAAAGTACTTAAAGGCATATACATTGACTTCTCTTTTAATTTTAAAAGGAATGATCTCCTTTCTGAAAATACTACCCATACAATTGAGTAAAAAAAAATACACACACACACACACACACACACACACACATATATATATATAAAGCTTTTATTGCCATTATAAAGTTCTTACTCTATGTGTAACCAGTAAATATTAGGGAAAGGGAAGATATCTGCTCACAATTTCTGAAGTTGATTTTAAGGCTAGTATGCCTTAAGAAATTGCAGCCAAGATGTACAAGTTAACTTCTTTTGGATTTTGTCCTTCTACTTAATGAAGCCCTTTTGTAGCTTTACCTCCATGGTGGATGGAATCAGATTCCACAGTTCTGTCTATACAAGAGGGAGACTGCATAAGGCGGTAGCAGAAATCAGGCAGCACTAAGGAAAGCAGAGGCAAGTCATCAAAGCAACAATTCCATAGCACAAGCCTTGCATCATGATTTGATCTTTCCAGGATGTCCTGAGCTGCTGTTCTGGTTCTCTTCCTGCTGCTTTTTCCCAACCATCAACTATTGTTTTGCCTTTGCATCCTTATAACACGGGAGAGCAGGAAGCAAATTCTCTAGCTTTTAGCCGGCAAGTATAATTTCTATGGCAATTCTGTTGCTATTCAGGCAGTAGTTGAAGAGGTGGTCTATGCTAACAGTCTTGAGAATGGTTAAGTGGTTTGTGGGTTAGCTGGAAAACACTCCTGGAACAGTCTGGAGATGGCGTGCAGAGGGAAGGTAAAGGTAGGCAATCTCTCTGGTTCCTGAACACTGGCACACAGGCAAAATAAGTTGTGA